>NC_133658.1:473695560-474008060 GCF_037893015.1 Macrotis lagotis | reverse complement strand
TGTTGAGTCAGGAATGTGGGACATATTTGTTCTAGGACAAGGCTAACAGATCCATGCAAGGTTTGAAGCATCAGCCTCATTAATCTCAGTCATTAACCTGAATAATTATGGTGGCATTCTTTTCCTTTATAGATGAATTTAATTAATAATATTTCCTTAGGTAAACTAAAAAGAAGCCATGAACCTTACATCAAAAGACTGGTAAGTTGGGAAGTTTGTGGTTCTTAGTTTCTTTATGGTATTGCACATTAATAGATGTGAGAGTCCAATAAGCAATTGGAGAACAATTAGCAATCTTTGCTTTTCCTACTTATTATCTGTATGATTTTGAACAAATAATAGCTATTGAGTTTCAGTATCTTCATCTTTAGAGATAATAACATGCTATATTATAAAGTTTTTTGAGAATCAAATGTGATTAAAATATAGAATGACTATAAAACCTTGAAACATTATGTAAACAGGTATTACTGTCATCATTATGGTTAATCTCATTTATTTGGTAAAATTTATATAGAAATTGTTTTGGGGTAAGTTGCTGTCCTAATATTAAAGATAGGGACAATTAGGTGGTGCAATGAACTGCTGGTCCTGAAGTCAGGAAGATGAGTCTTACTGAGTTCAAAATTGTAAATTCAGTGAGTTCAGACATTTACTAGCTGGGCAAAGTCACTTAAGACTGTTTGGTTCAGTTTCTCATCTGTAAAATGAAATGGAGAGGTAAGTGGCAAACCACTTTAATATGTTTGCCAAAAAAAAAAGTGTCACAAAGATTGAATATGAGTGAACAGACTGAATAATGAAACTTATGGATAGGACCTGATAAAGAGAACTTCTGATGAGGAAACTCCTTCCAACTATGCAGCTTGCAAGTTCTTTGCAATTTATGATCTTAAAGATTTATCCATAAGAGAATAAGATGCTAAGAGTTACTTATATAAAGTTACATAGTCACTATATGTTCTTGGCTTCAAGATCAGCTCTCTAGTCATTATGCCATACTTCATCTCTGTCTTATCATTTTCTAAAGTTGGTATTGATGAAATGTAATATCTCTCCTGATTCATATTAGTTTCCCCTTCTTTCACCTTAGTGCAGGACAAAATGTCTTTAGCTCAAAATATTAATTTAATTTTTTAAAAAAGATCTTTATTATTTCTTGTAAGGATTGTGAGAATTATAAATAATAAAATATTGAAATTAGAAGACTATCTCAAGCTGTATCTCCCACCAAATAGAGGAATTTATTTTACGTATCAGTGATAAGTAACTTATTCAGCCTCCAAATACTTACAACAGTAGAATACTTCTATCATGAAACAGAAATCTCTCTTGTGGATAGCTATAACTACTAGAAATTTTTTCTTTGTATTAAGCCCAAAGCCCTTTACTCTAGTTTCTACCATCTTCTGTAGTTATAGAGTTACTTTTAAAATCACATTACAGCTCTAAAATATTTGAAAAAAGTTGTTATATAGATTTCCCTTTAAAATTCTCTTCTTTAGATTAAACATTTTTAATTCCTTCACTGTGTCTGCTTCATGGTTTCCATGCTTTCAGAAAGTCTCTCATTTCCAAGAACATTTCAGTACAATTGTGTCTCTTTAAAAACAGAACAAAATTTCCAGGAAATTCTTATCTATTCAGGGTGTGATTACTATTTTCTAGTAATCATAAATACTTTAATAAAGGACAAAATGAAGTCTTTTGCATGAAGATTTTATTTTATTTTTGAAATAAGTTTTAATTGAAGTTTTTAATGCCACAATAATTTCCTTTAGTATGCTTCCTCCTCCTCATTTCAGACTCATCCCATATAACAAATAGCACTTTAAAGGCAAAATATTTAAAAAGATAAAGAGGTTAATAACTAAATATATTGGAATATTTTTGAATAAATACATTGTACAATAAATAGCTTGAGGTATGGAAGTCCTCTTTGTTCTTTATCCATACCTCTTTATCATTTCACTTAATATTTTAGATCTTTACATTTTATATTAATTTTGTTATTTTTTATAAATTTCTGTAAAGTCTGATACTTTGATCTATATGTGAAATATAATGAATTTTTATATTATTGAACAGAGAGCAATGCATTTTTTATAACTAAGGATAAATACTGACCTTAGCTTGCATTATGAAACAGTGCTTGAAACCAGTTTTTTTAAACATTCTTTTTGTAATTTTGTTTATTGTAGAATAAATTTAAGAAGGCAATGGAAATTTTAATAATACAGATTAAAATGAAAAGTGTCAAGTGCACTTTTGGAGGTATGAAAACAGATTTTAAAATATTTAACAGGGGGTGGCTAGGTGCCTCTGTGGATAGAGCACTGGCCCTGGAATCAGGAGTACCTGGGTTCAAATCTGGTCTCAGACACTTAATAATTACTTAGCTGTGTGGCCTTGGGCAAGGCACTTAAACCCATTTGCCTTGCAAAAACTAAAAAAATATATTTAACAGCACATTTTCACTAGACCAACTAATACTTAGTTCGGGTACCTTTTACAACTGTTTAGTTTTCTTCATTTATAAGAATAACTTTGAGAACTGGGAGTTTCTTTAGTTCTACCACTCAAAAGTTCTCTCAAGTGTGTTTTTTCTAATATCCGTGATCAGTTAAAAACTACCTAATGTTTGTTAACTAATTAGTTTTTACAGAGTAGCATTCAGTGGAAAATAAAGGAATTACAAACAAAACAAAACAAATGCAAGAATCTTCTACCCTCAGTGCAGGCATGCTGTTTCCCTGCGTTACATAGAGAGAGTAGATTTAAACTTCATATGGTTATTATCAAACATTCCCCCCCTCTAAAATTCATTTATGGTTTTTATTTTCAGATGATTGAGTTTTCCCTTGCTTACTGGACCTTCTGCCTTGGCTTCTAGTTTGAGTCACTGTTGGGCTGGATCAAGTAGTTTGCTTGGCATATCTGTTTCCTTCTTACATTGGACTTTTGCAGCTGCTGGCAGGCTGCTACGACTTCACTTGCAGGACCTCTAGTGACTCTTTTGACTTTTTTTAAAAAAAATTCAAAGGGTCATAAGGGAAACTTCTGTTTCTAATACTGAGTCACTTAAGAGCAGGAAAGCCTCGACCAATCAATGAACATTATTAAGTGGCTACTGTGTGCAGAACACTCTGCTAAGTGCCGGGGATATCAAAAAAAAAAGCAAAGGCAGAATGCCTTCAAGGTGTTTACAATCTAATAACAAATATAAACAAAGCAAGCTTCAAGTAAGACTAATAGAAGATCTTTAAAGATAGAAGACACTAGAGTTAAGAGAGTTTGAGGAAGGCTTTGAAAAAATAATAATCTCTTACATTCATTGTCAATTGGCAATCGGGTTGATGGGGGAGGGAGGTATCTCATTGAGCAGCTCTAGCACATCCTCCTTCATTTGCTACCAGGGAAAAAAGAAATTTCATTTATTGGAGTCAGTTATAGCTCAGCAGTCAACTATAGGCTTTTTTTGTTATCAAGCAAAGTAAAAATATTTATACCTACTCTGAATCAAGGAAGAAAAATGACCCCTCCATCAGAAATTTCTGGAAGTACGCTTACCCATCTCTATGTTAGTTGTTGAAGTTGCCAGTTCTTATGGATGGTTGTGGTCTCTCTATTTTGTCTTGATTATATAAATAATTTAATGGTATAAATGTAATAAGAGGAAAATACTTTTAACATTATCCTTCTGTCTTTTATCTCTGATAGTTTTCCTCTCTCCTCTCCAAACTCACAAAGTGAGGGGAAAAAAATTGCAGTTATAACTCAAATATGGACAATAATAGGTTTGGAAGGGAAACCTGAGAGTTGTGAACAGATATGAATTAAGATATATAAATATTTCATCACAAACCCACTGATTTTTTATTGCATTTACACAAAGAAGAGTTTTTAAAAATTTTCTGTCATTTGACTTTGTTCTATTCATTTTTCTATATCATATCATCATATCTCTCATCTTTTCTTTCCCTCCATTTACATGCCACCATCCTCATTACTCTTTTGGATTATAATTACCCCTAATTAATCTTTCTACTTCCTTTGCCAATCCATTTTCTGCACATTGCCAACATTATTTTCTTAGTTTCTTAAGGTTGTTGAGCAAGGGAGTGAAAAATGTTCAGCATGAACATTTCACTTCCTTGCTCAAAAACCTTGTTACTTCTCCTTGCCTCTAGGATAAAACAAACAAACAAACTCATCCACAACCTGGTCCTAATCCCTTCTTCCAACCTGATTTTATATTGTTTTTAACACTCTACATTCTATCCAAACAAATTAATTTTTCACTTGCACTTGTGAGAAAGATACAGATTTATGCTAAACCAACATTTCATGTTTCTAATGAGCTCCTTTCTCATTACCTTTTTTTATATTCTTCTTCATATGTCACACCCCTTTCTCTATATCTAATAAATTACCATGATCTGCTGGTTTCATCTTTGCAGCATCTTTTATTTTTGTT
This sequence comes from Macrotis lagotis, assembly GCF_037893015.1. Classification (NCBI taxonomy): domain Eukaryota; kingdom Metazoa; phylum Chordata; class Mammalia; order Peramelemorphia; family Peramelidae; genus Macrotis; species Macrotis lagotis. The sequence goes on along the minus strand of NC_133658.1, from coordinate 474,003,583 downwards.
CCCTTCTTTCCTCTGAAACTGTCATCAATTTGATGTAGGCCCTGATCACTTCAAGCTGGCCTATTGCACATAAGCTACTGGTTGATCTTCCTGCTTTTTGTTTCCCATTCTAACCCATCCTCCATGTGACAATGGTTTTCTTACTGTTTCTCAAATAACATTGGAATGTTTAGAATGCTGTCCTTATCTACAGGTTCCCTTTAAGTCTCAACAACAATCCTTTCCATAAGGAAGCCTTTCTCCAATCTCTTTTAATTCAAGTGCCTTTCTTCTTTTAATTATTTCCTATTTATCTGGTATATAGCTTGTTTGAACATAATTGTTTATTTTCTCCTCCAATAGATCATGGATTTCTTAAGGGCAAGAACTGCCTTTTGCCTTATTTCGAAATACCAGCATTCAGAAGAATTTCAAGTATTTATTAGGTGCTTAATAAACTCTCATTAACCTACTGCCCTAAAATAAGGAAATTTTCTATGTGAATGTTGTCACTAAGTTTGATGAATTTCCTTCCTTGTCAACCATTTTAGATCTACTAAGAGATAAGAAATCTTAAAACACAAAAAAACTTAGAAACTTTTTTTTCTGTCAATAAAGAACTTTTCTACAAATGATATCTGGAATACTTCCTAAGATGAGGCAATTAGCATGAGGAAATGTTATTTCAAAGTCAATACATAAAATTGTAATGAACACCATATTCTGGTGTCGAAAGGTTTTGTTACAAATTAATCACTGCAGTATCATGAATATATAATCTTTGATTGCTTGAAAATTATTAGAATACGACATGGCCTCTAATGGTCCAAACACCTTAAAAATTCTATGAAAATTAATTTACTTCTGAGGTAAATAATTCTCCTTAATATAATAACATCAATCATTCAACTTTGCTGTGATGTGGAAAGCAAAACTAGCTTCTTGCTCATAAGCTAGACAAAACCAGCAGATTGAAGTAGGGCATTTTGGAGAATATTTGTTGTGGGAAGAAAATTTCAATATTTATTACCTTTTCAGGAGAATATGGCATCAAATAATAAAGAGATAACAGAGAACTCTGTCGGGGAGATCTGGTAGCAAGTAGATATACACCCAGGGAACTTGTTTGGAGACAGAGTTCCAGTGACAAAAAAGGCAATGGACACCAGGGCTGGTACTTAACGACAAGGAAGGGAACAAAATATGGATAATTGTATATTATAATTGCAATTATAATAATAATTGTAACAATAAGAGTAGATAGAATTTATATATTACTTTAAAGATTGCCAAGGGCTTTCCATATCTTATCACAATTCATCCCCTGAACCTGATAGGTAAGGAACATTGCTATACCCATTTTGCAGATAATGAAACAGCCTGGGAAAAATCAAGTAACTTCTTGAGGATCACACAGCTAATTAAGTGTCTGAGGCAAGATTTGATATTAGGTCATCCTCACTTCAAGGTCAGTGCTGAATTCACTATGAAATTAATTGTAAATGAAGGACAAAGTGGAAAAGATTGGACAATTTCACCAAAATGAAGGTCAGCCTTGAGAATTGTTGTTCAAGATTACAGTCCAAGAGATGGGAAGAGTTCCTTGATGGTGACCCTTTTGTGGGTTATTATATGTTTGCCTAGAGGGTAATGACTCCAGTACCTGATCAGAACAGAAGCAACAGGCGCTCAATTAAATCCATCCAGACAGAGATAGGGACAGAGACCAAAGGATTTGGAAACAAATACTTTGAAATGTTTCTTTGTGACTTGTCTTTCTTCATTCAGTTGTGCCTTAAATTTTGGAATTGCTTGTTTATAGTTAACTCTCTTAGACTTTTACCTCTGTGTTTATTGTTTGATAAGAAATAAAAAGACTTTAGGAATATTTCATAAATAAAACTGAAAAATGAGTTGCTGGAAGCAAATAATTCATTTCAAGGTAGCCAGTTTGCTAGTGGTGAATTTCACTGTATTTAATTTGATTCTTAGAAAACATTCATTTTTTTTTTTTTTTGTTAGGATAAGACCTGAAGCTTGTCTAGCCTGGCAGAGAAGTAGCCAGAACTTATACTTTGTCATAATAATTCTTAAAGAATCAAAGATTATCGCAAGAACACAAACTATAATAGTAGCTCAACCTACAGTTGAACTTATTTGAAATTTTCATTTCATTTCCTTAACTGCATTCAATAAAATGAAAGCATAAGATGATGTAATTGACAGTTTTTTTAAGTTGTCTGGAACTAATCATCAATGAAAAGTTCAAAAATAATCTAATAATTTTTATCTGTTTATTTCAGGAGCTGCTGGGCTTTAATATTAATTTGTTGCTTATCATGGAGAGTAAATGGATCAATCCCATCAATGAATTCTAGGCCTAATATTGTTCTCTTCATGGCAGATGATCTGGGCATTGGAGATTTAGGTTGCTATGGTAATAGTACAATGAGGTAAACACCAGGCACTGTTTTCTATTCCTTTATAACACAACAAATAATTTAAGCAGTGAGTATCATTACTTTTAATTAAGATTTTTTTTTTTGGTAATCCATATAAACAAACATAGGTGAATAAATTTCAGTAGTCAGCAAGGCAGTCAGGCTTGTCCTAGGTAAACTTAAGATAGTGTCTCTGCTATTTTTTTATTTTTACTATCTCCTACCCATTCTTCATCATTTCTTCCCATATGTTCTCCAGCTTATTACTTTCCTCTTACCTCTCATTATTAGCATTTGGATATTGATATAAATTTAACTCAGGATTATTAAATTACAGGAATATTTAAATTTTATAACATTTTTCATTGAGGAAGGAAGAGTTTTGTCCTGGGATAATAATAGTGTCAGGTAGACTTGAGTAGGTGAGATTTTTTCAGAGGCATTCTCATTACCCCTAGAATCATAACATATAGGCACTCAAATATTTGCCCTCATTAAGCACCTTTGTGCAATATATGGAATCCCAGTAGTTCTTGGGGTTAATGGGAGTGTGGGGGGAAAGTACAGTCAGTATTAAGGATACTGGTATTGCTTCCATTTTTGTTGAGCAAGGTGCTGTATGTATTTATAGTGAATTATGCTAAGTAGCTGTATCTGTTCGAAGTCACACTATTAATAGTCATAATTATGTAAAATATGGGAATTGGTCCCACCTCAGTGAAAAGATGCAATGCAAATTCTAATAATGTGACTATCTCAAAGGATTTATTATTCACATTAATTGGGACCTAACTATATAGTTTAAGTCATGAGATTTGCATGTCTTGAGGATTATTTTGTTGTCTGAAAGGCTGACAGAGGCAGTTTATTCTTGTAATATTTTGGATTGATTATCTGGAAATATAAAGGCAGCATTATAGCAAAGAGTGCTCATTATAAAATTGGAAGATTTGTATTCCAGCTCCACCTAGAGTTAGAAGGAACCTCAGCAGCCATCTATTCAAATCCATGCCCCCAAATAATCCCCATCTGTCAAATCTTGATTGAAACCACCCTCTCCCTGAAAGAATATAATGAATCAGACCTTGCTACCTTCTAATATGAGTTGTTACACACACACACACACACACACACACACACACACATGACTATAGTCATTTTTCCTGACATCAATCCCCAAACTATATCTTCATAATTTGTACTCATTGCTTCTAGCTCTAATTTTTGTGGTCAAACAGAAGTATAATCTTTTTCTATATTAAGTTCTTCAAACATTTGAAGATAGCTATCATGTCTCCCATAGCTCCTCCTGCTAATCCCTGAACAACATGGATTCATGACACTTCACAATCCTGGTTGCTCTGAGTAGTTATCTTATATGTAGTTGAGCTGTCACATAGATGGTGCTGAGAACCAAGCAAAACACTCCCTATGTAATATACCTATCAAAAGAATGAGTTTTCTTATCCTAATTTCTAGGTGCTATACCTCAATCCCATTAGTTTTTTTGACCTGCCATATCACACTATTGAGCTCCAGATCATTTTAAAACAATTTCCCTTATTGTATGCTTTTGAATAATTTTTTGCATTCATGGAAGATTAAATTTTCTTAGGTTTATTCTAATATTGACTCTACCATATGCAATGTATCAACTTGTCTTCCTAGCTTTGATAAATATTCCATTATGCCTTTACACAGGTCCTCATTGGAAAGATTAAATAGTACAATTGAAAAGAAAAGGGAAAAAAACCCATAAAATTCCTACTATATGTCAGGCACTCCATGAAGAACCTTATAAATCCTATCTCAATTAATTCTCATAACAGTCCTGTGGGGAGGAGAGGGGAGGGTGGCTATTAGTATCCCCATTTTATAATTGAAAAAACAGAGGCAGAATGAGGTTTAATGACTTGCCCAGGGTAACATAGCTAGTAAGTACCTGAAACTGGATTTGAACTCAGGTTAACTCTAGGTTGAGAGCTCTATTCCTTCTAATTGCCTCATCTGTGCTACCAAAGGAAGGAGACTTCTAAATTAGCACCAAACAATACAAATTTAATGATTTCAAAACACATCTAATTGAACTTTTATCTAGCCCACATTTATCGATCTCCCTTACAATTACAAATAGCTTATCAAGGTTTGTTTTTTAAATTATGAATGAACAATGTTCACAACATTCTCCTATTCTCTCAGTTTAGGAATAAATAAATTTAGTCTGCAATGACTTTTCCTAGAAGAAAGCATGTTGCTTCTTTTTGTTCATGACTTCCTTTTGCTAGATGTTTAGGACCATCTCTTTAATAATTCAAGAAATCTATCAGGAATGAAAGTTAACTAACCTATAGTTTAGAGAATTCTGTTTTTCCCCCTGTTCTCTCTTTTGAATATTGAAACATTTGTATTTTTCCATTGCTCAGATAACTTTCCAATTCTCCATCATCTTCCAAATATTACTGACAGTACTTACTTTCTAGAGTTCTTTAAGACTGTAGCTGTTTTGTGGTATGTAGCTTACATTCATCTTGGGCAGCTTGTTGCACTCTTACTATCTTATTCCTTTTGGTTGCTCTAATTAGAACCTTTTTTTAGGATTTCTTTTATTTTTTTAATTATTACACATTTACATTTCTCCTTCCACCTTCTCTCCATTCCCCTTCCTCAATTAAAAAATAGAAAACCCTTGTAATAAATAAACATAATAAGACAATGCAAGTTTTCATGTCCAAAACTGTGTCTCTTTTTGCATATTAGTCCTTCATTTCTCTGTAAGTAAATGATCAGTAGTCTTTATCATCAGTTCTTTGCTATCAAGAAGGATCACTGCATTGATTTGAGTTCTTATATCACACAATTGTTAGTTCTTGCAATATTGATGTTACAATTGTTATTTTTGATTCTGTTCACTTTAGCCTACATTAATTCATACAAATCTTCACAGATTTCTCTGAAATTAATTTTCTTCATTTCTTAGCACAATAGTATTCAATTACATTCATACACTATATTTTGTCAATTATTCCCTAATAGCCACTACAAAAAGAGCTGCTATAAACATTTTTTAACATATAGGATATTTTTGATTTTCTTTTATCTCTTTGGATTATAGGTCTACCAGTGATATCTTTTGGTCAAAGAAAATATGCAGATTAATAACTATTCAGATGAAATTTCAAATTGCTTTGCAGACTAATTGAAAGCTCCAGCAATAATGAAACATTATTATTATTTTCTAGCTGCTTCTCCAGTGACATTGAAATTTTTATGTTTTAAGATCCCACTGTTTATATACTTTGACCATTTATCAATTGAATGATTTTTCTTATTTTAATGAGCTTGAGTCACTGCTTATATATCATGGAATTCAGTTCCCTAATCCAGAGACTTCTTACAAGTTTTTTTTTGAGACTAATTGTATCCTTTTAATCTGCATTTAATAGATTTATGGAAAAACTTTCAAAACTTTATGTAATTAAAATATTTGAAGAGTTGGATAGCTCTACCTTCCCTATCTTGCAATTTACTACTATCTCATCTACAATGAGCAGTGGTACTATATCTTCTTTAGTCCTTCCCAGAATAGCTTTTAAAAAACCAAATTTTCCTTAACTTTTTCTTATAGACTCATCTCATTCTGAACTTGAGTAACCCCCTGAAACAATTGTGATGATATGTTATCAATATTAATTGCCATTTACCTGTTTTTAACCACATGTGTCTATCTATCTATCTATCCATCTATCTATCTATCTATCTATCTATCTATCTATCTATCTATCTATCTTTCAAATTTAGGTTGATTGAAATTTTCAATATATCAACCACACAATTTCTGTTTTCCTTCCTCACTAGAATTACAATTTCTTTTGAGTATTTAGAAGAATGTATATATATATATATATATATATATATATATATATATATATATATATATATATATATGTATATATATATATATATATATATAAATATATAAATATATATAAGAATTTCCCATTTCCCATCTTATAGCTTCCCCTGGAGAATTTTAGCCTACATGTCCCTACTCTGAATCCTTTGAAATATGCTTACTCCAAACTAAGATGCATGTCAGTATTTGCCTGGTTTTTCTTTTCTCTTTTATCCCATACTCAGGAAGGGGGTATTCATTATTATCTATGCATCTTTTCCTCCCAATAATATTCTCATCACTACAACTGTTAATTCTTTTCTATTATTGAAGATTAGATCCAGAAGGAAATTGCCCTTTTTCTTACCTTCAATTTTTAAAGAATGAAGTTATAATTCAAGTAAAAAACTATTAGTAGCTTTTGTTTTCTTTTCTAGAAAGTATTTTCCAATTCTCTATGGTCTCCTCATTATGTCTATATCACACTTCTGTTCCAGGTTTGTGATCTTTATTGAACTTAATTATTTTCTTTTTCTGACCAAGTCTTCTATTTTTTTAACTCTTGCATGGTTTAGTTACTTTATGTGAGGCATGGGTCACCACTCTCTCTATGGGTGGTTAATTTGCCTCAATTTTTCCTAATATTGGCAAGTCTAGGTCACCAGAGAAGGAACATTATCACATAGCTACCACTCAAGTTAACACAGGGAATCTTAGTAGAGACCTCTAGACTTCCTTTTTTGCCCCTGAACTCAGAAGCCCTTATCATGTTTTTATTTCCCCAAAATCAAACTATCATAATGATTACTCTATTATCTATAATAATCCAAAAATCAAAGTTTCTCAATATAAGACTTATGAAGGAATAATTAATACATCCTATGGTTCAAAAAATTGTGAGCTATATTATACCTTTAATGCACACAGTATCAATAGAAGAGAATGGGAATATAATTATTGAAACCTAGCAAAGAAAAGGGGCAGTTAGGTGGCTTAGTGGATAGAGCAATGGATCTAAAGTCAGGAATACCTAGATTCAAATTTGGCTTCAAAAAATCCTAGTTGTGTAATCATGGGCAAGTCACTTAAACTCTGTACCTTAATTCGTTGTTGAAGGAAATGACAAACCACTTCATCCCACAAAAAAACAGCAACAACTGAACAAAATAGCAAGTAGAGAGACACACATTAGTGATGATGATCTGTGTACTTGGAGCAATACATAACTGTGAACTAAGTCATTTCTCTACCATAATTTCCCTTCTGATCCTCACTGATCTTCTGCTGAGCAAATCTACTGCTATTCTATCCTTGAAATGATAAAACAGTAAGATCTTTAAATTCATAATGATCCTTAAAGAGCACTGTGATTCAAAAGAGTTTCATAGTTTCATTAATCCTATAATTGGCAAACTGTCTTAAACAGATTCTCTAATAACTCTTCACTCCACAAGGTATTGACTCAGATATCACTTTCTACAATTTAGAGTAAAGTAGATGAACTTGTTTCCCTCACCTCCACCATAATTTGCTTTCTAAAACTACAGAGGGAATCAGAGAGAAAAAAAGTAATTTCTGAGAGGTTTTGCTTTTCTATCCTTTATTTTATACTTCTGAAATGCAGTAGTGGGAATTATAGCAGAGTTTACTTCTCTTTCAGTCAAAAGACACCATTGGCTTTTTTCTAGTTAATTGACAACATGATGACTAAATTTCAATCAGCAGCATCCCTATTACTGAAGCCTTTCTTTTTGCTGAAAAATTCTAATATCATTTTCTTACCCATCTCTCGTTGTCTTCTTAACTGCCCTTGTTCCTTCTCCTGCTGAATTCTTCAACACTCTTAATGGCTCAAAACAGATCAACTTGGTGCTTGATGAATCCTCTCTCCATTATAAGATGAAACTGATAAAATCAATGCCACAGTTAGTTATTCAATAAATTGTTCTTACTTGATCATCCTATAGTCTCTGAAAAGTTATTTATTAATTTGTAAGTTTTATTCTAACAAACTCTAAAAGCAGTTACATGAAAATGAATTGAGGGGACACAATGGCCTCAATCATTTGTTTTTTCTCAATCGATTCCTCTCATATCTCCATTTGGGCTTCTACCAGTCCATGTCCTAACTTTGAATGGGGAAAAATTCTTTACACTTGAATTTCAATAGTTTTTCAAGTACAAAAATTCTTTGCCCTGTGTTCCAACCAAGCTCCTTACATATGGAACTCACTGATGTACATAAATGACAAGGAGTTCATTTTTTCCCCTCAAAGTACATTTTCTTTTCTTTTTCAACAATCAAACTGCATGCATGAAGAAGGACTACTACTTTACACATGGATGACACAATTTTTCATCTTTTTTCTTCCAATCACATTCATGCAAATATACTAGCCATATGAACTTGAATGTGCTTCTTAGCACAGATATGTCTTAAGCTATTGCTTTGTTCTTATCTATAATAACATTCTATAATCTTTATCACTAACAGCTGAATATACTTGTAATTGGAAAAGAGTATAAGCATAAGAGTTAGAAATAGAAATGACTAACATTAAAACACTTTAAGTAGCACAATTTAGTTATAGATAAAGGTAATTTGTTCTATAGAAGATGTTTTTTAAAATTTCAATACAAGCAGCCTTTGCTGCATTAATTTTAGTTCTATTTAGTTGACATAGCTTACATTCCTCCTATTAAAATTGTTGAGTATTTTGTCAAAAGATTCTCTCTATGAAAAAAATTTATTATTTTGCCCAATTGTATGGTAATAGTTATTATTCAAATACTTTTCAATAATTCTTCAAATATCTATGATGGTGATAGTTAATACTGAAATTTTCAGTGTAGAACAATGTGGTGAATGATCTTCATCTTTACCACTCTCTAGCCAACCAAGACATTGACCCTTTCTGTACCTAGTGAGGATAGTCCTTGAACAATACACATATAGTACTTCATCTGACCCATACTTGAAGACTTCTTGGTTTGGTAGGAATTTCAAAAGATTGTAATTCACTGGCAAATTATTTAAGAATATTGGCTCAACTCCATTCAATAATGGGGCACCAGAGAAGGATCAGAGAGAGACAAATGATACAGTGGGAAGATTGCTAGACCTGGAATCAAAGGACATGAGTTCAAATGCTGTCTCTGACACTGACTACCTGGTGAATGAATCTTGGTCAAGTCACCTAATCTTTCTCAGCCTCAGTTTCCTCATCTATAAAATGAAGAGGTTGGACTAGAAGTCCCTATATAAAACTACACTCCTGTGGATCTTATTGTAAATACACAACAACATATAAAAAAGAATTAGGAGAACTGGACAAAAGGATTATCTTCTGAATTGGTAATTATTTATGGTCAATTTTGCTGAAATTAAAAATCTCAATGTTTTATAATCTTTCTTTGGATTTTAGCACCCCTAATATTGACCGCCTTGCTAGAGAAGGTGTAAAACTCACTCAGCACCTAGCAGCAGCTTCAATGTGCAGTCCAAGCCGAACTGCTTTCCTGACTGGCAGATATCCCATCAGATCAGGTTTGGAAACTTTTTAATATGGCAATATTTTCCTAATAAATGCACTTCCTGTGTAAGTATTTTGCAAGTTACAAAATAACTGAAAAAATTTATTCAAGACTGTACTCTTATATGTCCTTATAAATTATTTATAATAAGTATCACACATTTTCCAAAAAGGATTGGATGTGCTAATGGTGGGAACTATAACTATAACTTCATTTAGTACACTGAATTTCCAGGTGAGAAAATTTCTTTTACTTTTGTAGGTTGGCAATTTCTCTGCATCTTATTGTATTATATAGTTTCCTAGAGGACAGATAGGTTGGGTGATTTGTGTAGAGTGACATATTTAAATAAATCAGTGGTTCAGAGGCATGACTTGAAATCAGGACTCCTGACTCCAAAATTGACTAGCCACTATAGCACATTCTTATACTTAAAATCATTTTTAATAGTAAAGATAAAGTAAAATGTGTTCAAAGGAGCAGAGAAATATGTATTGGATAGCTGGAATTAATACCCATGTACTATTCTATATAGGTATGAAAGACAGGATGACATAATAGTATAATTTTGTATACCCATTATGGTGCCTTTCTGACTTATATAGTAATTATGTAATACCTCTTTGGGAAGACATCTTGAAGTTCTATTCAACTGGTCCATGCTAGTCCTAGATCCCATAGAGGTGTCATTGAGCTTCCCATTGGAGCTCTAGAGAAGGTGCTTTTAAATGCATTTAAGAGACTGAAAGATGCCAGTGTCTACAGAAAGAATGTAAACAGAGTCAAAGGAAAGCTAAGTGGATGTTGACTTGACCTATTAGAAGGTAAAAAAGAGTTTTAGGATAAAGAAATAATATTACTTCATTTGACATCATGAGAGAAATAGGTATTCCAATTAAGAGAATATAACTGAAGTCATTCTTGTAAGACGTGACATTTGAAAATTTAACCCTTTGATTAGAAAACTTTTGAAAATGGACTATACATATCTTAATTTTCTTAGATTAAAGACAGGGACTGGATCCAATATTTCATAGTTACAGTTAGCTCCCAAATCAAGAAATTCTTCTACCAGTGCAATCAGCACAGTCAGCTGAAACTTAGTCATAAGAGAGTTGCTCAGAGATCAAGTGACTTGCCTTAAGATCACACAACAAGTAAGTTTATTATCCACTATGCCAGAGAATACTATAGAAACTTCAAGTTTTTCTTGATGCCTTAGGGTCCTCATAATGAATACCAATTTTATACTATAGTATATTATGATCACATTTCTTAGGGGTTATTGTAGAACATTAGACTGATTGCTTCTACATTGTTGCCACTGACAAGAGTATTGTGGTTGTTCTTATTGTTCTGTTGTGACCCAATGGATCAACTGTATGTGGGGTTTTCTTTTCAAAGATACTGGAGTGGTTAGCCAATTCCTTTTGAAGTTTGATGCAAAAGGGGAAAAGTGACTTGCTCAAGGTCACATAACTACTAGACATCTGAAATCTGATTTGAACTCTGATCTTTCTGACTCCAGTCCAGTGCCTGGAGTTACCTACTGTGCCATCTAGCTGCCCCATAATTATTGTTACTCTTTGTTTTTCTTAGTTCTTGTATCTACTTTTTTTTAGGTTTTTTTTTTTGCAAGGCAAATGAGGTTAAGTGGCTTGCCCAAGGCCACACAGCTAGGCCAGATTTGAGCTCAGGTACCCCTGACCCCAGGGCTGGTGCTCTATCCACTATGCCACCTAGCTGCCCCTCTTGTATGTACTTTTGATGAATTTTTTTTGTCTCATTTCTTTTCAGCTAACATTATTTTATTGCTATCTGTGGACTTCTAGCAGCAACTCTAGTTTTGCTACCTTCACAGTTGTCTTGGATGGGACATCTATATGCTCAAAGTTTTAAAATATTTTATTTTAAATGTTTTAAAAACTTGTTTTTAAAATGTGTCCAAAAATAAAGAAACTGTGAATAAGAAACATGTATGAATTGTGGTTAATTTCTCAGATACTTTTCTTCCCTCTCCACAAACTTTTGGAATTTCAGTGTTTCCATATCATTAAGACTGACAGGTGACAAATGACTCTTTAAAAAGACAGTGTCACAAATATCTGAGTTTCTTCTCGAAAGTTTTGTCAGACAGCTATGGAGAGGATTTACAGGAAACTATTGTTTTTAATGATCATTACAGAAACATTACCTTGAAAGATTCAATCTGAAATTAAGAGTCAAACCAACCCCTAGATTTTTTGGCCTTTTCAGGGCCTATCTTCCTCCCATGTTCAGTGCTTCGTAGGAGCCATAACTCAGCAGAAGACATTTAGAACTGATCATGAGAATTGTGTGGGGAAGAAGTTCATCCTCCCCACCATATATGGGTTCCAGGTATGCCACTTTATTTTAATTCTAGTTTTGGGCATATGAAAACCAATGAGTACCCATATAGATTTACATGGAAAGGAGACTTGTATTGTTTTAATCCTTGCCACCTCCAAGTTCACCTCTTGAACTTTCTTAAGTTTTCAAGATCTAATGTGCACCTCAACATCTGTTCTCAAAGGACTACTATTCTTATTAGTGAAGACTGATTACAAAATACCTCATCTCTATGTGAGGCAATGGTTCATAACAGTTTGAGAGAAGAGGGATCCTGATAGTCTTACTTCCTTCACATCCCTTCTGGGAAGAAATCAATAGGTTAGAGAAATTGGCAACTCAATTGTGGACCTATCCTCAGTTTACTAAATTATTGATTTTGGAGACTTTTTCTTGTTTTCATTTTTCTCTAATTTCTACTTGCTTCTGGTTTGGATTAATGAGGTTATTTGTTTTTAAGTAAATTTATTGAAGAACTGCCATTTAATTGGAAGGGAGTCAAGCATTTGATATATAGTTTAGCATACTTCCTTCCCTGTTAAGGGATAAGTCTGTATCTAAAGATTAATTCCCCTACATTAACAATATTTTTAAGGGAATATATAGTTTCAGCTCAGTACCCTTTCTTTCTCCGATGACAGAAGAGTGGTCATTTTCTTAATGCTATCTCTTGTCTCCCCTTCTGACAAATCAAAGTTTCCTTAGAAGAGGAGGTAGAAAACTTGAGATATTACATACATCTAGATAGACCCATGTGTACAGAGATAATTTGCATGGGCAAAACCACACTAGGAGTAGCCCTCTATGTAATTAAATGCTAAGTTAACCTGTCAGTTTTTAAATTGATGGTGCGTCCAAAGTTCTATCGGAAATTGGGTGTTTGGAACATGACACATTTTCTTCATTTAAATGAACAAAAATGTTATTTATACTTCCAGACTGGCAAATAAATGTCTCTTTAATTCACACTGTAGCATATACCATATGGTATTAAAGAGACCCTAATCTTCATTTATAGCATTGCATATATGGTTCTAACTTGAGATACAAGGAACATTTCTCCAGCTATCCCATTAGACTATAAGTTTCTTGACATTGGGAGCTATCTTTTGCCTTTTTCTGTGTGTCCTGATTGCTTAGTACATTGACAATTAGCTCACCTAAATGGTGAGTGTCAGCAAAACTTTCTCTCACAGTGCCATAAGCATCTAAATCTCTCAAGGCTTCAAGTTGCAGAAAGAGTTTTGATCTGCATTAGAAGAAGAAGTTCATTATGCTAATAAAATCATAGATTTAGCCACCCTATTGCTTATTTTGAAAATATAATGGTCGTGGCTAAGATAGGGGTTTCATATCTTTCATGTCTGTGTACCCAGGCTACAAATGAATATTCCATATATATATTTCCCAAAGTCTCAAAAAGATAGGGTCTAAATTCATAGAAATGGTACAGGAATACCTAGTGCATGATCAATCTTAATAGATACAGAAATGAGAGTTGATTTAGCCTTTTTTCTCCTCCAATGGTCTAATAAATGTTAAACCAGAAAAGCAGCAAGAAATTCTTTGTGCAAAATAGAAATATCTTAAATTGATAGATGTAGTTTCTTTTATATCATATAACAAGGACAATGTGATACTGTATTTTACAAGAGTAAAATTCTACCATTTCGGACATATTTCCACACCAAGGAAGGCATTTCAGAGACAATATGTGTAATGGTTAGAGTTCTGAACTTAGGAAGATATACTTTCCCATCTCAGGACTGATAATTTTCAATTATGTGATTCTGTGCAAATCACCTATGGCACCTCCCTGGAATTAATTTCCCAAGATATAAATAGATTATGATTTATGTTAGTGAAAAGGAATTGCCCACATGAATGTAATCACAGATCCTCTCATATTTACAGCCACACCATATTAATTACAAGAATTTCTTATCCAGTCATGCAGTTCAGTTAGTTACAAGTATATGACAAAAATCCCTTTAAAGAAGGTAAAATATCTGAAATTTTGTAAAAAAAAAAATTAAGGTGAATTCCTGGTAGTTGACCTTTAGGGTACCATATGCTTTTCTGATTTTCTGGGAAAATCTAGATCATCAAGAAATGCAATATGATATATCCTTTCCTTATCCTGTATTTCAGGCATGAGTTCTTCTTTCAATATGAATCGTGGCATCCTATGGCTTGGTGGTTCAGGAGGTCTTCCAACAAATGAAACCACATTTGCCAAACTGCTTCAGCAACGTGGTTATAAGACTGGATTGATAGGTTTGTTTTGGGGTTACCTGTTTTAAATAAACATAACATAAATTTTCCACAGCAATTCAACATTTCCATAGTCCAACTCAAAATTGTGTCAAGCAATATATCAAAGGGCAATAAAAATGATGACAGAGATCATATATGATCTAAGACATCATCCATGTAGTAAAACCTGCAAGGTATATTTGACAATCCCTCTTTTATAAATTCAAATGTGATTGTGAAAGGGGGAAGATAGATTCACCATGTATAAATGGATAATGAAAAGGTAATCACATAGGCATAATGAAGATATGCTGGTAAATGTAGGAACACTAGTTCTCTGAAAAAAATGTAAGTATGACACATATTTAGATTCAATATGCATTATGCTGTCTTATCCATCATTTTTTAAAGTCTAGACCATCAACAAAATGATAATACAAGCTTTTATTTGTAGTATTCGCTAGTTTCTCTTGATGTTATGAATTGTATAAAGATCTAGTTTGTACTTTAAAAATTGATTGAGAGAGAAAAATTCTATAAAGAGTCACCACAAGACTTCTACTTCTATAAATCAATGTGGTTTTTGTTTGTTTTGATCTTTAAAAGCCTAGAAGAGAGCTAGGAAGCAAAGAATTCTTATGATCACTGATGAAGTTGTGAACATTGGTAGTACCTTCAAGATATCTTTATTTGCATTTGGAATGGTTAGTATTTCAGGTATTATATTATTGTAGGCAGAGAGCTAGCTTGCAGCCAGAGGAACCTGGTTTTGCATCAGAAACGTCAAAGTTGTATAAGTCATTTGGAAATCACTTATTCTCTCAATATAGCCCAGGAAACTGTAACATGGGTATCTAATCTTTTAGCTCTTCTGGGTCATATTGCTCAACAAAAACTTATCAATGGATGCATATAGAATTTAACATTTATTTATGATTATAATGTAACCCATATTATCAATGAGCATAATAATGGAATGAAGTATAACAATAAAAATAAGTATAATAAAACATTTTTAAACAACAAATAAGAACATGTCATTTTTATTGTGAACACTGAGCCTGCTCTTTCAATACCAGTGCATCTATATCAGGTTTGACAGAGGTTGTAGCAATGCATAGAATATTTTCAAAATGCTCATCTCAAAATTTTGTTCTATTTTCACTTTTTGTATGCTTTTTAGAGGAAAAAAGTTGCTTGTATGTTTTATATATGTATATATATATTTATATACACATGTTATATATATATGTGTGTGTATGTATATATATATATATATATATATATATATATATATATGCATACATATATTCTCCAAAAGGGACATCATGAACAGGACACGTTTGTGAAATGTGAGAGATTTTTCTTAAGGCATGTACAATTTATAAAAGTCCAATAAAGATAGTTGAATAATTTTTTCTTTAAGTTGCATATTCAATTGCAACTCTAAACATTCTATTTCCAAGTTTGCAGGCAATGTGTTATGTTAACCAAGAGTAGAATAGCAAATGTAGAGAAAAGCAGTTGATGTTTTCTAAAATCTTGAAATTTATTCTAAGGTCTTGTGACAAAATAGCAATTAACGTTTCATATAATAAAGTTATTTGTTGCAATTACAATAGGTCATATAATGTTTTTTAAAAAGATCTTCATTCCTATATGCATATATTTTGTAAAAAGAAAACAAAAAAATCCAAGATGTCTGTGAGACAACACAATGTTAGTTACATGAAAAATTCTCATGGTGGTAAGTGAGGTTAAGCTGGTCTATGATGTTGCAATGTTGGTTCATCCATTTCTTCATTTTCTGGTTACAGGATGCAGCAACAGGATTTGAGGTTGCAGGTCAGACACACATGCTATATAAGATGACAAATTGTAAAGATATTGTTAGTCTGTATCAGTGGAGAGATTTCAACATTTTAAATTTACTGCTAACAATAAAATTAAAAAATCAAAACTCCATTCTAGTAACCATTCTCCCACTTCAAGTGTTTGATGATATTTAAAAGAAATAGCAGTAGAAATGATAAGTAACTTGCATCTTGATTATGACACTTTCTAGCTTTGAGACTATGAAGAAGTTACTTCTAGTATGAAAGAGAAACATTTTTAGAAGCATGGGAAGTGATATTATGATTAATCTCTGACCTGTGGCTCTGTATTTACCCTCTCTGATGTTGAATTGCCTCAATTTCATTTTATAAATTAGGAATCACAAGTAAAGTTTTCTACTTAAATTCACATGACATAGTTTTTTTCAGTAAAATGCTTGTAAAGTGGAAACAAAACCCTCAATGGATTTTATTGTGAGTTTCCATTCCAACCTGAAATTTACATTTGATTCCCCAAATAATATTTTTTATTATTGTTTATTCCTATTTTTTCAGGAAAATGGCATCAAGGTTTAAGCTGTGCCTCTCGAAATGACCACTGTTATCATCCACTAAACCATGGGTTTGATTACTTTTTTGGGATGCCTTTTACTCTCATAAATGAATGTCAGTCAACAAAATCACCAGAGATACACAGAACTCTCCGAATCAACCTCTGGATTTCCAGTGTGGCTCTTGGTCTTGTGCCTCTCTTACTTCTTATTCCCACTTTTGCTGGATGGTTTAGAGTCCCATGGAGTATTGTTATCCTCACTGCTTTTGTGGCTGTTTTGTTTTTCATCACCTGGTATTCTAGTTATGGATTCATTCGACGTTGGAATTGTATTCTTATGAGAAACCATGAAATTATTCAACAGCCCATGAAGGAAGAAAAAGTAACTTCTCTGCTTTTGAAAGAAGCTCTTTCATTTATTGAAAAGTAATGAACATCTTCAATTTTCTTATCCTTCATAATTTAAAAATAAATATCTGTTTCAGAGACCACCAGTCTCCTTGGCCAGAAAAATAAATTCTGTTTTATTTGTGTCACATTTGACACTCTTTTGAGTCAATACAAAGTGAAAGAAAATAATATTTTACTAGAAGGTAGTAAAATAAAGTGGAAAGGGCCCTACCTATGGAGATAAATGACTGTGGTTCAAATCCCATCTTTAACACTCAGAGCCTAGCTTTAGAAAATGATTTAATATTTCTCATTATAAGAGATGTGGGCTTGATGTCAGGTAAGAAACTTTCTACAATTATGACCTGATAAAACAAATATAATGGCCATATATGAAATGTGTGTTTCATTCTGTATCTATTGTCCATCACTATTTCAACATCATTTCCTCTGGAGTAATGATTGATCACTACATCAAAGTCATCAAGTCATTCAAGTTGATTTTCTTTATGTTATTGTGCTCATCATGTAAATTGTTCTCCTGCTTGTGTTTATGTTGCTCTAAATCAATTCAGGTCTTCCCAAGGTTTTTGGATTTTTTTCATAGTTTTAATTCCTTATGGTACAATGGTATTTGTTTGTTTAATGAAATTAGTGCCATCACAAATTTTCAACAATTTTTTATAAAAGAACCCTTCTTCAGTTTTTTTGTTATTGTATAAAGTGCTGATATGTATTTAGGTGTATATTTATGAACTTTTCTTGGGTCATTGTTCCATTTGCGATTTATTATATGTGTGTATATACATATATATATATATATATATAAAATGGTATTATTGGATCAAAGAATAATGACTTTTAAAATATAATTTCTAAATTTTCTTCCAGATAAGGATAGTCCTGAGATGTTCTTACTCAAGTCTTCAGTGCTTTTCCACTAATGTATTGGAAGAGTTATTTAGGAAAATAGACTTATTCTATTTTTTCCAGATGCTGTGATTAGGATTGATAGATGAAAGCCACAAAGAAGCAAATTTTGGCTCAATCTAAGATGGGAAGTTCTAAAAGCTAGGCTTTTAAAAATTTTATAAGCTCTAATCAGATATTTCTCTATAATTAGAAGTATTTAAATGACATTTGAATGAAGATTTTTTTAAAATAGAAAACAATAGAGGTGATAAATGTTGCATATAAGAATTTGCACAATATCATCTCATTATCATAGCATCCATCTAATTCTAGGATTCCATTCTTTAGGGTAGAGTCAGTTATGTTGAATTGTCTTTTAAAAAATATTCAATTCTTCATCATAAATAAGACTGAATGACTATAATATTTTATTTTTTTCATTTAACATTATAAAATGCACACAGACTTTTCAAAGGGAAAGCAAATACAGCATTAATAGTTGACACTTTTATAGTGCTTTTAACACCCAATCTCATTGTAGTTTTTCAATAACAATGCTCTGAGAAAGATACTATATTTTTATCCTTACTTTGTAGATAAATATGACAAAATTTTTTGTGTAAAAGGCAAATCTTGTTGAATCCAGATTGAATTCCATGATCTTTTTCTCAATCAAAAGTTTGTTCAATATTAGCTTCATATATTAAGGACATTGACAAGCAAGTGAAAAAAATAAAGTATTAAATATATATAAATAATATATATGTATATACACATAAACATAAAATTCACATTTCCCTTTAAGACAAATATCCTTGCTATATTTGTTTAAAAATAAATCCATGACTTCAGTCAAACTTCACTAAAACTTTCAAAGAATGTATTACGATTTCACATTTCAATGAAGCTTCTTTTAATACCAAATATGCTTTTCTAGGGAGTGAGTTGAATTGATTATTTGTTTTTCTTTCTTAGGTGCAAACATGGACCCTTTCTTCTTTTTATGTCCTTTCTTCATGTGCACACTCCACTTGTAACTAAAGAGGAGTTTACTGGATGTAGCAAATATGGATTATATGGAGATAATGTAGAAGAAATGGATTGGATGGTAGGTAAGTATCATTTTATGAAATAGTGAGTGAGTTCATTTTATGTGTTGGGGGACTCATGTTTTCACTGAAATGGGTACTCTCTCTAGGCAAACAGATTGTATCCCATATATTGACTTTTCTCTAGGTATTTTCTGAAGTCATGCAAGGTTTCGCTAACAATATTTTCCCTCTAGTTCAGCATTGTGGAGATAGCAGGTAAACACCATCTAACCTTTTAACAAGTGAACTTTAGGAAAGAGTAATTCAATTAAAAATTCTGACAATGACTCCACTTAAATTGGTACAACATTTTATATGTGTGACACTATTTTGATTCTCAGCTCACCACCATCTCAGAGAGTGTTTATATTCAGGCAAGTTTTTTAAACTGTTGAAAGAAAGGCAATTGCGAAATTTTCAGTGTGAGCCACCTTGAAAAACTTTCAAACACAAAATGTGGCTTTGTTTATTGTTTTATTGATTTTATTGATCTAAGAAAGGAGAAAATATTAATAATTCACATTATTGCAAAAACATTTGGCCCCCATAAATATGTGTGTGCGCATGTGTTTGTGTGTGCGTGTGTGTTTGTTTCTGTGTGTGTGTGTGTGTGTGTGTGTGTGTAAATATATATTGGACAATTGGTGGTTAAATACCAGTACACTTCTGTGTATATACAGTGCATCAATGTGTACACACAAAAATTAGCTTCCTATATACATATGTGCACACAAATGTATGTACAACCATGTGTATACATTTATATACATATACACATATGTGTGCGCACACACACACATATATATATATATATACATACATATATATATATATATTACATTTGTGTATTCGGGAGAGAGAAAAGAGAGACAGAGAAAGACAGAGACTCAGAGAGTGAAATTAAATGACTAAGAAGACATAATAAATGTTAGAATTAGAATTTCTAGAGCCTTTATAGATATCTTTGGTTGGTAAAATGTAGTTACTGGATCATGGTATTTAAAATCGCTAGGTATCCTTGAGATCATCTTCATCTTCTCTAGTGCCATCACTTTACTGATAAGGAAACTAAGGTTCAAAGAAGGAACATGAGGTTTTCCTACTACTCTCTCATTTTTTATATCACTTTATATTTTAAATTTGAATAGTATTTAAATGACTATTCTTATTTCTTTTATTTGAAATTAGTGACACAAGGTGTAGTAGTGGTGCAAGTTATGAATTCATGGTTCACATAGTTGTTGTTATATGTATCTAAAAAATAATCTACACATTTTTTCTTCTAAAAAGTTTGTTTTTAGTCTAGTTAATTATAATAAAATTAAAAGACACATGTAAAATTAGCTTATAGAAAGGAAAAAAAGAAGCATCTAAGTTCAATTTTAGGGTTTTTTTTTTTTTTTTGCAAGGCAGTTGGGTTAAGTGGCTTGCCCAAGGCTACACAGCTAGGTAATTATTAAGTGTCTGAGGTCGGATTTGAACCAAGGTACTCCCAACTCCAGGGCCAGTGCTCTATCCACAGAGCCACCTAGATGCCCCAATAAGTTCAATTTTATATTTTTTTCAAGTATTAACAAGTATTTTTTCAAGTATTAACAAATTAACAATTTATTTCAATCTCTAGAATTACAATGCAGTAGGAATATTACAAAGGTAACTAACAGAAATTCTTTTCTCAGTTTATAGTATGAAGTCAGACTTCTCAAGTATTCCTTACTTCTACATAGTATTAGAGGGGTGGCTAGGTGGTGCAGTGGATAGAGTACCATCCCTGGAGTCGGGAGTACTTACATAGTATTAAAGACCATGCCCTTAGGAAGGGCATGCTTGCTATCTTGCCTCCCCAGGATAATTCAGAAAAAGATCTTTATTTTCTTTCTCCAGCTTTCAGAGGCGTAAAGGAAAGGGAAAGGTTAAGGATGATAGCTCATGTAATACCCTGTGATATCTGTTCTCAGTTATTTTAGTATCCTCTTTATTAAATGATAACTTGTTATATTTTCTCCTTCCTAATTAATACTTTACCTTGGTAAATATGCTGACAATGTAGTAGAGTGGAAGCTAGCCAGGTTTGTATTCAGAAGACTACAATTCTAATCTTTCTTTACTACTTGTGCCATGTTGGCAAAGTTATTTCAGTTTTTTTGATTATTAGTTTTTGTATTTAGAGCTGGAAGGGATCTTTAACATCATCTTATCCATCTTTGAATTTTATATCCAAGGAACGTGAACAGTTCAGTTGTCTCATCTGTAAAATAAGAGGTGTGGTTTAGATAGCCCTAATACTTCTGCTATTGGCCATTGCTTTAAAAAAACAAACCGGATTTTGTTGTCATTTTAAGGTTGTCTTCATTTTTATAGTTGGAGTTATTATTTTGGCAAGTCTTTAAGACTTACAAGGTAAGTAGAGATTTGTGTTTGTTGAGGAAGTTCTTCACTGAAATTTCCTTAAAATGATGCTATCACAGATTTGATGCAAATTAAAAAAAATTTCCAGGTATATTGGTCATTTGTTTATAATTCAGTACCCTTTCATAACAATATCCTAAAATTTTTAAGAGGAAATTGAACAGAATCTTGAAATAAACTTATTATTTCAGCTAATCTATTCTGATAGTTAAAATTGAATCCTCAATTTCTCTTTAGAAATGGAAAATCATTTTAATGTTTTCTGTTGTCTGACTAGCATCTGACAGTATCAGTTAGCTGAAATGGATGTGCATATTTATGCTTGTATCTTACTAAATACGTAAGTTATGTTTTTTCTATGCTTATTGACCTCCTTGGGGGCTTACAACCTCAAAAATATTTTTTTACTGTTGAGATTAGAAAATTAGTAATTACCAATAGACATTCAATTATCACAAAGGGAGAGTAAGGCCAGCCCAAAATTTTTATGGACGTCTCAAGGTAGTACTGTACCTTACTGTATTATGGAATATAGTAAGCACTTAGTAAAACTTTGTTAATTTGACAAACTTTGATTGTTCTTATTTTATAAATGTTGGGATTTTGTGAGTTTCAATTAAACTATGTATACTTTCACTATTTTGGACTTCTTTCTATCAAATTATATCTGTCTGATCTACATTATTTTTAAATGATATTAAGTTGTTTTATTTGAAAAAGGGATTATAATTGACTTTGCCTTTATCATTATCATAGGAAAAATTCTTGATGTTATTGACAAGGAATATTTGAGAAATAACACACTTGTATATTTTACTTCTGACAATGGAGGTCGTTTGGAGTCTCAGGAAGGAAAATCTCAGCTTGGTGGTTGGAATGGAATATATAAAGGTGGTAATGATATTGGATTGAAATGCTTCCTTTTGAAAACTGAGATTTATAATGTCTTTTACTATAACCATTAGTACCCAAAAGTATTGCTTATATTTTTTGATTTAAAACAAATAATGCAATGATATTTGATATAACTATCTATCAAACTATGAATAATATATACATATATGAAATATCCTCAAAGTTTTTTAGTACTAAGAAAAATTGATTCATGATTCATGAAAATGTGTAAAAAAAAGCTGTCTTTTCAATTCTAAATTGATAAACTCACATTGAAATGACAAAATTGATAAAAGCCTGGTATTGGAGTTAGGAATATCTGGATTCATGTCCTTAACTATGAACCAGTCATTTAAAGTCAAGGGCTATAGGTAATTTCAGAGATTAATTGCTGATTCACATTGTAGTGTGAGTTTCATACCAGTAATTCCCCAAAAGATAAAATTACATGTCTGGAATTTTTTCTTTAAGAATTTCATAATTAGTGAACTGTGTAAGGTGTAACTACAGAGTAACATAGAATTTTTTAAAAAGTAAACATATTAATCTTTTCAACATTTTTTGCACTAACTTGAACATTCTCATTTTGTAAAACCCTACTAGTAAAAACAATTTAAAACTAATGTTGAAGATGAATATGGATAATGAATCATATAACATTTTGAGTTTAAAGTAAGGTAGAACTATATTAATAAGACACTCATGTGTGATTTCTCAGTTTGTTGCAATCATAACTCCCACCAAAAAAGAACTCCAATCACTTTTTGTACAAGATAAAGTGCATATGGATGTAACCTCCTCAAGTTACCAGTCTCAAAGTGGGAATTGTTTACTTGCATGTAACAATTGTTTCAGCATTATTTGAAAAATTGATTCTGTTAGCTTTAGTTGTACTTCAGATACTTGCCAGTAATATGTAAGTGTTATATAACTAAATGGTAATCATAGACACTATTCCTGTAATACCTAGGATAAAGAGATTTTTGGTGTTCTTTTAAATCTATCTATCTATCTATCTATCTATCTATCTATCTATCTATCTATCTATCTATAATCCCTCTCTCTCTCTATATATAATATATATAGATTCACATATATATATATATATGTATACATATAATGTAATCTTTTTTCTTCTTTCTTGATTCTCCAGATACACTAATGTCCACAAACAACCCACACATGTCTACATATACATACATGTACAATACAAAACACATTCATATAGTACACATGCTCAATATGCATACATGCATGCATGCACATACCTATACACACATATATGACTAAGGCAGGACACAGTGATTTGTATAAATGTTCATTGATCCAAATAGCTTTCCTAAGGAAACTTTTCTGTCTGTACTTAACAATTGGTACTTTTATTCTGCTTACTAATCACTTTGCATATTTATATACATCTTTTCTCTCCAATTATATTCTGAGCTCCTTTTAGTCAAACTATTTCTAATAGTATGTTCATAGAATAGGTATTCTATAAATAATAAATTATTGATCATAATTATTTTAACTATATAGTCTAAACCTGTAATACAAATAAATCAGTTTTACTTAGGAATTTGCTCTTGAGAATTAGCTTTGATCCACATTTGGCTATAAAATTTGGCATGAAAGCATTCTGTAAGCCTGATTTTTGTAATTTGTAAAACAAAAAGGTTTTCTTAAACTTTATTTTATAATCTCAGTCACCCATTAAATGGTGCCCTATTGGCTATGGAACCTAAATTCTGTAGCTTACAAGAGTCTACTTTTAAAGATTTAGAGCCTGCTATTCTCTTTTATAAATCCTTGAATTCAATTAAACTGATCGATTCCTTATCCCCCAAACATAATTTGTGATAACTTGATGTTATTTTTGACTATTTCCATTCCTGAATGGAATCTGAATCTGAATGCCTTTCCCCATTTTCTCTGTCATATACTTCTACATATATTTTTTTTCCTCCAGTAAGATGTCCCAGAACATTCTAGTTCATATTCATCTTTGAATTTATAATACTTTTCTAAATCACTTTGGTAATTTAACCGTGTAGTCTTATGACAACTCCAATAGCCTCTTTGTGCTATTTATTAAAATCTTTAGACTGTTTCATTTTGCCAACTAGATGATAAGGTTCTTAAGATAGAATATATCTTATATTTTTTTGTAGTCTCCATACTCCTTAGGAAATGCTAGGATAGTATTTATTTATTAAAATATTACTTGATTTTTGCTTCAATAAAGCTAAATACATAAGATCATGACTGATTATTTATACTACTGGTTTTGAACTTTAGGAGGCAAAGGAATGGGAGGCTGGGAAGGGGGAATTCGGGTGCCAGGAATATTTCGCTGGCCAAACATCCTTCCAGCTGGTGGAGTGATTAATGACCCTACAAGTCTCATGGATATTTATCCAACATTGTCTTATGTTGCTGGAGCAATATTGCCACAGGACAGGTACATAAATTGATGATAATTTAAAATGTGTTTTTCTTCTTACATAGTAATTGAGATCATCTCTATAAAGTGCTTAGATGATGTGTGTATATTATTGGTGTGTGTATGTGCACACATTTATGTGACAGAAAATGAAATAGATGTTGAATGTGATGGTTTTTATTTTGTGTTTTCACAGAGCCTTTGTTATAAAAATAAAAGATTTAAAAATCTTGGTTTCTTGTTATACCTACAAAGGCATGCCTATGTCCCTGTTTAAATTCTACACTAAAAGTGTTTATTTGCTTATATTTGAGCAAAGTAAGACAAAAGATTTAGTCATTCTAAATATTGGACATTCTAAATCAATAGCTTTCATAATGGGAAGAGTGCTATTTCCAAATTTGCACTACTTTCGAAGATCAATGTAGACTTTCAAGTTACTTGGATTACTTTCAGGTTGCCCAAATTATATGGAGAATATTATACAAATAGAAATACAATTATAGATCATATTCATAAGGAAAATAAAGTATACTTCATGTCCAATTCAAGTTCCAAAATAATTTTTAGAGAAGGGTAAAGAATGATGGAATTTGAGTGGAAAATTTTACTTCTTATTCCATGATGATAATTTGTGTAATTTTTTGGTATAACACATATATACCAATGTTGAATTTTCCTTGATTAAAGTAAGGGTATAATGACCACTTGCCAGGAATGTTGTAAAAGACATTCATGTTTCTAATTTAGATTGAACTAGCCCTTCAAGAGCTCATAGAAATCCGAAAGTATATAGTTTGCTTAGAGATATTAAATGTCATTAAGTATATAATAATGTTTGTATTAAATACATTAAAATACTTTAGGTAAGATTATTTAACATATTTTGAGATGATAGTCTATGTCAGATTTTTGAATTTACTATACATTACCTAGCATAGTCTTCATTTTAATTCTCTCTTTTTTTGAATTTCAGAATAATTGATGGCAAGAACTTGATGCCTTTACTACAAGGCAGAATTTTTCAATCAGGACATGAATTCCTCTTCCATTACTGTGGCATATACTTACACACAGTGTGGTGGCATCAAAAAGACTGTGAGTATTAAGATAAACCTGGTTATGCCTAAGATTTCTTTTACTGTGTAACTTCTTAGA
The DNA here is from genome assembly GCF_037893015.1 of Macrotis lagotis. Taxonomy (NCBI): domain Eukaryota; kingdom Metazoa; phylum Chordata; class Mammalia; order Peramelemorphia; family Peramelidae; genus Macrotis; species Macrotis lagotis. The sequence goes on along the minus strand of NC_133658.1, from coordinate 473,977,429 downwards.
CTGCCCAACAATAAAATTACAACAACATAAATTAAGGAATTAAATTTATTTTAATTTTTTTTACGTGGATCAGGCAATGTGACAAATAGAGGAAAACATAGCTACAAGGTATGCTTCTTTTAATTAAATTCATTCTCAAAAGCATTTTGGTTTCAAAATGATTATACAAAGTTGGATTAATTGTGATGGTGGTTTGTTCCCGATTGAGTGCAAAAGTAGTTGTAAGTCAAATTGGTTCATTGATTAAAAAACTGAGTTTCTTTGAATTCATTATGATATTTCACATTACTTTCTTTTAAAAATTTTTTAATACTTAATTTCCATTGTTCATTGTTATTCACTAGGATTCATATAAAAATTGAACTTGGACAAAGATACAGCTTGTCATGCTAGAGAGGTGAAATCTGAATTAACAGGGACAATAATTGTTTGAGCTTATAAATATAACTGATTTATCAAACAAAATATGTTAATTATATAACTAAGCAGGACCAATACTCAGTTTGTCAGTGGACTTCAAATACAGAGGGAGACAGATTTTTTAATGAATTAAAAGAAAACAATTAAACAGGATATAAATCACTGTACAAGATTAGGTGATTTGATTTCTACTTAGAAGAAAGACAATGGATTTTCTAAGTTTTTAAGGGGGTGGGGAGTGCATTTCTGTCAGTTTTGGGAGGATGCAATTGGATTTAGAGGTCTTTCCATTCCCAGAAGTGGGAAATGTTGATTAATTGCATTCACCTACATTTTATGAATAATACATGTGACAGCACATGATGGAACCAGTATTAATAATCTTCTTGGTTCTCTTGATTCACACACTGAACCAGCTCCCATTTTTGTATCCAATCTTTACTCTGTTTCTTCAAAAGAATTTCCATTCAGGGTTTATGAGGGTATGGAAAACTATAAATATATTTCATTCTCCAATATGAGTTTTTTACCTAACAGAAAAGTTACATGATTTGTCTTCATGCAAACAGTTTATTTTAGTGAAGGATATCCATCTCATCAGTGCAGAAAGTGTTTCTCAAAGCAGAATTTTGCATTAATAAAAATCTCTGCTAAGGATGTGAAGTTACTCAGAAAGTACTCTTTATATAAGGACAGAAATATTTTATAAATGTATTCAATGAAAGTGAATTTCCTTATCCTTTTATTTTTATTAACCAGAAGGGATTATATAATTCAAGAGTGTAATAGGTTTCCTTTGTTAATAACTTGGCGCAAATAGTCCTAAAAATCTTGTTAGGAAAGGTGGGATTTAATGGTGGGATTTCATAGTAATTAAATGGGATAAAAATTCCAAGGAATGACACTCACCAGTCAGTTCATGAGAAAACTAAAAGAAATATGAATAACCTTTTCATATTACATTTATACCATCTTCAATTACCACAGTCTGAAAATTGATTGACTAAGGAGGATAATATTTTAGTAATACATAATATTTCCTGCTATTCATGACTAAATTCTTAAAAGAATCTTTTAATTCCTGTGAAAATGGGTAAATGAGGAAAAATTTCCCCAAAGTCTACACAGATCATGCATTGTATATTTGGAGTTCAATTGAAAGATTTTTTGTCCTTTCTTTTTTTGTTAAATTCTTATTGTAAACTTTTATTTTTAATTTAAGCAATATCTTAAATTTCTCTGCATTTTTTCTCTTTCCATTTTCGTCCCTTTTCACAAAGAACTTTTTAGAAAAAGAAAAAGAAAAAAATGATCAAAACTCATCAATGCATTGAAAAATCTGAAACTATCTTCAGTGTTCCAAACATATGGAAACAACACTTCATATACTACCTCTGATTCTGCAGAGGAATAGGAGATGCTTTTTCCTAATATATCTTCTTGGGAGACAAACTTTTCTTTGCACTTTTGCATTTTGATTGTTTTCTGAGGGTTGTTCTTTTCATTTGTGGAGATCATTGTATATTGTTTTCCTGACTCTGCTTTCTTCATTTTATGTCAAGTTTTGTAACTCACTCTGTCCTTTGCTTTAGCTTCATATTTGTCACTTCTTATAGCATGATAATATTCCATACTATTCATGCACTACCTGTTATCTGGTATTTATCAATTGAGGGATGATTGTGACTACTACTCCTACAACTCCTACTCTTACTCCTCCTCCTCCTCCTCCTCCTCCTATCACTACTACTATTAAGTACTATTATGATTATGACTACTATGAGTATTATGACTACCACTATAATTACTAACAACAATAGTATATAATCAGCATTTTCATAGTGCTCTAAGGTTTGCAGTTTCGTTGTTCAGGTGCTTTCAGCTGTGTCCAATTCTTAATGACCATATTTGGGATTTTCTTGCTAAAGATACTTGAGCACTTTGCCATTTCATTTTCTATTTATAAACATGAGGCAAAAAAGGCTAAGTGACTTGTCCAGGGTTATTTAGATGGTAAAAGTCTGGAGGCAAATTGAAACTCATGTCTTTCTAACTTCAGGCTCAGAACTCCATCTGTTGTACCACCTAGCTACCCTAAAGGTTTGCAAAACGATTTATAAATAAGACCTTACACTTTCACAAGAAGTTTAGGAATTCTTTTCCAGATCTATCTGTATCTTCATTTTGTAGATGAGGAAACAAAGGTACGGTTTACTTATTTGCTCAGAATTACACAGTGTCCTGTACTCTATTTATTGTGCAGCCTAATTGTTTGATTCTCAGTTGTCTGGTGCCATGAAAAGTGCTGCTATAAAATGTTGGCATATATGAAACTATTCTTTTTGTCAATGATTTCCTGGGGGATCCTGCAGGGGTCTTGAGAGTCTTGAATGACTTGCAGTCAAATCTCAGTTGAAAAGGTATGCATATTTTAATCACTTTATTTACATAATTCTAAATTTCTTTCCAGAATGGTTTATCAATTCACAACTCCACTAAGAAGTAATTAAATGACAAAATGAAGCCTAGATGTTTCAAAGTTTCCCTCTAGCTCTAAATGCTATGATAATGAATTCACTCTTATGACATCAACAACTTCACTCCATCAAAAGGGTCTTTAAAACTCTTCCACTGATTCCTCCCATCTAATATCATCTTTGTCAACTTTCTGGTGTGTCACATAAAACCTTTTTTTGCTTTTATTTTTCTTCATAATTAGTGATTTGGAGAATTCTTTTATTGGTTGATATATATATATATATATATACATATATATATATGATATATTTTAAATTTTCTTTTTTCAGTTTATTGAGTTGAGGAACAGGCAAAAATAGTTTTTTACTGATACCTGAGAAAATAATTGTGATCTGAGAAAAGACTGGAATATTGCAGTTAACTTATATTTAATTTTATGTATTAATAATTGAATTGCTTTTTTTCCAGGTGGTACAGTATGGAAGGCTCATTATGTGACTCCAAAATTTCAACCAGAGGATGGAGGGGCCTGCTATTGGAGTGGACTTTGTCCATGTTCTGGAAATGTCAACTACCATGATCCTCCTTTACTATTTGATATTTCAAGAGACCCTTCTGAAGAACATCTTCTTACTCCTGATAATGAGGGGCTTTTTGATGCTGTAATAAAGAAAATAGAAGCGGCAATGAAAGAGCACCAGAGAACATTAATGCCGGTCCCACAGCAGTTGTCTATATTTAACACCATCTGGAAACCATGGCTCCAACCTTGCTGTGGGAATTTCCCACTTTGTGGCTGTGATAAGGAAGATGACCCTCTACCTATTGGACTATGACGAAAACAAGCTGCTGGCAATTGGGTTCCACTGTACATATTATCTGAAAGTAAAATTAAGCATGTAAGAAATCAATTTATAGCTTATTTTCATTTGGAATCTGAAGGAATGACTTTAGGAGACTTTTTCTTCAGATATTAGTTTTTCTCCCCCTCATTCCCCTAAGAAACTCAATAAATTCAATATTTTCAGTGTAATTACTAAGACAATTTGAAAGATTTCTTCAAGTTATAACTTAAAAATGTCACCAGGGCATTACATATCCAGACTGAGGGGCATTATTGCTTCAAGATGACACTTTGAAAAATCCTCTAATTTTTTCAAAATTGCTTATTCTTGTACATATTTCAAACTTAAAGAAAAATAATCTGGTAAAGTTTGCTTACGTATTTTCTTTAACATATTCAGTTTTGTATGATCTGCTAAAGTTGATGGTTAATGATAATTAGAATTCAATTTCCATTTAAGACTAAAAATATATTTACCAGCCTAGTGACTGACATGAAGGAAAGGCAGGATATGATACTAGTATTCCTTTGAAAGTCAGAATTCTGCTACTCTAGTCTCAGAAGTTAAAACCACTCCAAACTATATCACCAGTTTTGTTTCTATCTGTCTACCTATTTTCATGATTTTATCACCTATCTCTTTCTTTTCTGTCATTAATATCCTCCTTTCCTTCCTCTTACTATTTGTCTCTCTCTACCTCTGTATCTCTTTATCTCTGTTTCTCTTGCTGTCTCTCTCAGTCTCTCTCTGTCTCTGTCTCTGTCTGTCTGTCTGTCTCTCTCTCTCTGTTTTTGTCTCCATATGTCTGTCTCTGTTTCTGTATCTTTCTCTCCATCTCTCTCCTCTCTCTCTTTGTGTCTCTATCTTTCTGTCTGTCTTGTCTTGTCTGCCTTTTTCATCAAAAGTTTAAACAAAATGCAAGTATGCAGTTTAGGAGTAGGATGGTGAAGAAAGAAACTTCGTGCCAGAAGGAAGGAAGAAGAGACAAAACTCACAGTACATCCTAATTTTCAGTATCTCTTCTTATCCTTATCTATTACCAATACTCTGTTACCCTCTGTGGAAATTTGCAACACAATTTGGAACACTTTCAGAAGACAATAAAAAATTAATTGTAAAAAAACTATCAAAGAATGAAAAATTATTAATAGCTTATTATGAGGATAAAAATTGAAAAAGAAAGTCCCTGATTTCAATGAATTTGACCTTCCTGTTTAGATCTTATAACAAATTTAAATTATTGAGAATTTTTTTCTATCATCCTTTTAACAGTGTCCAGGAATAGCAAAACTAAATTCATTAAGAATCATAGGGTATTAGGGTTACTAGGAATCTTTGAAGTCATCTGGTATTTATTTTATTATTTTAGTAAATTTTATTTAATCAATAAATAAGTATTTTTTCTTTCCCTTGCATCCTTCTACCTCTACTAAAAGCCAAAATCAAAACCAAAACTTTTAACAAGTATATATAGTCATGTAAGATGAATTAAGTTCATCATCTCTTTGTCAGGAAATGGGTAATATTTTTACTCATGGTAATCTGGAATAATATTGTGTCATTGCATTGATCAGTGATTTTTAAGTCTTTGAATTTGTTTTCAAAATATTGTTACTATATAAATTTTTCTCTTGGGCATATTCATTTCACTCTTCATCAGTTCATATACATCTTTCCAGATTTCTCTGAAAACATTCCTTCTTTCCTTTATATTTTTCATTCATATAACAAAGTTCTTGAGTCACTCCTGAATTTTAATGGGCATTCAATTAGTTTTCAGATCTTTGCCACTTCAAAAGAACTGCTATAAATATTTTTATCCATATTGGTTCTTTTCCTCTTTTTTGTTCTCTTTGGGATATGTTAGTAATATTATAGCTAGTGCAAAGGGTATGCCCAGTTTGCTAATGTTGAAGGTTTATCTAATCTTTATTTATTTATGTATGTATTTATTTGTTTGTTTATTTATTTATTTACCTATTTATCTATCTAGTTATCTACTTATTTATCTATTTATCTATCTACTCATTTATTTAATTATTTATTTATTAAGTTTTTGCAAGGCAAATGGGGTTAAGTGGCTTGCCCAAGGCCACACAGCTAGGTAATTATTAAATGTCTGAGACTGGATTTGAACCCAGGTACTCCTGACTCCAAGGCCGGTGCTTTATCCACTACACCACCTAGCTGCCCCCTATCTAATCTTTATTTAAAAGATGAGAAGAATGAGTTTAAGAAAGGTTTCAGTAAGTTTCCCAAAGACAAAATATAGTAAGTTTCAAAGCATTACATGTGCACTGGCTCTAAAACTGGAACTATTGCCATTACGTTTTATTGTTTTCTCCATTGTTTTTATATGTTACTGATTGAAAATACTTCTTAAACTAGATTGAAAAGAAATTTTCTAAAATTAAATACGGAATGTCAAGTACCCAACTATATAGCAATAATTCCTTCTCCTCCCTCTCTTCCTCTTCCTCCTTCTCCTAGCTAACATTAATAATAATTAATAATAGGTACTACTATGTGTGTCAGGTGCTTTATTAAACATTTTACAAATAATATCTTATTTGATCCTCACAATAACCCTTGCAGGTGAATGTTATTGGTATGCACATTTTATGACTGAGTTAAAAAGAAGTTTCATGACTTGCAAGAGGCTAAAAAGTAATTATCTGAGGTTTTGAACTCCTCTCTCTGACTTCAGACCCAGCTCTCTATCCACTATAACACCTAGTGATTTAAGAATATAGGATGTCATTATTTTAGTCACTTGTATACTTTTATGAAGATACTCATGTTTTTTCTTGAGAACTTTGGGGACTTATCTTTGGCAAAATCAGAGCTTGTCATTCATATCACTGTTAGTTCTGTCTTAATCTTTCTAAGTATTGTATATCTATAGTCCTCACATCATAGGAGAGCATATATTTGCTTCTATGTGGATTTCTAGATTATTCTTTTCATGACAAGCTTAGATCTCATTAGGTTTAGAACAGAACCATGATAGTTTTCTTAAGTAGGTTGAGAAGTAGGATTGGGAAAGACACCAAAGACAAATCCTCTAATTCACAATTCTGCCTAGGGAGGGCCCAGCACATGCTCACATTGTTTTTTTGTTTTTTGTTTTTTGTTTTTTTGCAAGGCAATGGGGTTAAGTGGCTTGCCCAAGGCCACACAGCTAGGTAATTATTATGTGTCTGAGGCCGGATTTGAACTCAGGTACTCCTGACTCCAGGGCCAGTGCTCTGTCCACTGCACCACCTAGCCACCTCCACAACTCTATCATTTGTCCTTCAAAATTATATTTTCAAAGTAGAGTGTTCATTGTACTTGACTGAAGCCCACTTGTGCTTTATAATACTCAAGCTTTAGTATGATGTACAGATTGATTTGTTAAGTATTAGTAAGATTTTCCTTTCAGTTCATCTGGCAAATATTTATCAAATTGTTTTTATATGAAATCTGCTCATAAGATTTTGGGGGAAAATAAATAACATACGGCCTCTGTCTTCTAGATCCTTATAAATTAGTAAGGAGTCTAGAAACATGTAAAAAAATAAATGCACTATAAATTGATTGGACAAGTATATAAGAAGAGAACAAAATGATATGGCACCAGATGCATGTGAGATCATGGAAGATGGTAGCTTAATACCCCCCCTCACTTCTCATGAAAAAAAAAGAAACAATAATTGCAATAAAACATATACTTGCTTCTGCATGGATTTATGGATTGTTCTTCCTATTCTATTGTTGATAACAAGTCATTTATCTACAATAAGTCATATAACTAGAAGTATTAATGGGTCTAAGTGAAATAGAATTCAATGACCTACATGACATGTTGATTCATTTACCAAACCTTTCCTCATTAATTAATAAAGCAATAATAAAGTAATAATAAAATTAATAAATTAATCATTAATACAATTTAAAGAACAATTGAAGTTGGTTATCTGAAATGGATTCCCAGATAATACCACATGATACCCTAGTATCGTCCCTGATAACTACAGTATGCACCTGAATATTGAAGAAAGTCAGGTTGAAGAGAAAGTGACACAAACAAATGCCGTGAAAACCATCTCTTAACTTTATTTTTGAGTATCCAGACTCTTATAACAAAACTTATCTCAGGCATGACAATTCACACGAAACCCATAACTTCCCTGGTTAAATTTATAATATTTATCTTTTGAAGTCTGTGGACTTCCTTATCAGAAAATTTCCCACATAAAGCTAGCTCCATGGATATTTAGGTCAGGGTTCATTGGTGATCCAACCAATCCATAGAATGAGCAAGAATACATGCTTATCCTGGGTGACCTTCATCCTCAGGATGAACAACGGTATTCAACTCTGCAGAAGATGGCTCTCAACACCCTAGGATCATCAAACTCCCCATTGCTCAAAGATTTTTGAAGAGGCAACCCAACCTTTCAATTTGTATAACTTCTAACTAAATGTGTATCGTCCAATGAGACTTGGGCAGAATTTGGGCTGAGCTATCTCATCTACTTCTTTTCTATGGAAGCAAGATTTCTATTAAAAACTTATATATGTAATCATCCCTAGGGAAGAGAGTAGTCAAACTGTCTGAAGTCAACCACATAAATTTCACAAAGTAAATTGGACTAAAATATGATAAATATTGAAAGCTGTTTATGTGCTCAAAGTTAGGTGCAATTTGAGCTCCTACATTAATACATCACTTTTGGGTACATGTGTATATGTTTTTTTTTATTTTTCACATTTTTAACCACAGTTCTCAATATTTACTTCCAAAACTTTGAGTTCCAAATTCATTCCCTGCCTCCCACCTCACTTCCCCTATTGAGCAAACTAATTACTTGCTATAGGTTAAAAATATGCAGTCATGAAACACATTACTGTAATAATATTATTGTAAAAGTAAACATAATCCTCCCCCCATACAAAGAAAGAGAAGCCTCAAGAAAAATAAGTGGGGAAAAAAAGAGTGTGCTTCAGTCTACATTAGACATCATCAGCTCTTTCTTTGGGGTGGATAGAATTCTTTATCATAAATCCGTCAGAGAAATTGTTTTGAACCAGGGATAATTTTGGGCAATCTGCAATAGAGAATACCATCAGAGAAAGAATGATGGACTTTGAAAAAAGACCAAAGACTATTACCTTCAAATTAGAAAAAAAACCATTAACTTAATATGTAATTTTACTATCTCATATTTGATTTTTCTTGAGGATATGATTTCACTGTTGTCACATTCAACTGAGATCAGTGTATAACATGGAACTGATATAAAGACTAACAGAATGCCTTTTGTGGGGGTTGGGGGGAGGGAAGCAAGAATGGGGGGGAAATTGTAAAACTCAAAATAAATAAAATCTTTCTTAAAAAAGATTCATAAACTCTGGACTACCAGGAAAGAGGAAATTAAATTAAAAAATTATAGTTAGAAAAAGAGAAATTGTGATATTTTTGTCCCACAGATGCAATTGCTAACCATAATTTCTTCCATCCTATTTTTCCCTTTCCATTTATCCTAATTTTTCTCTTCTTTCACCCTACCTCCTCAAAAAATGTGTTGTATCTAATTATGCTTCCCTCTCTCTTTTATCACCTATACCATCCTTCCTTCCCCCATCCCCTTTCTCTCATCTCTTTCCTCTCCTATTTTCCTTTAGGGGAAGATACATTTCTATACCCATTTATTTGTGTGTGAGTGTGTCTGTGTGTGTGTGTGTGTGTGTGTGTGTGTGTGTGTGTGTGTGTGTCTGTGTACTATTTTCTCTTGGAGCCATTTTCAATGAGCTCACTCCCTCTTAGTTCCCCCTCTTCCACTTCATTGCAAAAGCTTTTTCTTGCCCATTTTATATGAAATAACATCTCATTCTACATCTCTTTTCCCTGTCTTCCAGTACATTCCTTTCTTGCCCATTAACTTGATCTTTGTAATTTATTTTAATTTATTAACACCATCAAATTCAACTCCCTCTCTCCTTGCCTATATAAACTCCCTAGTTAAAACTGCCATAATAAATGAGAAGGTTCATATGAGTTTTCAGTGTCATTTCCCCAAGCAGTTCAACATCATTAAGTCCCTGATAAGACCCTACTAGTCCACCCTCTCTATGCTTCACTTGAATCCTGTACTTGATTAAACTTTCTGTTCAGCTCTAGTCATTTCATCAGAAATGTTTGAAATCCCCCTATTTCATTGAATGACTATCTTTTTTGCCTAAAAGAATATGTTTGGTTTTGCTGGGTAGTTGATTCTTGGTTGTAACTCATACTCCTTTGCCTTCCAGAATATCATATTGCAAGCCCTATGGAACTCTTAATGTAGAGGCTGCTAAATCTTGTGTTATCCTGACTGTAGCTCCCTGATATTTGAACTGCTTCTTTCTGGTTGCTTGTAATATTTCTCTTTGACTTGGGAGTTCTGAAATTTTGTTATAATATTGCTAGCAGTTTACATTTTGGGATCTCTTCAGGAGGTGATCTATGGATTCTTTCAATTTCTATTTTTTCCTCTGCTTCTAGGATATCAGGGCAATTTTCATAGATTATCTCTTGAAAAATGAAGTCTAGAATTTTCATTAATCTTTAAATCATCTCTCCTGGATGTTTATTCCAGGTCAGTCATTTTTTCAATGAGATATTCCTCATTTTCTTCTAGTTTTGCATTCTTTTGGTTTTATTTTGTCTTGATTTCTCCTAAAATCATCAACTTCCCTTAGCTCTATTCTTCATTTGAAGAAATTATTTTCTTTTGAGAGTTTTGTTTCTCCTTTTTAATCTGCCAATTCTACTTTTTAAGACATTCTTTTCCTTGTTGACTTTATGGACTGGATTTCCATTCAAACTTGTTTTTAAGATGTTATTTTCTTCAGTACATTTTTGTATTTTCTTCACCAAGCTGATGACTTGGTTTCCCTTATTTTCCTGCATCTCTCTCATTTCTTTTCCCAATTTTTCCTCTACCTCCTTTTCTTGATTTTCAAAATCTTTTTTGAGTTCTTTTATAGTTTGAGACTAATTCATATTTTTCTTGAAGACTTCGGATACAGATGCTTTGATTTTATTATTTCTGAATGTATATTTTGATCCTTCATATGGACCAAAGTAATTATCTATGGTTGCATTATTTTCTTCTGTTGTTTGTTCATTTCCCAGTTTTTGATTTGATTTTAACTCTTTGTTAAGGTAGGGTTCTGCTTCTGGGATGGAAGGTGCACTGTCTCAAACTTTTGAGGGTTTTTGAAGCTGTTTTCAGCGATACACCCCTTAAGGACCTCAATTCCTTCAGAGTCTGCTCTCCTGGCCTGTTCTCTGGTCTGTGGATGACCATACACATTTCTCTCTGCCCTGAAACTGTGAGAAGAGACCCTGCTCTGCTATGGCAGTAAAGCTCCTTTTCCTGAGCCTGGTGCCCCAGACTGCCACCTGGATGTGGGTATGGGCAAAGCCACAGTTCTGTCTCAGGGACAGCAAAGAGACCTCTGCAGTCTCCCAGGCCCTCTTACTGTCAATAGGCAAAGCCTCTGGAAGCAGCTATTGAGTGCCTCCCTAATGGAGAGGCTGTGTACCATCACAGATTCCATGACCCCAGGCATCCCCAGGGACCCAGACACCCTATGGGCTCTTCCTGGTTGATTGGACTTGATTCCTTCCAGTGTGGCTGTGCTGTGCTGAGGGCCCTTCCTAAACTTATGTAATAAACCTTTCCCACTGATCTTCTAAGTTGTCTTGGGCTAGAAAATTGTTTCTCTCTGTCTTTTTGTGAGTTCTGTCACTCTATAATTTGACTAAATCATTATTTAAAGGTATCTGGAATGGTTTGGAGGAGAGTTTATGGGAGTTCCTGCCTCCACTCTTCCACCTTGGCCACAGTCCTCTTTATAATACATCATTTTACACATGGTCTCAACTAAGGATACCTGAACAAGTCTTCACATAGGAAAGCCAATCAATCAATAAATATTTAGTAAACCTACCACATACTAGTGGGGGAATATAAAGAAAGATAGAAGACTGGCCTTGTCCTCAAGGAGTTTATAATCTAATTAAAGTGTTTGTATTCCTTCCATAATTATTTTTTAAGGTAATTATCCTATGCAGTGCTGATTTCTCTTTTGTTTTTCAAATCCCTGACATTTCTAAAGCTTTCTAGGTTTCAAGAAACCTCAGATTTTGAGTCATTCTCTTAGTTTTCTCATGTGGCAAGGTATGACATCTAGATGATTTTTACAATGTCAGTTGAATATAGTCAGAAAATAAAGTCATTATTAATCTTAAATGTAATTCAGTTCAATTCAACCAATGTGAGTTGTAGAATTACCATAAACCAAGCATTAGGTTAGATACTAGGGATCCAAAGATAAAAAAAAATACAAACCAAAAAACCAGAAGCAATTTCTAACTTCAGGAAGCTTATATTCAATTGAAAAGTTTTTCCTTCATGCCAAATGAATGGATATGGTTTTTAGGAATTCTGTTAATTAATCTGTGACTCTTCTTTGAAAAGTGATAGCTAGTGCAGTGCCTTGAACTCAATAAATTCTATATAAAAGTTGACAATTATGCTGCTCCTGCTGCTGTTGTTAATGATTGGTGTGAACAACATATCTATTCCTCTGTATATAACAGACTATAGTTAGTAACTTCTGATAATATTTATACTCTTTCAAAATGTGTTATATTTTAGTTGCCTATTTACAACAGTGAAAAGTTGCCAATTTTCTTTAAAAAGACTTTATCACTGTTGTCACTTATGAAAGAATTATAGCTTGAGAAATCTTATGGCAGAGGCAAGAAAAATATTCCATTATATAATGATGACTATATAGCCCCAGGAAGATGATAGATTGATAAAGGGTTTCATTTTCATCAGATTCCATCAACAGGTAGAACAAGTCCTTTGAAACTGATAGACATACCAAGAGAATATCCTCGAACCCTTGTAACATTGAGAAGAGAATACTTAGTATGTTTTACTTTACTTTCAAGCAATTGAAGGACTGTCAAGTTGAAGAGAGAGGGTCCCAGTATTCAGAGAAGGGATAGAATCTGCAGAATCAATTTTCAATTTTATATCAGGAAGAAAATTTCCTCCTAAACAGAGCTAATATGAAAGTAAAATGGTGTATATTAAAAACTAGTTAGTTCTTTAACCTTGGAGGTCCTTAAATGGTTGCTATATAAATATTATTTTGGGATTCTACTGTTTATGTATGAGTCTGACTAAATGGCTTCTGATGTTCCTTCCCATTCTAAGATTCATAGTTCACTCGTTCTATAGATCAATGCTAATAGACTAAAAATCACCTTTTCACAGCATTCAGAAATGCTTTAACCCATCTTTCAAAAATTTGACGTCTTTGTTTCTTCTGTCGCCTATAATGTTACATTCCAGAGATCATTACTCTACCATGGATAAAGCAAAGGAAGTGGGATTGAACCCCATCAGGGAGAATGACCTATGTCATCTTTTAATTCCAGATCAAATACATAAGAAATGTCATCATATTGCCACATATTCCCTCTTTACTGCAGCCTGCATTGAGGCTTCAGAGCTAGAAGGAATCTGACTACAAATTCATATGAAGACATTGTGGTGAGCTTATGCTATGCTACTTAAGCTCTTGGTTGCCTTTTTCAGAGGATAAGCAGTCAGTTGACTGAACAATGAAAGCAGATGGAAAGAATTCCAGACTACATCTATAACCAAATGCTATAAGCTTTTTGGAATTTTACCTGGTCATTCGTGTCCATGTTCCCTAGTCTATTGAAAACAATTCTTATAAAAGATGGCCTAGTTTTTAACACTGGTAGTGATAATAGCATATTTCTAGCTTAAATATAGTCCATTTACAAAAATCCCATAAAAAATGATAGAAAAATAGGAGATATATATATATATATATGTGCAAATCTCTTATAAACAACCTATTTTTAAAAATGCAACATTTTAAACTTAAGACAAAAGTATTAACACTCTTTTACATGTTGAGTTAATGTTCCTTTTTGCCCTTCTTTTTGACTCCTTTTGTGTTTTATATTTCAGTGGCATCCATTTTCTCTCCTTTCCTTTGAATTGCTATCAGTAACTATCACTACCTTAAATAATAGTAACCCCTTCCAAAAACAATTCTCCTTTATAATAGAAGTATGGTCAAGTGAAATAAACCCACTGAGGTTATAAAAATCTCCAAAAAAGAGAAACTGAGGCATAGGGTTTCTAGCAAAATCAATTTATTAGCAAGCCTACCAGTTGTCAAAAATAGGGATCCATGGCTCATCAAGAACCAAGGACAAAAGTCAAAGGCAGAGTAAATTTTTTATAGAATTTGAACAGTTAGACATATTTAGACATATTTCACTTCTGATTGGTTAGTGCCCTCTTACAGCAGTACCTCACTAAGAAGTATAACATCATCTGTCTAACATCCTCTGGAAAGTCCCAAGTGGTCAAATATCCTGTGACCAGATTGCTCCCATTTGGCAATTTCTGAGGAGGGAGGAGTGGGAACAGGAGGTTTGAGGTCTTCATGCTAGTACTTAGGGATGGGGTTAGAATATTTGTGGTTGGAAAGAATGAGAAAAGAGGAACTGAGAACAAGGCATCTGGAATTGTTTTCCTCTCTTGCCAATGTAGTCAAGCAGCTGGCAAGACATGGTTGGCAAACTACAAGGGTAGAGTATACAAATGAAGTTACAGGCTTTAGGGAGCTCAAACTGACACAATGAGGAATCCAACCATATGTAGTAGATTAAGCAAGTCCATTAAAATTGAATTGAAACACATTAAGACTCATTCAGTTCACCATGAATTAATGAGCAATTAATTTTAAATTCTACAATTTCTTCTCCACACTTTGATTTTTTGAGGAAATTTCCTTAGTGGATGACTCATGTCAGCAGTCAAGTATTCATGCAGTTTACTCTAATATTATAAAAGTAATAATTACAGAAAGAAAAATAGTTAATTAAAAGAAGTTTGATTGATGCTTCTCAAAGCAACCCTCTAATGCTTGCTATCAGTACAATCAAAAGTCAAAAGACAACTGTATGTGTTGTTAATATTACAAAGTATACTTAGGATCTTAAAAACCTATCATCTGTAAAAGTAATATAGGAATAATGGAGATTTGGTATCATGGTTCTGATTCATTTGAAATAATATGACAAGCTCATGCACTTAAGACACTCTACTTAAGACAGAGGTTATTTAAGAAAAAGCACATATTTGAAAAGCCCAAAAGTTCTTTTCTTAATGATTGTTGAAGTGGTCAGCAGTTTAGCAGACCTCAGGTGGTTTAAGTTCCTCTGGTCTGTTGAAAGCTCTTTAATGTAAAAGTTCAAAAGACTATTTTGCACTTAGCCCACATACTATGGAGTTCTTTCAGGCTGCTTTGTAATTCTTAGGTTTAGAAAGCAACAGATGTCCAATTCTGGAGCAAGTCTCTTTCTCAAAGCAGTTTTGAAGAAAATCTTTCTTTCAGATCTGCTTCTTAGATTCTAAAAGCAAATAGGAATGTTTAATACAAACTCAATATAGTTTAATATAACTTTTCTTGCTTTGTGATTCTGATTTCATTAATAGAACTGAAAGAACATCAAATTAAGAACATATAATGTATCTGAAACTTCAGATACTTTCAGAGGACCTGAACTGGAAAATGAATCTTTCTCTCATTTAAAATTATGAGATTTACCTAGCTGTGTAGCCTTGAGCATGCCACTTAATCCCATTGCCTTGCAAAAGCTTAAAAAAAATTATGAGATGAATGTTTCAAGTAGGAAAAAAAATAATTTTATACTACACAATTATAAATGCAAATTTACATATAAAATCCTTAATCCAATTTTGAAAACCATGTTACATATCCCTCTAATTTCCCCCTTATGGTGTTATTATTTCTCAATCATATACATGAATAAAACTTTAATCCTGAGAAAAATCATGGAAGAAATTATATTTATATATATATATACATATATATATATATATATATATATATACTATAAAGACAATTCAAGTGTTTCAGTACTAATTATTCACTGTATGCCCTAAATCTTTTGATTGTGGTTCCATTTTATAAGCTGAAATGCTTTCATTTGCATAAATACTTCCAATTTTCCAAGTACTAATTGAAGAAATTTGCTATGAAAGAAAAAAAGGGTGGGAAAATGCTTATATTGATATGGAGAAGCTATAGTAAGGTAAAAATTGCCTCTCTTTTGCTTTTAGGAAAAAAAGGAATAATTAGTCAATTAAAACTCCATATTATTCTTCAAAAGTCAGGCTCAAAATTATTTAGATGGGACAATTTCCTTTGAAGAAAGGAAATAGCTCAATGGAAAAACCAAATCAAGAAGATCCTACCTGTAACTTTTTGATAAAACTGATAAAGGTCTCCTCAGCTTTCTTCCAAGGGGTAAATATCTATCTATAATGGTTTTTGGACTGCAGGACATGACAGCTCCTAAAATGATGGGTCACTGGCTTTGAGAAAGGTAAAATTCAAAAATATCAAATTAAATCTCAAGTGCAAATTAAAAACAACTCTGAAGTATTGCCTCACACCAGTGATTGTTATGTCAATAAAGGAAAATGATAAAAGTTGGAGGGAATATGGGAAAACTGGAGCACTAATGCACTGCTGGCAAAGTTGTGAACTGATCCAACCTTCTGGAAAGCAATTTGGAACTATGCCCAAATGACAATAAAACTGATACTTTGATTTAGCATTTTCACTCTAGGTCTGTATCCAAGAGACCAAAAAGGCAGGAAAAGGATCTATTTGTACAAAAGTACTTATAAATTTTTGTAGCAATTCAGAATTGGAAACTGAGGGTATGTCCATCAATTGGGGGAATAGCTAAAAAAGTTGTTGCAGGCAATTGTAATGAAATAATTTGTACTATAAGAAATGTTAAACAATATGGTTTCAGGGGAAAAAAAACTGGATAGATATATGAACTGATCCAAAGTGAAGTGAATAGAATCAGGAGTCAATTGTACATATAAGAGTAATATTGTACAATGAAAAACTATGAATGATTTGGCTATCTCAGAAGTACAATGAACCAAGACAATTCCAAAAGACCCAATGAAAAATGCTTTCTACCTCCTAAAAAACAAAAGAATCTGCTTTTATCTGAATTCAGATTGAAGTACACTATTTATATTTTTTCCTCTCCCTTTCTCCTTCCCTTTCTTTCCTTCCATCCTTTCCTTTCCTTCTTGTTCCTTCTTCTTCCTCTCAATCTTTTTTCTTTCTTTCTCTCTCTTGATCTTCTTTCTTTCTTTCTTTCTTTCTTTCTTTCTTTCTTTCTTTCTTTCTTTCTTTCTTTCTTTCTTTCTCTTTCTCTCTTGATCTTTCTTTCTTTCTCTCTTTTCTTTCCTTCTTTCTCTTTTCTTTCTTTCTCTCTCTTTCTTTCTTGATCTTTTTCTTTCTTTCTTTCTCTCTTTTTCTTTCTCTCTCTCTCTATCTTTCTCTCTTTTATTTTCTTCCTCTCTCCCTCCCTCTCTGTCTGTCTGTCTCTTTCTTTCTTTCCTCTTCTTTTTGTTTTCCAGTCTTCTTGGACAAAATATTTAATATAGAAGTGTTTTACATGACTGCACATTTATAAACTGAATCTGGAGCTAATTTTTTTTTAAAAAGCAAATGGTAAAAATTATTTTTACATGTAATTGGGGAAATAAAATATTATTTTAAAAAATTAAAGTCATGTTTTATTTTAAATAGAAAAACTTCATAAATCTTATTTAAGAGCAGGATGCAATTATTATATTCTTATGATCATTATTGGTTCAATTTTATACAGTATTCTTTAACTGATAAATTTTCATATATCAATATAGTTATTGGAGGCAAAATTCACTATATGTACTTTTGTTCTAAAGCATATCTGTCCATGTGAGGTGAGCTTCTGAGTACAGCTTTTCAGTAGAAGTTTTAAGTCCTAGTAAAAGCTTTAACCTCTCAAGTAGGTTGAAAGGATACTTTATAGAGAACAGACATACATATGAAATCAATGTGTAAGTGTTTACATGGAATATAAGGTGAAGGGTAACTATCACAGGAAATAGTGAATAGTGTAGAGTCAAGGTGGTCAAATGTTGGATAAATTGGACAAGCATCACAAATGTCATTAGGGAACATTAGTCATTTACACAGTTAAAAGTTGGTTCAAAAATATAACTTCATTATCTATCAATTAAAATATTTTCTAAATGACCTTGGATGAAATAGGCTTATTATTTAAAGTTTAGCTTGTACATTTTTTTACTTTGTTTGGCAGAAGTCCTAGTTACTTAAATTGCAGCACCTCAGTGTTTCACAACATGTTGTCAGCAGGGATGGTAAAATCTTATAAATTAAGTGAAGTAGGAAGTGCTAAGTAACTTCACACATAAACATTTCTTGCCTTTCTCCCAAAGGTAAGTCTTGCAAGTCATTTATTGTTATTATTATTATTATTATTATTATTATCATTAATATTAGTAATATTAGGGGTGGCTAGGTGGTGTAGTGGATAAAACACTGGCCTTGGAGTCAGGAGTAACTGGGTTCAAATCTGGACTCAGACACTTAATAATTACCTAGCTGTGTGGCCCTGGGCAAGCCGCTTAACACCATTTGCCTTGCAAAAACCTAAAAAAACTTATTATTATTATTTTCACTTTAAAGAAAAAATGCCTAATTAAATATTAACCTAATTATTTATATATTTATATATATATATATATACATACATATATTTAAAACATAGGTTATTAAAAGAAAACAGTTCAACAGAATGGATTTTAAAATTAGGATGCAGAGAAAATCATCTATCTTAAATCTGGTATTTTATAAATCATATCCCAATGTCATCTAAAATGTAGTAAAAAAGGAATGTAGTAGGGAGCAATTGCAATCAATTAAAGAAGAAATAATTGTTCGCTTATAGAATAATTACTAAATGCCAGACTTTTTTCCTCCAATAAATAAATATTACTTTAAAGAATTATAGAGGTCTGCTTCTCTAGTATTTAAGAACGTTTAGTTTTGGATTTCTCTGTTAATATTTGAAGGGCTTTGAACCACTAATTTACATTATGGTGTGCTTATGAATATTAAGATTAAAGTCTTTTCCCTCAGGAGATTAGTTTAGAAGAAAATTCAACTATTTAATACTGAATTGTTTTAAAATAACCTTGCTATCTGTTAACTGTCAAGTCCAAAAAATATAGAACTTATTTTAGTCAAATGATATCAGTCTAGTTAATTTCAAAGTAATCATTCTGATGAATTAGATTTTTACAAACTAAGTTCTTTCATAGCATTGGTATTCTATTATAACTTTACTTACTAAACACAGTTATAAATTTAAATCTCAGCCTTTGTGCAGTGGGTCCCTATACCTCTTATTAATTCATAACAATTACACATTTTATAACAAAAAGTACTTCATTAAAATTTTTTAAAGACTGTTATCATAAACATTTTAACAACTCAATAGAGAAGTAGATTTTTAACAGCATTTTGCAATATTTTTGAGAAATTTCAAATAATGGTATATAATCAAAAGCATATTCTCCTAATTAAAAGATAATTCATGTTGCTAATCTCATCTGTTACTCTCCCCAATTCCATGATACAAGAAAAAGGAAACCAAAAGAATATTTTCTTTAATAATGACAAACCTCCTAAATTCTTAATTCAAATTTTATCTATACAGTTTGTTAAAGTCATCAATCTATGGAAATTATTTATGCAATTATTTTTGATATGCTGTTTAAACCAAAACTCATTAACAAAATTCAACATTCATGCAGTGCTCACTACCTTTACTTCTCTAACAACCCTGTTGAGGTGTTATTACTTATTATCCTCTTTACATATAAAGAAGACTGATTAAATTCTCTAACATATTACAATTTTCATTCTTTTTATTTGTTTTTTTGTGAGGTAAAAGGGTTAAGTAACTTAAAGTCTCACAGTTAGGTAATTATTTAGTGTCTGAGGTCACATTTGAACTCAGGTCCTCCTGATTCCAGGACTGATGCTCCATCCTCTATACCTCCTAATTTTTCCCTAAATTTTAGAACAAAATTGTGACAAGATCAAATCCAGATTTATAATCTCCAATGATATTACTTAAATTAATTTTTCCCAGAGCTAATTATTTTCACTTTATATTTTCTTTTTTCAAAATTATCTTTTAAATATATATTGCAAAACTTCTTAACCATACAAATTGAAAATTGATGCTGAGATTATCAGTGTTGATATGCAATCAACAGTAAACATATTACTTCTAATTAAAATAAATGCAATTTAAACAATAATAACTTATGACTTTGCATATACTAGTAACTTAGAAGAATTTAAAAAAAATTTTTAAACAGGCATATCAGTTTCCCTAGCTCTTTGATAGTAGATAGATTGTTCTCTCTCAAAGTACAATGACTTACTTTATAAGTTTGGACTTAGGAAAACATAAAGTTACACTTGGAAAAGACAAATGTTTGTTTTACATTGTAAACTTCCTAATTGTATTCTATAAAGTGTCTATTTGCTTTAATTCCCAAGTCAATGAGTCAAAGAACCTACTGAAATAATTTGAAAAATAAAAGCTTTCTCAGAAGTATGCATTTATTATTAATAGTTGTAGGCTATTATACTCCTTTTAATTTGATCTTTTCGAATCTGAACACCATCCTTACTAGGTGAGCACACGATTAATTGACTCCTAATCTTCTATAATGCTATGTTCTCATTTAATTCTATCTTCAATAATTTATATCTTAACTTATAGACTTAGTTCTACTGAAATATGCAATTCTGACCTAATTTTGCTTCCACTGATTTTAGTACATTTACAAAGTTGTTAATTAATTAAACAAGTAATTTAAAATACAGTGGCATTTCAAATTTTCACTTACTTTTCAGTTGCTTCCTAATTTTAAAATAATCTTTCTCCTTGCTCATGATCATACTGAAAATTGTGAGAATTCACTAGTTTCAATTTGCTTTCTCTAATCAGTGAACACTCTGGGAAAAGAGAGTGATAAAAACAAAGTTTAAGAAAACAGGCAAGCCACAATTAAAAGATTTATAGGGGGGTGGCTAGGTTGCGCAGTGGATAGAGCACTGGCCCTGGAGTCAGAAGTACCTGGGTTCAAATCAGGCCTCAGACACTTAGTAATTACCTAACTGTGTGGCTTTGGTCAAGCCACTTAGCCCCATTTGCCTTGCAAAAAAAAAAAACCCTAAAAAAAAAGATTTATAGGAAGCAACCTTTGGTCTCTAATTAGTTCATGATGTAAATTTCTTTTCTGCATCTAGGAGAACCAAGATTCCTGCCTCTTTATGTCTCTGGTCTGGTTACCCCTCCCCCCCAATTTTTTTTTTCTTTATCTATAATCAGTCTAGTCAAAAAGATTTGGAGCAATCTTAAGGTTTTAGTTTGTAGTAATCATGAAATCCCTCCTTTGGGCCAGATTAGGAACCCATATGAAATTTAATGTAATTTGTCAGCTGAGGTTTTTTCCTCTAATATTGGTTTCCAAAGTCCCTTTTAAATGTCCAGTGGCAAAGTTTTCTTCCCTAATTCTCAATAAGAAGAAGCTTTCTGCAATTGACAGATAAATACTTAGAAAGAAAAGAGAGAAAAATTTAAAATATGATACTTGCTTGACCTATGGGAATTAGTGAGAGTTAAATTTCTCCTAGTTGGGAGGGTTATCTCTATCTTAGACCATTTTGGAGACTATAGAGTAACCTTTATCTCCCTTAAAATCTCCTTTTTCTATCTTTTAATGGACTTTTGCATATCCTAAGGGAGTCTTCCTAAGGACTTATTAGAAAAGACTTTCTCCACCCAAACATTGGGAGTTTCCCAACTGGGAACTTTCCTGCATTATTCTTATCAAGGTAAATGTCCAGGTTTAATAAGTGGGAGATAGCTTAGTCCACTAAAGCAAAAGGTCCTGACCATCCTCATACACATTCATCATACATACTTCTAATGTATTTATGATTCAATATAATAAATACATGCTTGACTTGACCACTAACTGCTAGGTTAAAAATAAACAAAAAAAAAGTCCTTGCTTTCAGGGAACTAATAGAGACAATGCAATTTTCTGGGAAAGAGCATGAAGTGGAGGTCTCATAATTAACTTCTGATAAAAACTGGAATTAGATATGATTTTTTTCTTTTTTGAAAATAGCTACAGATTTTTTATGGAAGAGATAAAGATTAAATGTTTTCTATACACAGTGTGATGATAATATTATTTGTCCTTTGTTCTCAAAGAAGACCATGATATCATAGAGGTGATTCCTTCTGCTAAGTCACCAGTCATCTAGGTCTGGTGGTCAGATATGAATTAGGATAACTGGATGCTAGTCAATCAGGATCAAGTAACTTGCCCAGGGTCACAAGTCAGATCCTTTTTACTTCAGTACTGGTGCTCAGTAAAATTAGTTGCCCCAGGCATAGTGTAGAGTCCATGGGAAAGCACAAAGATGAGAGATAGACAAACATACATTGGGAACAAGATGAATTTGGTGGAACACTGAGTTTTTGAAAAAGCATAGTGGACTGAAGTCCAATTGTGAAGGCCTATTAAAACCCAAACAGCTTGCATATAACCTTAAAGATAAGAGAGTCACTGGCATTTCTTGCACAGGAGAGCCACCTGGTCAGACTTTGTTTTTTAACAGTAAAGTTTTGAAATCTGTGTGGAGATGGAAGAGAGAAGGAACAGAAGGCATACAAACTAATTGGAAGACTAATGCAATTATCCAGAAGATATATAATGAAGACATGAGCTAGGGTGCTGACTATTTGAGTGAAATGATCAGATAAAAGAGATAACGTGAAAATAAAATTATAAAATTTGGCAACTGGTTGGATATAAAGATTAAGGAAAAGGGAAAGTCAAGGAAAAAAATGACTACAAAGCTGTGTAGTTCAGTGACTGACAGGATTATGATAACCTCAGTAAAGAGAAGCAGGAAGTTGTATGTTTGTTAAAAATTATGCATTATATAAATTAAATTTAAGATTTCTTTTTTTTGGTGAGGTAGTGGGGTTTAAATGACTTGCCCAAGGTCACTCAGTTTATAAAAATCAAGTATCTGAGGTCGAATTTGAACTCAGGTCCTCCTAACTCCAGGTCTGGTGCTCTAACCATTGTACCACCTAACTGACCCAAATTGGACATTTTCTATAGGACATCCAGAAGGGGAAGTCCAGTAAGAGTTTGGGGGAGGGACAACCATTGGGGAAGGTATTAAGTACTTTCTATGTGCTAGGAGGTGTACTAGGCACTTTACAAATATTTTTTCATATGATCATAACAACAACTTGGGGGAGGGGGTAGGTGCTGCATTATATCCATTTTATAGTTGAGAAAATTGAAGGGGACACAGGTTAACTGACTTGTCCATCATTACACAACTAGTAAATATTTGAGGCAGAATTTGATCTCCTGACTCCAATCTTATCCCAATACACACTGCTATCTAGTTGTTTCAAAAAGAAGTTAGTAATGCAAAGGGAGTTGATGTGATTACCTAGAGAGAGAGTATAGATAAACAAATAAGCTGGCCCAGAAAAAACATTTGCTATACATCTCCACATAGTGAGTAGAATAAAGATAATGATATTGCAAAAGAGTTTGAAAAGTAGCTGCCAAAAATGTAACAAGAGAACCATGAAAGATAAGTGGGATGAAAACCCAAGGAGAAGGTTTCTAGGGGAAGGAGATGAGCAATGGCATCAAATGCTGCAGAACTGAAAAAGTATAAGGACATAGAAAAAAGAAAAACAGTAAATGTTAATTAAAAGATAATCAATAACTGAGAAATAAATTACAATTGAATAACAAGGTCTGAGAAATGAGCAGGAGGTGAAAATAGCTTTTCCTTGAATTTGTGAAATGTAGGAGTATTAGGGACTGTTGCGTGTGAGAGTGCTGTGAACCTTCATCACCTGGTGTCCTTGAGCACCAGACCCTTATTTTACTAAGTGCCATGGGAGTGTGAGTGGATAGGGACTGAGAAGGATATTTAAGCACTTGTATTCTGGTGGACATGGAGACCTTGGTGTACAAAGGGAGAACTTGTCTTCTTTGTCTCCCAACCCTTCAATGCTGGCCTGGGGAAATCAAGAAAGGGACTCAACATATGGCACCAGTACAGGGACACAAAGGCAAAGTTTTCTAAGTGAAGTCCTGGATAAGGACCGGCAGATACAAGCAAGAAAATCCAGGCACATCCTGGAGCAGAGGACTTCAGAGAAAGTAACAGGTTGGTTGATTTTAAACAAGAAGGTGTAAAGTGAAAGTGAAAAGACAAATAGTATTCAGCATTGAGGAATCAGCAGGAAGTGGAGTTTCTGAGACAGTGCTGCAGGGGACAGAGCTTCTTCCCCAGAAACAGTCTGTACCAGTACCATGAACAGGATGGGGAGAACCTGCTTGCTGTTCTTTTGTGGACACTGCTGTTTGCCTGACAATGCTGGGCACGACCCAGACCCCTAGATCTACTATTGCTTGCAGAGAGCCCTCTTGCTAACTCAGACCCTGCTGCAGACCCCAACACAGACCCTGAGACTGACAAAAAATTTCACATCAGAAGCCACAAGTTTCACTTTCCAGACCACAGCCAGGTGCACCTTATCTGTTGCTGCGGCAGCAGAGGGCTGTGAATTGCACACTAGCTGTGCTTTCTGTGTTGAGAGCAAAGGTGTCACATGCTATTGGACAGTTTGTTGTGCTGATGGCTACTGCTCACAAAATGCAACAACTCCAAATTGTACTGTCAACATCTTAAGTAATTTCAAATGCTGTCTCTCATTTTCTGCCACCCTCACCCTCTGGGGAGGGAGGGAGAAGGGAAATCTTCCTTTTTGGAACTTCTGAAACTCAAACCCATGTCTCAAAAAACTTATTTTAGAAATTAAGGGGCCCCCATGCCTTCTTCCTGGTTGGGGGGGGGGTGGATTGGATAATGACTATGTTGTTCTTAGGCTATTGATTAGGAAAGCTGCAGCCTGGTGCATTTCCACTGGAAGTCCATTGAGTTGGGTTGCTTGGGAAAACAGCCTAAAGTGGAGTAGCTTTCCTGTCCTCAGGAGGTTTTGAAAAGAGGGAGGGAAAAAGGTCTATACCTTGTAGTTAAAGAAAAAAGAAACAGTAATTTAATCATCTAAGTTTTGTAACAAGTCTTGAGAATTTGTGTGTGTTAAAAAGGAAAATATGATTGGGATAAATTATATTTCTGGGAATTTGGGGCCATTGAATCATATAATTTATCAATTTCTTTTGGGAAAGATATATTTATACTATATGACCTTTGTTAAATTTACCTGATGTTAAATTGATATAATTGTCAAACAATTACTTATATTAAATATTACTCCTTTTATTTTAGGTTTGGAATTTGTTTGTTTTGAAAGGTTTTTGTTGGCTAAAGAAAAAACTTTGTAATCTTTGTCTCTTTGTAAGTTGAGGATAAAATGTTTTTCAAGGAATTTAGGAATATTGGTTTTTACTATTGACATTTGTTTATTTTTGAAATTTTTTTACAATTTATGTGTCATTCATTATGTCATAATTTTATTTCAAAAAAAGACAAGCAGGGGGATATATTAGGGATTGTTGTGTGTGGGAGGGCTGTGAACCTTCATCACTAGGTGTCCTTGACCATCAAAACCTTGTTTTACAAAGTGCCACAGGAGTGGGAATGGATCAAGGGACTAAGAAGGATATTTAATACTTGTATTCTGGTGAATAAATTGAGACCATAGTGTACAAAGGGAGAACTTGTCTTCCTTGTCTCCTGACCCTTCAATGCTGGCCTGGGGAAGATTGAGGGAGTCCATAAAGGGACTCAACATAGGAGCTTCTACAGATTGTCTCAAATGTCTTAGTTCTATTTTAGCCTTTTAAATCTTTTGAGTTAACTTGTATAGGGTAGTAAGGAGCTTGAGGGGATGGTTGAAATAGTTGATGATTTTTTTTAAGGATAATGGACACACTTTTGAGCAATTGGGACTGAACCAATGGATGATGAATAAGGAAAGGTTAAAAATTAAGGATATAGGCAAATTCCTAAAGGAGTCTAAAAAGAGTGTAGTCAAGTAGAGGGACTAGTCTGTTCAGGGATAAGAGGATATATCTGAAGATGGAGGAAATGAAGTAGAGGATAACTTTGGAGTGAATTGCCATTATAGAGTTAGGAAGAATAAGAAATTCTGACTGATGAACTCCTTTTTTGGTGAAGTAATTCATGAGGTCTTCTGTTGAAAGTAAGGGAAGAAGAGGTTTTGAAACTGATGCCAAGAGAGGTGGAACTAAGAGTCAATCAGGGATGGAATATTGACAGGGGACAATATAAATTTCTAGTGGGCTAAATCTGCACAGTTTTATTATTCTCCTTCTGCATTCACACCTAGATGGAAAGAGGACAACTGCTAATATTAAATTAGAGGTGGGGTTCGAAAAAGAATGAACAGCAACAGGACAAAGGGGTTAAGGTGAGTAAAGAAAGTTTAAAACTAAAGAGGTTGACTACAAAATCAAAGATTTTTTTTGCCCAAGCAAGTCTATCTATATTCATGGGGGGAGGGATATTTTGTTTACTTGTAAACAAGTATATTTTATTAATGTAAAAAAAACATTTGTATGAAATGAGAATAAAAAAAATTAGAAAATTAAAAAAAAGAATGTCTTCAGATATTATATCTGTTCAATAACATTGACAACACAAAATTCTGAATTCATAATTGCCCTCTGTAAATTAATAATTCATAATTGCCCTCTGTAATTTAATAATAGATAAGGCAGTGCAGTGAATAGAACCTGGAGCTTGAAATCAGGAATCTTCAGGTGTTCTAATTCAACCTCATACCTAATACCTATATGGCCTTGGACACTTAACTCTGTTTGCCTCAGTTCCTAATCTGTAAAATAAGCTATAAGAAGGAAATCACAAATCACTCCAGTATGTTTGCCAAGAAAATGCCAAATGGGGTCAGAAAGAGTTGGACATGACAGAAATGACTGAACAACAACAAATGGATGATTTTTAATAAGCATATTATAAAAAATAGTAAAATCTTGATTTTTACAATACATTATTACATTGTTTATATATTGTTAAAAAATATTTTGTGCTAGTCATGACCAGTCTTCCTGGAAACAATTCTAAGTTCATCTTCCTTTAAAACAATTGGTTGGTAACTATGAGTTCCTGAAGGAGAGAGAAACTTTCTTCCATTTCCTTTATATCTTCTTCTAACACCTAATCAAATATTGAAAGATGGTTTTTCTTGAGTCATCATGGAATGAATCAACTGCATTCAACTTCAAAGGCAACAGGATCAGTTGACCATTCTTGACTGTTTAGTAATCAAATATAAAAACAATAGTCATAGAGTTCTGGGTCAGTCATTTTATTAAATGACTTTAAGCACAGCCTAAGCCTGTGACTTAGTAATTTTTGCTTGTGTTATTAATGTATTACAGTATCTACTAGTGTTTTTTCTTCTTCATAGAAAGATCACAAAACTATCTCCCCACAATTGTAAGAGGTAAACAGTATAAAAAAGTAGCACTGATACATTGGAGTCTTTTAAAAACATTTTATCTCATACCTTAAGATCAAAGCATAATAATATGGAAACATGCCATTAATTCTATTCTATTTTACATTTGCTATAAATCAAAAAAACTTTGCTTTATCCAATATCTATTCTATTATCTAATGGTGGATTGGTTGGTTAACTAAATGATATGGATGATTATCTTTTGATTTGTACATTAATTGGGTTTAAGTGAGGCAGAGTTGCATGAAGTTGCCAGCCTCATTCTTTTTTTTCCAAAGTTATCACAGTTTAGTGGTACTGTGATAGGGCTGATGACCAAGAACAGCATGATTTCTTCAAGAACAGATCATGCTTGACTAACCTAATTATTTTTTGGATGAGTTTTCTGTAAAATAAAAGTAATGTCATAGACACACTATTAATATATTTCAATGCAGGACTTGGCAAAATATTTAATTATATCCTTATGGATTTATCTCTAGACTTACAATGAAATGCATACATACTTAGGTCTGAATCAGACATGTAACCTCTCCCCATACCGCTAAAGATCTAAGTAGCCTTTCTTTCTGTCAGATTCAAGAAGAAAGATTAATTCTGTCCATTTATTTTCTGTTCTAGGAAACTTAAAACAGGTGACTAGGGATATTTGATTCTCCTAATATTCACTGGAGAAATTCAGTTTTTGTGGTTGTGGTGGGCAGAGATGGTGAAATTATTTTACATGGTAAAATTCAATTGACATGTTCTCAAAAATTATTGTCACGGTCAGATACAAGAGGAGGAGGCCAATAGTTCCTCAATAAACATGGTTCAATTTAATTTTATCAGGGTGAGGAGAATAATTAGAATAATTTAGAGATGATTTCCTTTAGCTAGCTTCTTGGATATGAATTAATATTGTTGGGTGTACTCAGTGGGATGAAAATTGGAATACTGGTCTCTTTTAGAATTAATTACTAATGATAGAAAGCATATCTAGATAGAAAGCTATAGAAATGGATATGGATATGCTGAGGTGGAGAGGGAGGGCGGGGGGGAGAGAGAGAGAGAGAGAGAGAGAGAGAGAGAGAGAGAGAGAGAGAGAGAGATATTTCTTCATATAGAGGTTTAAAAGTCTTTGGTATTGAGTTTCTAAGGGTTCTCATATATTCGTGTACTATAACACTGAATGACCCTTAACCTTCATATAGCTTTAGGACTTCAAAAACTTACTGTAACCAAAGAGAGAACAATAACACTATAAAAATGGAGAGAAGTCCTAATGTTTCAAAGTTACTTTTTTTAATATCTGGGCCTCCAAGGTTATGAAAGTCTTCCATTCCTTTAGGGGCATTCTCATTTTACTTTGGAAAGTTATGAAGACACATCGATATTGGCTGAAAGTTTCTCAAAGTGCTTTGGGAAACCGAAAGATTTTAGAGTTGTCATAGCTTTATATATTTGAATCATGGTATTTGGCAAATGCTTCGAGGAAAAATAAAAAAGAAAACAAAAAATCAAGTTATTCAGCTAGTATTATATTGCTTTTTTTAGTATGAGAACTAAAAACCATTTGATATTTATAGGAATTAGTAGAAAACTCTTAGAAACCTGGAAGCTGTTAAATTTAATTACTAATTTAGTCTACTTAAAGTTGCTGAAAGTCTTCCATTCCTTTAGGAGTATTCTCATTTTACTTTGGAAGGTTATGAAGACAAACATCCATATTGGTTGAAAGTTTCTCAAAGTGCTTTGCAAAACTGAAAGATTTTAGAGTTGTCATAGCTTTATATATTTGAATCATGGTATTTGGCAAATGCTTCAAGGAAAAAAAAGAAAACAAAAAAATTAAGTTATTCAGCTAGTATTATATTGCTTTTTTTAGTATGAGAACTAAAAACCATTTGATATTTACAGGAATTAGTAGAAAACTCTTAAAAACCTGGAAGCTCCTAAATTTAATTACTAATTTAGTCTACTTAAAGGTATTTAATTGATTTTTATAGGTGGTCATTCCCTTTCCTGAAGAAGAAAAGAAATATATACATACATAAAATTGAATATACATGATGGAGTTCTGGTAAGACAATGCCATTGAAAAATTTCCTTATCCAATTCTCTTTTATCCAAAGGACAAGATTTAGGTAGCATTTGAAGCACCACTCCTACAAATATATGATATATTGGGATACTTCCTTCTGATGAACTCAGTATTTCCTAGGATGGTGAAGTTCTGGCTAACCAATCAGTAGACAATAAAGTTAATAATTGCAACTAACAAAGAAACAAAAGCTACTTTTTGAATCTGAACAGATCTGTACCAGGATTACTAAATTCATCACATACTCCTAAAGATTTTGTAGTCATTGGGTATTAGGAGAAAGTCTAGGAACCACATAATTTCTTAGATTCTGAAATAATTACTTCTCTGGCTCCTTGTCTTCAGATCCTTCATTCTGAAGGAACCTAAGACCTCAAAACAAAAGTGCAATTGCAGCAACTCTTTTTAAAGTCCAAGTGGAGAAGTGAACACTCAAGGTTGTTGTAAATCTACCTTTTTATGTGCAACTTGAAAATGAAATTAGGTTATTATTTTGTACCTGTTAGTCTGGCAATCTTGGTAGACTGGGGATCGTTCTGCCTTTCATAAAAAATTTATTTTGACTCTAGCTGCCTGTGAAAATTCAGTGAATCACAAATTGTGTGGATATTACTATTGTTACAATCAACTTTGCTGTGCTAGGAATAAGTTTACATAGTAAATGATACCACAGTCTTAATACTAAACAGAAGTTCACTCCTAAATGGATATTTCTACTTCTTTATTTTAGATGTCCTTTGACTTTACAAATGACAGAATATGAAATGATATTATTGAGAGTTGATAAAAGATCTGAATACAGCTCATATGAGTAATATAATTTGAGGTCTATGTTGTGTATTTTATGACTTTTCTTACTACCAGAATTAACCTTACCCTTGGGTTGATCAGATGGCTATTTGGTGAAGTGGTTTCAACAGAACTATAGATATTCACCTGACACGGACTATATCCCCATTTCCCACTACACTTGCTCAGTAATAGATGAAAATTTTCTAATAAGGGACAAAGATTTCTTTTTCCCTATAAGAATCAAGGTTTAACATATAAGGGACTTTGAAAGAGGGGTCTTTAAATTAAACACCTAAAGTATTTCAAGAACTTTTATTTATTGCAGATGATATAGAAAAAAGAAGGCATTAGCTATCTGGAAGTAGGCTAGGGGGAAGAACTCTTGGTCACCACAAAGGGACAGAATCAGGAAAGACTGGGAACATTAAAGACAAATTTTTTTTGTTATTTTCTTTCTTTCCAATTACATGCAAAGATAGTTTTCAATATTCATCTTTTTGTCGTATTCTGAAGTCCACATTTTTTACCATCCTCTCTTTCCTCTATCTTTCCCATGAAACTGAGTGATCTTATAAGGCTGTAAATGCATCATTGTGTTTAACATATTTCCAAATTAGTCATATTATGAAAGAAAAAAATACAAAAGACAAGTAACAAGTTTTAAAAAGTGAACATAATATGCTTTGGTCTGTATTCAAACTCCATAGTTCTTTCTACCTGGATGTAGATGGAATTTTCCATCACAAATCTTTTAGAATTGTCTTTGATCACTGAACTGCTGAGAGGCAAGTCTATCATAATTGATCATCACATAATATTGCTATTTATGTCTACAATGTTCTCCTGCTTCTCTTCTCACTCAGCATTGGTTCAAGCAAATCTGCAGGCATTTTTGAAGGCAACCTGATCATGACTTATTTTTTTAGGTTTTTGCAAGGCAGATGGGGTTAAGTGACTTGCCCAAGGCCACACAGCTAGGTAATTATTAAGTGTCTGAGACTGGATTTGAACCCAGGTACTCCTGACTCCAAGACCGGTGCTTTATCCACTACACCACCTAGCTGCCCCCGATCATGATTTCTTAGAGATCTAAAGTCCTCCATCATGTTCCTAAACCCTAATTTCTTCAACCATTCCCCAATTGATGAACATCCAGTTAATTTCCAATTCTTTGTTATTACAAAAAGAACTGCTATAAATATTTGTGTACATGTGAGTCTTTCCCTCTTTTTATTATCTCTTTGGTATATAGATCTAGTAGTGGCATTGATGGATCAAAGGGTATGTATAATTTTATTGACCATTGGACATTGTTCCATATTGTCCTCCAGAATGCTTGGAGCAGTTCACAACTCCATCAACAACATATGACTTTTCCAGTTTTCCCATATCTCTCCAGCAATGATCAGAGTTGTTTTAATTTGCATTTCTCTAATCAATAATGATTTCGAGAATTTTTTCATGTGACTAAAGATAGCTTGAATTTTGTCAATGAGAATTGTTCTGTTCATATCCTTTGATCATTTATCAATTGGGGAAATATATGTATTCTTATTAACTTGACACAATTCTCTACATATTTTAGAATTAAATCATTTATCAAAAATACGATCTGTGAAAATTGTTTCCCAATTTTCTACATTCCTTCTAATCTTGGTAGCATTGGTTTTATTTGTGCAAAATATTTTAAATTTAAAGTAATAAAAATTATCTATTTGACATTTTATCATGTTCTCTATCACTTATTTTGTCATAAGCTTCTTCCCTCTCCATATAGCTGACAGGTGAATTATTCCTTGTTCCCCTAATTGACTTGTGGTATCACTCTTTATGTCTAACTCCAAGATAAGGTAGAAACTCTATTTCTACCTTATCTTGGTATAGGTTGTGAGTTGTTTGTCTTTGCCTAGTTTTTACCATATTATTTTCCAGTTTTCTCAAATAGTGAATTCTTATCTCAGAAGCTAGTCTTTGAATTTTTCAAACTGAAGATTAATAAAGTCATTTACATACGATTTTATGTACCTAATCTTTTCCACTGATCCACCACTCTATTTCTCATTCAGCATCAGATTTTTGACAATTGCTGATTTATATTGTAGTTTTAGATTTGATACAGCTAGGCTTTCTTTGCATTCTTTCCCACTAATTCCGTTGATATTCTCAATCTTTTGTTACTCCAGATGAATTTTGTT
Source organism: Macrotis lagotis (assembly GCF_037893015.1). Lineage (NCBI taxonomy): Eukaryota > Metazoa > Chordata > Mammalia > Peramelemorphia > Peramelidae > Macrotis > Macrotis lagotis. Next base: position 473,945,014 of record NC_133658.1, on the reverse strand, counting down.
ACTATTTTTTCTAATTCTTTAAAATAGTTTTGTTATTTTGATTGATATAACACTGAATAAGTAATTTAATTTAGAAAGAATTGTCATTTTCATTATATTAGCTTGTTCTACTCATGAGGAATTAACATTTTTTTCTAATTGTTTAGATCTGACCATTAAAGAAAATTCTACAAGAGCTGCTTTGATATAAATGGTATTATTTTGTCCATGATTGACTCTTATCAATCTCTCATGGGTTCTTGCACCAATGTGTATTTTTTTGCTTATCTAAATTTTATGCTATATATTTTTATCCTTTTTAAATGAAAATAGTCATGTCACCCAGTTAGGAAATTTATTAATACAAAACCTGCCCAAAACTGCCCTCAGGATTAGTTACTTTAAAATAAATTTACCCTCACTAAATGACAAAAATCAATGTTGCTCATGCTCTTATTTACAGCAGAACTAGATATACCTTTTCACTTTTATCATCAAAAAGTGATTTTCATAAACTCTTAATTCATCAAAAATATTTTTTTCCTTCATCAGTACTCCCTGATTATTCTGTCCCTAGTTGGTCTTTTATTGAAAATGTGTGGATCAGTGACTGTACCTGATTCCAGACCCGATGTGCTACTGATAATGGCAGATGATCTGGGAATTGGTGACCTTGGTTGTTTTGTCAGTGTGACAATTAGGTATGAGTTTAGAAAGTTTTAATTTTGTTTTATTGCTTTTAAGCTATGATGATGATGATGATATATATATATATATATATATATATATATATATATATATATATAGCTGGATCAATTGCTGCTATTTTTATCTTCTTTAATTTTTTCAATTATATTTAAGAAACTTTTCAATTCATGTTTTTTCTGTCTTCTCTTTAATTTACCCTTCCAATGTGAGGGAGTAATCTGCTATAGTTTTTACATAAGTATTTACTATTTTCAGTTTTACATATTTCAATATTAGTCATGTTGTGAATGAAAAAATGAAAATATGTGAGAAAGAAAAAATAAAACAATTTCAAAAAGCATAGTATGCTTTGCTCTGTAAAGTTTTTCTCTGGATGTAAATGAAATTTTCTATCACAATTCTTTTAAAATTGTTCTTGATTATTGAACTGCTGAGAAGAGATAAATCTATTGTAGTTAGTAATCACACAATGTTGCTCTTAATGTGTCCAATGTACTGGTTTTATCTACTTCACTCAACTTCAGTTTATGTAAATCTTTCCAGGTTTTTCTGAAAACCAACTGCTCATTATTTCTTATGAAAAATAATATTGCATCACATTCATATACCACAATTTATTCAGTAATTTTTCAATTGATGACACCTCAACTGGTGCTTCTTTTTTATTTTTTAGGGTTTTTTTTGCAAGGCAAATGGGGTTAAGTGGCTTGCCTAAGGCCACACAGTTAGGTAATTATTAAGTGTCTGAGACCAAATTTGAACCCAGGTACTCCTGACTCCAGGGCCGGTGCTTTATCCACTGCACCACCTAGCTGCCCCTTGGTGTTTCTTTTTAAAAACTGTTTTGCAGAATTAACATACTGTTTTGAACGAAATTAAAATGACTCCCATAGGGGAGTCAGGAAGACCTTAAGCTCAAATATGGTCTCAGATACTTTTTTTACTGTGAAATCTGGACTAACTCACAACTTCTGTTGGCCTCAGTTTTCTCCACTGTAAGATGGGAAACATAAAAGCACAGACTTTGTCAAATTGTTATAAGAATCAAGTGTTAAAATTTGTAAACTATTTTGTAAATATTTCATAAAGAAAATTTTTAGAGTACTTATTACAGTGTCTAGCACACTATTGATGCCATATAAATATCAACTCTTATTAGTTATTATTTAAAAGATGAAAAGGTTAATCAGAAAGTTCAATTCTTATTTTTTGTTTCATTTTTAACTTGGGGGGATGATTTTTTTAAAAAGCTACTGTTTGATAATCAATAAATTTTAAATCTATATTCTTGAAGGATTTACAAATATTATGATGCTCTAATCTCAAAGCTGTGTTTCAGGGTAAGTTTATTGAATTCAGAAACAATTGGGAAATATTTAGCCTAAAAGAGAGAAGATATAAAAGGTATATATAAAGATACTTGTGGAGCTGTCATCCCAAGAAAGAATCTATTGTATTTCATTTGAACCAAGAAGGTCAATATTTATTAGTAGATTAGTAGATAGAAGGGGGAGAGAGAGAGAGAGAGAGAGAGAGAGAGAGAGAGAGAGAGATGAAAGTTCAAAAGAAGTATTTCATATTGATTAAAGGAGTCCAAAAATTGAATAGATTACTTTGGAGATTAATGAATTTGTGCTATATAATCGCTTGCACAGGTAGTATAGAGGAAATTAATCTTTGGGTAGAAGTTGGATAACCCTGTGTGACCTTGGGCAAGTCACTCTTAAACCCATAGGTTTAGAAAAAAAGGAGTTGGGTAACCAGTGTTTCTTTTCAGCTTTGATAAGTTACTCTTCTATTCTTTTCACCAGTACAAATGAACTTTTATAAATCTGAAGTAATTAGAGAATTAAAAAACCAAAAACAATAAAATGGAACCCCCAACACTTTGATTCTAAGACATCCCCAGGTAATGTAGCATACTAGCAGTAGGAGAAAGCAATACTGGAAAATCTATATTATCTTTTTTTTTTTAGTTTTTTTTTGCAAGGCAAATGGGGTTAAGTGACTTGCCCAAGGCCACACAGCTAGGTAATTATTAAGTGTCTGAGACCGGATTTGAACCCAGGTACTCCTGACTCCAGGGCCCCTTTATCCACCATGCCACCTAGCCGCCCCCAAACTGAAAATCTATATTATCTAATTGTTCTGTGAGTCTGAACTCATCCAACCTTAACTGAAAATTGTCATGTAACTTTAGTTAAACATGTTTTTTTTTTCCCTTTTCTCCTCCTTAGGACACCTAATATTGACCGCCTCTGCAAAGAAGGTGTAAAACCTGCTCAGTATATTTCTGCAGAGGCAATATGGAGCCCCAGTAGATCAGCTTTCCTCACTGGCAGAAACCCAGTCCGAACAGGTATGAAGATATTTAAAGTATTATGTCATTAATTGCTTATAGAATTTTAGTTAAATGATATCAGAAAACAGCATAAATCTTAGAGTGGAATAGTTTCAAACCCAAAGAGAACAGGGGACTGCTAACTGATACATAAAGATCGCCATAGACCACATTTTGAGTTTTGAAAAGAAATGTCTATGCCTTATGGTATGTTTAAATTATTTTGTTAAATATTTCCTAATTATATTATTTTTTCTATCTAATTTGGACCACACCTAGAAATGTTCATTTGAGGCCCATTGGTGATGGTGTTGACACTTCTGAAGGGGTTGAAAGAATTCAGGCTCTGGCATTAGAGTAACCAGGCAGGAAAGACACAAGTTATTTAACATCCCTGATTCTCAGGGTTTTACCTGTAAAAGGAGAGTCTTGGTCTTGATCACTTCTAATAAATCATCCAGTAGAGAAAGCTAGAGAGTGAAATGAATAGAGCATTGAGCCTTGGGATCAGGAACACTTGAGTCCAAACCCAGCCTGAGATACCTACCAGTTGTGTGACCTCTTCAGTTTCCTCATCTAGAAAATAAAAATGATAATAGCAATGACCTCACAATGAGGTCATTACCTCAAATGAGGTAATAATCATAAACTGCTTGGCACATAATGTTAACCATCATCAACTTCTTTATTAACTCCAATGAACACCATCTAAAATTGACAGGAACAAAGGGGCTACATTCTTTAAAATTTAGTTTATATATCTATCACTCAAGCAATGTTTGTCATGGTTTGGTTGAGTCACAGATTTAAAACTGAAAGGAATCTTGGAGATCACCTAGTCCAATTCTCTCATTTTTAAATGAGGGTACTGAAGACCAAAGTGAGTAAGTGACTTTTTCTCAAGCTCATGTAGATGTGAAATGACAGAAACAGAATTCAAATGTCATTCCTATGACTTTAAATCCACTCTTTCCTTTGGATCATTAAAAATTCATTTTTATTGGAATGATTTATTTTTATCTTACAAGCATTAACAGATTATTCATTATTCTTGAGAAATTTCTTATAACAAATTAAAATGTTGAAGTGAAACTAATAATACTGACCTCATCTGAAAGGTGCCTGAAATATTTCACAGCTGTAGAATACCCACACTGTTGCAGGAAGGGATCCAGAAAGGTTGTAGGGACCCAGTCCTGGTTTCTGAATGATTGTGAGAGAACTCAGATAGATTGGAACCTGTTTCAGCCAGTCTGTAATATGTATAAGCTCAGGAGTCAAGGAAAGAAGGAGCTTAAGATAGTTGACTGACTATAGGCAGAAAAGGGAATACTGATAAAGAAAGAATTTGAACCTTAGATAGGCATCCCAGAGGCTAGAACCATATGTGAAGTTTTCAAGTAAAAAGTTTGAGAGCAAGGTAGGGCAAAAAAGGGGGCCTTGGAGATAAATGGTGCAAGATTATGCTCTGTCTGAGAAGACAGTCATACTGAGGTCAGTTCACAAAAACACACTTATATTAGCAATTCTCTGTCTGGGACCTCTTTCTACACAAAGCTAGGTGCTATAACATCACAGTTAATCTTTCCATTTGAAAATCCAAGTTAAGCACTTCGCTTAACCCCATCAACACTTCTTTAATTTTTTTAATTCACAGAAAATTATTTTCTCTCTTCCCCTCATTGCAACCTGTTAGAAAAAGAAAAGAAAAACAAATTTCTTCTAACAAATATGAAGTCAAGGAAAACAAATTCTTTCAATTGTTGTATTATATATATATATATATATATATATATGTACATATGTATATGTGTGTATATATGTATATAAACTTTATACCTGACATTTATCATGTTTTTAAAATGGGTAACATATTATTGGTCTTCTTAAACATATATGATAATTGAATTGAGCATTGTTCTTTGAGTTTTAAAAGTTATTTGTTGTTACAGTGTTATTGTATATAGCATTTTCTTTCTACTTATTTTATTCTTCATTAGTACCTAAAATTCTTCAGAACTTTTTATTTTTTAATACTAATGTTGTAATATAAATTATTCCTCTGGTTCTGCCTATTTCACTCTGTATTTTTTATGTCTTTACACAAAAGCAACTATTTCTTCATTTCTTATAGCATAATAGAAATCCATCACATTCACATTGCACAGTTTATTCAGCCATTCTTCATTAGACTTCTCCTTAATTTTCAGATTTCACTGGCACAATATGAACTGCTATAAATATTTTTGTAACGAAAATACATTTTCCACTTTCTTTTATTTCTATAGTCTTAGGTAAATTTTATCAAAAGGCATGCCCTGTATAGAAACTTTTTTGGTATAATTACAGATTGTTTCCTAGAATGACAATATCCATTGGCAGTCTCACCAATAGTGCATCAACATACATGCTTTTCCATAGCTCTTCCTAAATTTATCATTTTTTAACTTCTTTGTTGCTCTAATAGGTATGAGGTAGAATCTCAGAAATGGTTAAATTCTCATTACTCTAATTAGTAATGGTTTGTATATTCTTTTGTTTTCTTATGGTCTTCTATATTTGTTCCTTTGAGGAATAGCCATTTATATCCCTAGAACATTTATGAATTGCTCAACATCTTTCCAAAATTATGTATATATATATATATATATATATATATACATATATAAAATGATATAAGGAGCCAGTTCCTTATATATCTTGGAAGTAAGATTGTTATCAGAAAAATTTGCTTCAAAAATTTTCCCCAGTTGTTTCCCTTTTAGTCATAATTTCATTAGTTTTAACCGTAATTTCATACTTTCATTTTGTTTGTGTAAAATTTTTAATTTCATATAATCAAAATTACTTACTTTACCTTCTTTTTTATTATCTTAATTCCTTGTTTGAGTATATACTTTTCTCTTATTTTCAGATCTGATAAGAAATTTTCTGTTTCCTGGAAGAATGGATAGAATACTGACCCTGGAGTCAGGAGGACCTGGGTTTAAAATTGACTTTAGAGATTTAATTTCCTTGCTGTGTGACCTTGGGCAAATCACTTCATCCCATTGCCTAAGGGGAGAAAAAAGAAATTTTCTATTTCATTTGTTTATGATGCACTCATTTAGTTAATATTTTTATATAAGTTATAAGATATAGTTTCTCTGGGACTGCATTTGTCATTCTAGTTTTAGAATATGCTTAGAACATTCTAAAGTGATATTACTCAATTTCCAGGATAAGAGTTCAAGACAAGTTCCATTTTATCAATGATACTTCATTAGAGATCCTGTTTTAAAGACAGAATCCTCTTTCCCAGAAGGGACAAATTACTTGATACTAATAGAAGTCTCAATTACAACCACATAATTTTTTTTTTGTTTTTTGTAAGGCAATAGGGTTAAGTGACTTGCCCAAGGGAACACAGCTAGCTAATTATTAAGCATCTGAGGCAGGATTTGAACTCAGATCCTCCTGTCTCCAGTGTTCTATGCCTCCTAGCTATCCCTACAATCATATAAATTTAAGGGACTCCCTCATCATCCCCTTGAACATCAAGGCATTCTTGGCACATCTTGACCTTGGCACACCTTGAGCACATCTGACCATTTAAAACCATCTAGAAGCTATTAACTTCTCACTACATCCATGTATCTCTTAAGCTTATAGATGTAAACTAGCTATTAAAATGTTCCTGGGGGGTGGGGGGCAGGGGCCTTGCTGGCATCCTTGTAGAGGCCTCGTCAGCCAGGGCCACAGCCGCGGGAGGGACCCAAGTGGAAGTGTCCGTCCCGAAGCGCCCCATGGTGACAGCTCCTCCCTGCCCCTGCCCTAGCTGCTGGTGTGATGAGCAATATGACAGCTCCCAGCGCCCCCAAGGCTGCCAGTGACTCCATGGTGGGCTACGTGCTGGGCCCCTTCTTCCTCATCACCCTAGTGGGGCTGGTGCTAGCTGTGATGATGTACATCCAGAAGAAGAAAAGGGTGGACAGGCTCCAGCACCACCTATTGCCCATGTACAGCTATGACCCAGCTGAAGAGCTTCATGAAGCAGAGCAGGAGTTGCTATGTGAGATGGGGGATCCTAAGGTGGTACACAGGTGGCATAGCAGCTACCAACACAAACGGATGCCACTTTTGAATGTGAAGACATGAAATCCACTGGAGGGGCTACCTGTTACAAAAGTCCAGAATTGGATCCTTCTGCTAATCCCACTGAAATATTTTTCTTCCCCCCCCGACCCCTTTGCCTTGGACACACAAGTTAACCCAATGGCTGGGATAGCTGTCCTTTTCTATCTATCAAGGGACTTGTTTTTCTTCTGGGCAAATCCTAAAACTGGAGGTAATGGAGTATCTCAACTTGGTTTGTATTCCACCCCCCCACACACACACACTGAGATGTCCCAGCATGTTCAACTCTGCCCTTGCTACTGTCAGGTGTAAAAGTTAGGGTTTCCTAGAGAGGGATTTGTAATGAAATCCTATCTCTAGGGATGGCTTTGTTTATATACAGTATATACATATATTTTGTAAATAAAAATGCATTGTTGATGGTTGAAAAAAACATGTTTCTTATGTTGCACCATGGTAACTCTTACAGCTCAATAGTTCAGGCAAAGCAATAGGTGGTAATATTGAAGATTCAGGACTGACTGTCAAGTATTGGTTTATTTTCCCAATTAGGCCATGAGGTCCTTGTTTGTAGAAATGTTATCTTCTTATACAATCTGTTATAGTGGGTAGGTAGATAGAGCAGTAGATAGAGCATTGACCTTGGAGTCATGAGGATGGGAGTTCAAATCCAGCCTCAGACACTTGACTCTTACTAAATGAATGACCTTGGGCAAGTCATTTAACACTGTCTGGTATCCAGGGGCATCTCCATTCATCCTGATCCATATCTGGCCGCTGGACCTTAGATGGCTCTGGAGGAGAAGGTGAGGCTAGTGACAGCACAGCACACCGTCACTCAAATCCAATTCACATGCTTGTCATGGCATCAACTCCCTCATGTTGTCTTCTTTGAGAAGGAAGGGCAAACATCATCATCTTCAGAATTTGACATTGGCTCTGAGGAGTTTCATTCTCCCAATGATCTTTTATATACTTTTCAAATCATGTCTAAAAGCAGTATGCACTACTGGATTTACTGAAGATGATTTCTATTTCTGTACACTTTCCTCACTCCCAGTGACAAAACCGTGATTATTGAAAGGCAGTGTTGCATCATGGATATCATGCTGTCCCTGAAGTCAGAAAGACTTGCGTTCAAAATTCGTTTTTAACACAGACATATAAGCTCTTTGATATTGAAAACATTAACTTGTTTATGGTCCCATTTCTTTATTTATAAAATGATAATAAAACTACATATTCCACAAGGTCATTTTGAGGTTCTAATATGTCAATGTATGCCATATTATGCAAATTTTAAAATGCTGTTAAAGTTGTTGTTCTTATGAGTTAAATTGATAAACTTCTAATGACTAAGTTTACATGCCTCAGAACCTGAATACCAGTTCAAGTTTTCTGCTTGTACATTCTTTCAACTGCATCAGAATCTTTTTGAAGCCTAAGAGTATGTAAGTTTGAATTCTAGTCACTAAGCTACCTACAGCCAATTGTATTGCTTAGACCATTCAGAAGTTATTAATCTGTGAAATGGGATGGTAACTGTGATCATGCCTAACTCCTAGGGTTAAAAATAGATAACATATTTTTGAACTTTAAAAGTTTTATGAAAATACTTCTTTTGCATTATCAATAGCTTATATTTAGAATGTAATCCCTCAATATTGCTGCCTCTTAGAATCCCCTGTAATTTTTAAGACTCGGTATCTTCTCCAGAAGGTTATACAATTTAAGTTGAACTTGTATCTATTTACTTGTATCATAAATCTGTCTATTTTCTTCCAAATTAGAATGTATTGGAGGTGGTAGTAGTTTTTGGTTTTCTATTTACCACTCTGTCATGTAGTGCCTAATGAATGGTAAGCACTTAGTAAATATTCATTGATTGATTAAAATAGTGGAACTAAAAAAATTAGGAGGCTATGTTCAGCTCCTGACTCTGATACAATCTAAATGTAGAATTTGGGAAAGTTACTTAACTACTCTAACCAAATATAAATAGAATAATTTAAGGAGGGGGTTTTCATACATTTTTGCATACCATTTCAGTGGTAAAGGGACTAGGTGATGAGAATCAGGAAGATGGTGGGAGAAGAGGTAAGGTGTCAGATAAGAGACAGCACTGGCAATTTATTGACTAGGCAGAATGAGAGGAGAGTAAGGAATTGAAAATAAAATCAAGTTTACAAAAATGACCGGTGGGAATAATAAGAGTATTAGGGTGCTTTTAATGTTTACAAAGTATATTCTATATATTATCTCATTTGATTGTGAAATCATTAAGGGGAAAAAGGGAAGTTAAAAATTGGGAATAGAAATATATGATTAGGGAGGGTGGATAGAAAAATGAATTTTATTTCTCTTCCAAATTTCTTATCTTCCTGTTTCTATTGATGTCATCATGAGAAAAGGAGATGATATAAGTAATGTACTTTATAAACCTTAAAAGTATTATGCTGAGTATGAGCTGTATCCAACTGGTGATATTGAAGAGGTTATAGGAAAGCTTGAGCTGGGAGATACACATGTGTGTTTCTTGTAAAAGAGATGATAATTAATCAAAGGAATTTAATGAGGCAACTTAAGGAGAAAAAGTGAAAATGTAGGTAGGTGACACACTAGATAAATTACTGAGCTTGTAGGAAGGAATACCCATGTTCATGAGTTCAGACCTGGTCTCATACACTTACTAGCTGTTTGTCTTTGGACATAAATTCCTTTTTGTCTCAATTCCTCAATTGTGAAATAAGCTGGAGAAGAAAATGGCAAGCTACACATGTATCTGTGCCAAGAAAACCAAAATTGTCATGAAGAATCAAACATGATTGAGATGACTGAAGAATAAGCAAAGACATAGGAAGAAACTGAAGTTTGGAGTGGAGGTAGGGTGATTAGGTTTAGGATAGATGCAAGAGATGGACAGGCAAATATAGGAAACATCAGGGAGAGGTACCAGTTTAGCTATAATGGAGGGGGGGGGGAAGGGGACTAATTTTTTTTTTCTTATACCATGCAGGTTTGACTGGAAGAGAGTGCTTATAAATTACTTCACGCTATTTCCTTATTTTCTCATCTGTACAATGAGAGGACTTGTTTTGATGACTTCTGAGATTTCTTCTGACTTTAAGGTTGATCCAATGACCTCATCTAATCCATACTAGCTCCTTATAAGTTCTACAGATATTATTGCCCTCTTTAAAAGATGATGAATTTGAAGATAAGTGGTTAAATAAAAATGCATGGAGGTTAAATTACTGTAACTTGCAAGAGGAGAAATTTGAATTCTTTTCTTCTTGACTCAAAATCTGTTGCTCTATGGACTTCCCAATTACACTTACCTCTGCAGACTGTAAGAAAGAAAGGGTTGACAAATTACAAAATCATACAGAAATATGAACTAATCATGGGTTTTGTTTTTAAATAAGTTTTTATTAATATTTTCTGTTTCTTTATATTATGGTTACTATCCTAAGTATATCTACTCCTCCTTCCTTACTAGAAATAGTATTTTTAGAGAGGAAAAGTTATAATAAATAGAGAGGAACACTGATAATAAATTGAAAAGTTAAAAACATATTCAATGTATAATAATTATGTTTTTCTCACCTCCATGAAGGGGAGGTTGTGAATGTTGTCTCATATCTCTTCAATTAATTGTCATTTATCAACTTGTTACATTTACATTTGATTTTTTTGATGCGTAGATGTTCTTTTCATAAACACAGCTACTATCTATATTGTTTCCTTAGCTCTGTTTACTTCACTCTTTATCACTTCAAAAAGGTCTTTCCACAATTCTGTGCATTCATTGTATGTATCATTTCTTACAAAATATTGATATTTCCTTACATTCATGTAACATAATTGATTTAGCCATTCACTATTTGATAGATGTATACTTTGTTTTCATTTTTTTAGCTATCTCACAAAGAGTACCACTATAAGTATTTTGTAGTGTATGAGGACATACTTCTTATTGATTGCTTCCTTGAGGTATCAGCCTAATATTGGGTTTACTTTCTAAGATGGTTTCACCAACAATGTATTAGTAGTATTGTATTTATTCTTCAAATACTCTTTCAATATTGACTGTTGACAATTATTTGTTATTTTTGCCAATTTTCATGATGTAAAATGAAACTTCAAGATTGTTTTGATATTCATTTCTCTATTAATGTTTTTGAACATTCTTTGATGTGGTTGTGAATTCTTTTCAATTCCTTTGAGAACTATTTGTTCCTATCCTTCATACAATTATGTTTTGGGAAATAGCTATTGGACTTCTGTAAGTTTACTAAATGTTGATATGTCCTGATTAACAAACACTTATCAAAGAAATTTGAAACAGAATTGATATATTCAGTATATTGATTTTTTCTGTGAAGAAACTTTTTCATTTGTAGTAATGTAATCTTTTTTAGCTTTTCAATTTGCTTCTTTCTCTTGTTTGGTTAATCATTATCATCATCATATTACATATATAAATGTATGTGAAAGCTGTGAAAGTATATGATATGTTTCTCTATCTCTATATAGTATGATACTAATACTAAGATTGCATATCCATTTAGAATATATTGTGCAATATGATGCAAGGTATTGGTCTAAGCTACATTTCTTTCCAGTTTTCCCAGTAGGTTTTTTTTTTTATCAAAGAGGGATTCTTTTTTGGAGTAATCCTATTTCCTACTTTTATCAAACTGAGTTCTTTTGTTTTCCATTCTCCATTATTTGTCTGTTCTATTGATCTAGATGTCTATATTTTAATAAATAACAAATAAGTTTCATAACTGCTCCTTTGTAGTATAGTCTGAGGCCTGGAAGTGCAATTCCTTTTTTCTCTACTTCCTTTCTATTTCCCCTCATATTGTGGATCTTTTGTTTTTCCAACTGAATTTTGTTATTATTTTATTAAATTCTACAATGCATCATCTTGGTAAATTGATATGTATAGGACTAAAATATAAAGTGATTTTAACTTTTATTATATTGGTACAATCTAGGCATGAACTCTGAATATTCCTCAGTCATTTAAATTCATTTTCTTAAGGAGCACTTTGTAATTAAATTTATATGCATTTTGTGTACTTTAAATGGTTGATCCCAGATTTTTTAAGCATTTTGCATTATTTGGAAAAGAATTTCCTTTTCTATTGTTGTTTCTTGTGCTTTGTTTATATTAGACAGGAAAAAATGCTGATTTTTGAGGATTTATTTTTTAGCCTGCAGTTTGAAGAAGTTATAAATTTATTATTTTTGTTGATTATATGGGATTTTTCAAGGAAACAATCATATCATCAGGAAATAGGGCAGTTTTAGCTTCTCTATATTTTTATGCTTTTATTTTCTTTCTTTTTTGAATTACTATTGTCTTTTCTAAAATCATATCAAGCATTGTTGCTTTGCTTCCAAGTTTATTAAAAGAAGGTTCTTATGTATCTTTGTCTCATATTATTCTTGGTTTTGGTTTAGGATAGATTTTTTGCAATACTAAAAGAGTTTATTTTTACTTTGTACTGTTTTTGGTAGAAAAGTACTTCAAAGGCTTTATCTGTAGACAGCAAGAGCATTTGGATTTGGATGCTTTGTTTTTCAATATAATTGATTATGTTAATTTCATCTCTGATATAAATTTCATTTATTCGCAATGAATGAGTTTTTGAATAAGTTTTTGTGATGTTTGATGAGATTTTGTTTTAAAATTAATTAATTAGCCTATATTCTTCTGTTCATATTTTATCTTTTCCTGGTTTATGTCCTAAAATTGTATTTGTCTCATAAAAAAATGATTTTGGTAGACTTTCTCAGTTTTTGAAAATAACTTTTATAGGATGAGTACTAAAATTTTGATAGAATTTTTCCTGCAAAAAACTCATTAGGAAAATATTTTTTGTCTTTTTTCAATATCTTCATACTAGGTGGTGCAGTATATAGAGCACTGGCTTTGGAGTCCAGAGGACTCCAGGAGGACAGGAGTTCAAATCTAACTTGAGACACTTGACACTAGCTGTGTCATCTTATGTAAGTCACTTGATAATGATTGCCTAACATCCAGGGCCATCTCTAGTTGTCCTGATTCATATATGGTCCCTGGACCCAGATGACTGTGGAGAAAATGAGGCTGGTGACTTAGCACAGCACCCCCTCACTCAAATCCAATTCATGTGCTAGTCATGGTATCACCTCCCTGATGCCATGGTCTTCTTCAAGAACAAAGGACAAACATCAGAATTTTAGCTAATTAGCTATATTTAGCTATTTCCTTTTCAATCTCTAACTCCCTTATTGATAGTATAATTTTTTTTTTATTTTGTGGTGGGAGTTATCTAAGAGATATCTGAGAGAGGGAATCAGGTCCTCCACTGTTACAGTTTTGCTGTCTATGTCTCCCTGTGATTCATTTAGGTTCTTCTCTAAGAATTTGGAAGCTATACCACTTGCTTGGCGAATATCTGTTTAATAATGACATAACTTCATTGCCTATGGTACCTTTTAAGAAGATGTAGTTTTCTTCCTTATCCCTTTGAATGAGATTTATTTTCTTTACTTCCACTGAAGCATGATATATTTTGCTCCAGCCTTTTACATTTATTTTGTGTGTATCTCTCTGCTTTAAATATATTTCTTGTAAATAATATATTATAGGATTTTGGTTTCTAATACATTGTGCTATCTGCTTTCATTTTGTGGGAGGGTTCATTCCATTCACATTTACAATTAAGAGTACTAATTCTGTATTTTACTCCAGGCTTTCTTCATTTATACTTTTCTCTTTCCTTTCCTCTTATTCCTCTTCACCAATGTTTTGCTCCCTTCCTCTAACTTTCTTTTTAATTTTAACTTTAACTTTATTTTTATTTTTGCTTTCCCTTTTATCAGTCCTTCCCCCCCTTTCTTTATCCCCCCACTGTAGGGAGGGATGGATTTTTTTTTAAACCCAATTGGTAATGTGTTATTCCCTCTTTGGATCAAATCTGCTGAGTAAGATTTACTCATTGTTCACACTCTTCTTTCTTCCCTTCTAGTATAAAAGGTCTTTGTGTCTATTCAGATGGTAATATTTATCCTGTAATGCCTAGTCCTCTCCTAGCATAATTCTTCTTTACATGTCTTTATTGTTTTAAGCATGACTTGTACTTACAACCCCTCTGCCAAAATATACTTCTTTTATCTATCCTGATGTGTCAAAGGTTGATTGATTGGTTTGATTGAATGATAATCAAGGCTACCCCTTAATCACTGTCTAAGTACACTTCCTTCTACTGTCCTATTAGAAATACATTTCTAAAGAATCATAAATCACATCAAAATATAGTCAATTTGTATTATGTACTATTTTCAAGTATCTACATGGGTACATAATCCTCATTTAACCAAAGAATCATGCAAACTCAAATCACTTCATGAACCATTTATACTGGCCCAGGAAGCATACACCCTCCAATTTTAACCAAAGTATTAAGCAAAACAAAATTGCTTCATGATTTTTTTTTTCATGTTTAATCCCTTTAAGGGTAGTCTCTCCCTCTGTCCCTTTTGTACTCCCATCATAGCACTACAACTATCCCCAATCAAAGTATCAGTTATAACCATTCCCTTTGTCCCTATAGTATTCCAACTATAGCACTAAAACCCTTGTTAACTACAGTATGGAATGATGCAAGATCACTTCATGAACTATTTATGTCCAACCCTTCTAAGTACACTCTCACTCTCTGTCTCTATTGTATTATTTGATATAAAAAGTATCTAGTAAAGTAAGAGCATTTCATGATTTAATTATTTATACCTCCTCTAAGTACTCTCCCATTCTCCATCTTAGTAGGAAATATCACCCTCATAATCATCACTTCATGTATCATTTATGTTAATATCATCTAAGTATAATCTCTTAAACAATATTCAACTTTCATTAGCTGAGTTAATGACTAAAAGGTTCAACAAATTCATGCTTATCTTATACCCATCCCCTCTCTCTAAGTATGTTTCTTTTAACTATCTTTAGGGAGATATAGTTCTCAAGAGTTACAAGTGTTATTTTTTCCTTGTAGGGAAGTAAATAGCTTAATATTCTTGATAGCAATGTTTTCCTTTTTCATTTATCTTTTTATGCATCTCTTGAGTCTTGTATTTGAAGAACAAATTTTCTGTTCAATTTTGGTCTTTTTAACAGAAAAATTTTAAAGTCCTCTATTTCATTGAAGATCCATCAAAATATGCTGAATTTTGCAGTGTATTTAATTCTTTCTTATGATCATATTCCAGGCCCTCTGATCCTTTAATATTGAATTTGATAAGTCCTGTGTAATTCTGAATGTATTTCATCAGTATTTAAATTGTTTTTTATGGCTGCTTGTAGTATCTTCCCTTTTAGCTGATAATTCTGGAATTTGGCCATGATGTTTCTTGTAGGTCTTATTTTGGGATTTCTCTCTGAAGGTGTTCTGTGTATTCTTCCAAGGATTATTTTGTCTTCTTGATCTAGGATATCAGGGAAATTTTCCATGAAAATTTCCTGAAAGATATTTTTCTAGGATCTTTTTTGATATAGGCTTTTGAATAGAACAATAATTCATGAATTGTCTCTCCTCTCTCCTGTATCTATTTTCCATGTTGTTTGTTTTTCCTAAAAAGCACTTTACCTTTTCTTCTATTTTTTCAACCTTTTGATTTCATATGCTGGAATCTTAATGTCTCATAGAGTCTTAAGTTTCCATTTGTCCAATTCTGATTCTTAGGGTTTTATCTTCTTCAGTTAGCTTTTGTGTTTCCTTTTTCAGGTTAATTTTTCTTTTTGATGAGTCATCTTCTTTTTTTCCGTTTGGTCATTGTTGTTACTTTTAAGGGAGTTGATTCCTTCAGTCAATATTTCATAATTCCCTTACATGACTCATTTATTTTTTCCATTTTTCCCCTTCCTCTCTTCTTTGGTTTTTAAAATCTTTTTTAAAACTCTTCCTTGAGGTTTTGAATTTGAGTCCAATTCATTAACTCCTTTGAGACTTCCAATGTAATTAATTTGTCACTGCTTTCTTCTTCTAAGGTGGTATTCTTATCATCTCTATCTGAAGAGTAGCTTTCCATAGTTAGCTCATTTTTTATGTTTTTCCTCATTTTGATAGTAGAGTTGTACTCCTTGGGTAATTTGCTCGGGAACTAGGAACTGGTTCCAGGATTATTACTTACCAAGGTGTTACCTATGTAGAGGTTTATTTCCTCCTCTTTTGGGGCCAGGTTTTGCCTATGCAGTGGTTTGTTCCCAAGCCAATCTGTCTATTGTCTTAGTGTTCCCAGGGCTCCAATTTTGTCTGGGTTTGGAACCCTCTCTGTTGGCCTGCTATCTTGCCTAGCTGGGACCTAGGCTGCTATCTAGCTACCTGGATCTGTGTTGTGCTGTGACTAAGAGTATCACACTGGCTTTCCTGCTTTTCTTCCTAGCTGGGCTATGCATCCCCTTTACCCTCAAAGAAACAAATCTTTACTGAAGGTCTTTGCATGATATTTGAGTCGAGAACTTATTTTATTCTTTTTTTTTTTAGGTAGAATCAGTAACTTTAATGTGTGTGTAGAGGCTTCATTTAAAGTTCTGTAGGGGAAAAAACTCTAGGAGCATGCTAGCTTCAATCCACCAGGTTTGCTATGCGCTGGCAGCTGCTCTGATATTTTATATTTTTGGATGTTTTTCTATAATTCTTTTGTTTTCTAGCATAAGACTGTGAATAATATGTTTTGATTATTCTTTTATTTCTTTTGGCTTCCCTTTTTTTTTTCATTTTCTTTTTTCTCCCTGATCTTTTTAATCATATTAAGACCTTATCAAATTTATTAATTCTTGAAAAGAATCACCTTTAGTTTTATCATTTCTGTTTTTTCTTTTTTTATAAACATCTATTTCCTCTAATTTTAATATCTTCCATTTGTCATTTGCTTTTTAATATGTCTATTTGTTGGCTTTCTAATTTTAAAAATTCATATTCCATTCAATAATTCTCCTTTAAAAATATTTTATTAACACACACATTTGTAAATATATATTTTCTTCCTTTGTGAACTGCTTTAGTTACATACCAGAAATGTTGGTCTGTTGTTTCATCATGATTTTCTTTTTCCTTTGACCTCATTCATAATTTAGGATTTCATTGTGTCTCCATTTAGGCATCTTTTGCTTGTGGTCCCCAAGCCAATTTCATTTATACGTGTGTTATGATCTGTAAAGAATTTTAAAATTATATCTGCATTTTATTCATTTGCAATATGATTTTTATGCTCCCCCCCATTTGCAGGATAGGTCATTCTGGGCTTCATCCTGAGCTCTATCGCTCTTCAGAATATATTATTCCATTCTTGCGAAGGATACAAAATATTCTTGTATTATTTAAATTTTCTTTTCAATTTGGAGATCTTTCTCTGGTTCATTTGCAGTATTTGTTGTTTTTGGATAGGAATTATTCGATTTAATACTATATATCCTAGATTTTGCAAGTTTGTTTTTTCTAGACATAAATATGTCAATTTTAAATTTTTATTTCATTTTCTATATTAAGAAGTTCTGGGCAATTCTATTTAGTCATTTTCTGCTTCATGGTGTTTTTTTTTTTTGTCCTTTTGTATTCAAGGAAGATCTATGATTCTTAGGTTGTATGCATTTGTCTTCGAGATAAGTAAATTTTGCTTGCATATTTTAAAATATTAATGCTTCTTGCCTCTTCTAGATTGTCCGTGACATCTCTATATGAGAATTCTAAAATGGTTTTTCTTTCTTTTATTTCTTTGTTCCATCATAGATTCCCAGTTTTTCTATTTTACCTAATATTTTTGCTCTGCTAGCCACAAATTTTGCTCTTATAATTTTCATTTCTCTTCTGAATCACTCAGGAACAGTGTGTTGGGGTTCCAGGTTTCCCCCCACATTCCACAGAGTCCCCTGTCTCATCAAGTGATGAATTATTTTCTTTTGTTTTATAAAATTTCCTTCTATTATTGTTTTTCCTATTATATTTCTATTATATTCAAGTTCTTTTAGCTTTTTTCTCCTGAAATTGCTGATTTCAACCTCTTTCTGCCCCCACTACCCCAATCCTTTTTTTTTTAGTTTTTTTTTTTGTAAGGCAAATGGGGTTAAGTGGCTTGCCCAGGTATTCCTGACTCTAGGACCGGTGCTTTATCCACTGCGCCACCTAGCCGCCCCTACCCCAATCCTTCTTACTCTTTCTCCTCTGATGGTGATTTCTTTGGGGGCTAGACCTCATTATCTCAGACTTCTTTCACTTTGGGAAATTCATAGGTTTCCAGCCTAGGTCTTTTCCTCCAAGTGACTTCTGGGTGGTCAGAAGTGGCTCCAATTGGATGCTCCTCTCTTTTTCTTAAATTTAATGTGGTGCTGTTCCCCACCTTCACCCACCAGATGCTCTGTCCAATTCCCTCCATTTCTTATTTCTCTAACCTGCAGTTAGTTCAGAGAGCTTCCACTCAGATGCTAATTGGTTGCTCTTCACAGCATCAGCAGTTCAGAATTTTGCAACATAGTCACTAGCAGAATTTTGCTCCTGAAAGTACTCCTTACTATCTGTAGTAAATCTGGGAAACTTCTGAAGCATGGAACCTAGGTCTTGACATCCCTGGGAAAATGGATGGACAAGGGTGAGGGGGTAAGGTTTTTGTGATTTACTAGATCTGCTAGTGCAGTTTCTCTCCCATTAGGATGAGAGTGTGATGAAAGGGCTCAGTAAATGAGCATCAGTTTATGAGATTTTAGATTTTTTAACATTCAGATTCAGGAAAGCAAGGGTGGAAATAAAACAAAAATTTATTTAAAAAGGTTACAAAGAAGAGGGAGAGGGAGAGGGAGAGGGAGAACAGCCAAGCAGTGTTGGCTGGGTTATGGTCAGAGAAGACTGTGGCCCTGAGCTCTAGTCCAAACTAGGTTTTTATGTCTTGCCTCTGATCCAGAATGCAAAAGGTGAATTCCCTTTTCCATCTCAAGAGTAGAAGAGTAGATTGTAGTCAATTTACATCTCCACCCAATTTTCTTTGTTATATTCACAATTCTCTTCATCTTTCCCCTGCATCATTCCTCCCTCAAAATTATTCAGGACCCAGCTTCTTCTGGGCCTTTCAGTGTCCATTTGGAGATGAATGTATTACAGCGAGGACTACTTCATTGAGGCAGGGTACAGAGAATGATTGGTTGGCACAGCTGGTTAGCATCCTACAGAGGCTAGTCTTGGAGCCATACAGCTAAGGGAAGCAAAGTTCAAGGAAAAACTTGAACAAGCAAAAACCAGAGATATTCTAACAGAGAAGTCTATTTAACAGAGGTCCAATAATTAGGAAAAAACTAGAAGGTCTATAAGGGGCAAGAATTATACTTTATGATCCTAAGCCAGTATCAAAGTACCTTTTATAAGAACATGTGTTCCAAAATAACAGATTTGTTGATGGATGCCACATAAGTTGTAAACAAAAAACTGAAAAATGGTATTAACAGATGTACTGAAAAAGCATTTTAAAAACTGCACAAGTCCAAAAAGTAATTTGCAACAAAATTTTCTATTTTAGCTTTGGCCGTGTTTAGAATGAACAAAAATTCTAGTTGAAGAATGGATCTCTCCTTTAAAGCTGTTAACTACGCCAATAGGCATTATCCTGATCCACTGACTCTCTCTCATACTTAATTATAATGCACCAGGAATGATCATAGCGATTTGCTATTACAGAGAGGGACACAAGGACATGTTCCCTTATACAGACAATACTTTTCAGTGAGCCAGGTGGGGGAACTTTTAAGAGAATTCTACTATAGTTGAAGCTAGGGTGGTTCTTTCAAAGGTCACTTACTCCATCTGCAGCATTTAATCTCAAATATCATAGGGCTAAATAGCTTCATTGGCATATTGTCTTTCTATTTTAACATACCTGATATCAGGAAGATCAATTATCAATACATTATATGTAGCAATTACCTAGAGTTTCAGATGGCTTGAGCACTAAAGAGAACCAAGAGTGTGCCAGGCTATAATTTGATATCCAGGAGAAAATTATAATTCAATTGTTGTTCATTTACAAAAGGACAGTGCTGTAAATTAAATGCAATAAGAGATTTTGAGATGTATGTTTAAAATAATTAATCTCCAGACTTTTCCCATAACAATTAGTTAGAGATTGCCACAGAGAAATCTTAAATTATCATCCTCATTAATCTTCCTCCTATTACATAGGTGCTTTCCCTTCAAAGCAAATGACCACAGTTTAGTCCCAGTTTACATATATAGCTAGAAATTCCTATACTTGAATCTTTAACTACTAACCATCTTCAAAAATACAAATTATTACTTTCAGAATATTTAAAAACCATTAGAACATCTTAAGTAACTTTAAATTTACACAGATTTATCCCAGAAGGGGTTCATAATTTGTGATATTTCCCTTGCCACCCCTTGAAAACAATCACATGTTAATTCCAGGTTTTAACATTACAGTATTCAAATGGTTTACATGTTCACAAGAGAACCAAACACTTAATATATTTTCTTTGAAGTTACAAAATATCATATAACTGATAAATACATATACACATATATATATTACCTTCCATAAACATGCGATGAGAGATGATGAGACAAAGATTACAAACTTTTTTCCTTTATCAACAAAAGACCTTTTGAGATTGTTGACAATGTATATCAATTTAACATCAAAAAGATCAGATTACAAAATTTAGTACATTTCTCTTTTCCCAAAAGAAATCAGTAATTATATGATTCAATATTCCCAAATTCTTTGATACAATTTATCCCAATTATATTTTCCTTCTTAATAACACACATATAAATTCTCAAGACTTGTTATAAAACTTTCAAAGGTGACTTAACTACTCTCACTTAGCTCTCAGATAGTTTCTTTCTTTCTTTCTTTCTTTCTTTCTTTCTTTCTTTCTTTCTTTCTTCTTTCTTTCTTTCTTTCCTTCTTTCTTTCTTTCAAAAGAAGGTGTTGACCTTTTCCTATTAATGGCTTTCCAGTCCTCTTTTCAAAGCCTTTTGAGGGCAGGGCAGGGAGTCCACATTTACTAAACCTTAAAGTCACAATATACCTTAGTTGAATACAGCTTTCAATCAATATTATGTTAACAAAAACATAGCTCACAGCTGAAATCATTTCAAACTTTTCCACTTAACAAACTTTTTTTTAATTAAAGATATTATTTGAGTTTTACAGTTGTCCCCCATCTTACTTCCCCCCCGCCATGGAAAGCAATATGTCAGTCTTTACTTTGTTTCCATGTCATACATTGATCCAAATTGAGTGTGATGATAGGGAAATCATATCCTAAGGAAGAAATAAAAAGTCTAAGAGCTAACAAGATCAGGCAATAAAATATCTGTTCTTTTTTTTCTAAATTAAAGGGAATATTGGTTTCATAGAAAGAGTTAGAGTTCGATCTTTCCCTATTTTTCCAAAGAGTTTATATATAATTGGAACCAATTGTTCTTTAAATGTTTGGTAGAATTCACTTGTGAATCCATCAGGCCCTGGAGATTTTTTCTTATGGAGTTCAATAATTTCTTGTTGAATTTCTTTTTCTGAGATAGGGTTGTTTAGGTATTTAATCTCCTCTTCATTTAAACTGGGTAACTTATATTTTTGTAAATATTCATCCATTTCACTTAGATTATCAAATTTATTGGCATAGAGTTGGGCAAAATAATTTCAAATTATTACTTTAATTTCCTCCTCATTGGTGGTGAGTTCAGCTTTTTCATTTATGATACTAGCAATTTGGTTTTCTTCTTCCTTTCCTTTTTTTTTAATTCAAATTGACTAGAGGTTTATCAATTTTGTTGGTTTTTTTCATAAAACCAACTTTTGGTTTTATTTATTAATTCAATAGATTTTGCTTTCAGTTTTATTAATTTCTCCTTTAATTTTTAGAATTTCTAATTTGGTATTTAATTGGGGAGTTTTAATTTGTTTTTTCCTCTAATTTTTTTAGTTGCATATTTAGTTCATTGATTTCCTCTTTCTCTAATTTATTCATGCAAGCATTTAAAGATATAATATATCCCCTGTGAGCTGCTTTGAGTGAATCCCATAGGTTTTGGTATGTTGTTTCATTATTGTCATTATCTAGGATAAAATGATTAATTCTTTCTATAATTTGTATTTTGGTCCACTCATTCTTTAAAATGAGGTTATTCAGTTTCCAATTGGTTCTGGGTCTATATTTCCTTGGCTCAATATTGCATATATCTTTTATTGCATTATGATCTGAGAAAGATGTATTCACTATTACTGCCTTTCTGCAGTTGATCATTAAGTTTTTATGTCCTAGTACATGGCCAATTTTTGTATAAGTTCCATGTACTGCAGAGAAAAAGGTATATTCCTTTCCATCCCCATTAAATTTCCTCTGTAAGTCTACATATCTAGTTTTTCTAGCAATCTATTTACCTCCTTAACTTCTTTCTTGTTTATTTTATGATTGGATTTATATAGATCTGAGAGTGGGAAGTTGAGGTCTCCCACTAGTATAGTTTTGCTGTCCATGTCTCCCTGTAGTTCTTTCACCTTCTCCTCTAGGAATATGGATGCTATCCCATTGGGTGCATATATATTCATTATTGACATAACTTTATTGTCTATGGTACCTTTTAGGAGGATATAGTTTCCTTCCTTATCTCTTTTAATGCTATCTATTTTTGCTGCTGCTTCGTCTGAGATAAGGATTGCTACCCCTGCTTTTTTCACTTCAGTTGAAGCAAAATATATTTTGCTCCAACCTTTTACCTTTACTCTATATGTATCTCTCTGCTTCAAATGAGTTTCTTGTAAGTAGCATATTATAGGATTCTGGTTTTTAATCCACTCTGCTATTTGCTTATATTTTAAGGGAGAGTTCATCTCATTCACATTCAAAGTTATGATTACTAATTCTTTATTGCCCTCCATGCTATTTCCCTCTGTTTGTATTTTCCCCCTTACCCCCTTTATCTGTATTCCCCAGTATTTTTGCCTCTGAATACCACCCCCTTCAGTGTGTTTGCTCTCCTATATCCACTCCTCCCCTTTCTTTCCCCTTTCCATTTTTTCCTTTTCTCTTCTTTTCCTTTGGTAGTTCCTCTTTTTCATCCACCCCTCACTTTCTCTGCCCCCTCCCCTTTTCGACTTTTTTCTTAACTAATTGACCACGAGGCTTCTCAATAAATCTGTGCATTTCCCTTCCCCCTCCCAAGGGTGAGGTTTTTAGAGCCCAGCTAAATGGGACTTGGAATTGGTAAACACATGTAGCCTAAGGAAAACGTGATCCTGGCCCAACCCTCCTCCTCCCCAAAACAGGAAGAAGTCATGGTTGTTCCCTTAAACAATGGGGGGGTCAAATTTGGGGGTGGGGTCTTACCCTTCCTGCAGTGAAGTATGCATTCCATCTGAGACATAGGTTTGAGTTCCTAAGTTCTAAAAAGGAAGATTTCCCTTCTCCCTCCCTCACCCCCTGCAGAGGGTAGGGCCAACAGAGAAAGAGATGAAAAGATAATTTCCAGGAGCTCAGGTGTTTTGCTTTTGTCAAATATATTTCTTTCCAAGGAGCAAGCACACAGCAAGTTTTTCCCCCACATTTTAATTCTTGGTCAACTTATCAGTAGGCAAACATGTCAATTAGGACATATGCCAAATGTCCTTCCTTAACAACCCTCACTACAGTGGTGTATAAACCAAACACACCTCAGAACTACCTTTCTTCCCATCAGTCTGAAAATAGGGCAGGCCCACACCAGGGCTAATGTGAAACATCACATGGGATCAGCTTAGCTGACTCTCCATAAAACACAACCTTTTTCCATTTTCTGGAGAAAGTTAAACACAGAAGGAGGGCTAGAGGTCCAATAATTTTCCTACTTTTCTTAAAATCTAAGATCTAAACAGGGGTGTGCTCATCTGCATAGCTAGATCCAGTTTCCCAATCTGGGAAGAGAGGCTCCAAGAGCTAGCTTTTCTTCCCTTCCAGTTGTATATCTATGATCCTCTGAAATAGCCTAACTCTGTGACCATGGAAAAGTCTTCAGAAATCTAAGGCAATTTTCTAAATTAAAGATAAATTGTTCATTTTCTCTCTTTCTTAGAGAATGATTCTTGTACTGATGAAATTATATATGTGGATTACACATGAAATCTCCAAGCCTTTGCCTAGGAAGAAAGAAAAATCAAAGGAAGGAAGGGTTGGAGAGAAGAAGCAAAAGAGAAAGGAAAGAAGAAGGAAGAGATGGAAGGAAAAAAGGGGGGAGGAATAAAGGAAAGAAGTCAGGGGAAGAATAGGAAGAAGGAAGGAAAATTATAGAGAAAAGAATAAAAGAAGGAAGGAAGAAAGGAAGGAAGGGAGGAAGGAAGAGAGGGAGAAAGGAAAGGGAAGAAGAAAGGGGAGGGGGAGAAATGAAAGAAATAAAAAAAGGGAAGAATCGAAATGGGAGAGAGAGAGAGAGAGATAGAGAGCTCAAATAGAAAATAGAAAAACACCTCTCTGAATCTGAATTTCCATTGGGAGAAGCCTAGTTGATGTCACTAATAATGTGAGGAATATCAATATTTGGCCAGCATCTATCATTCACCTATAATAAAGACTGCTTGACATAGTAGATGGAAGACAAGTCTCTGAGTCAAAATGACTTAGAAACCCTGAAAATGCTGCCAGATAACCATGGACAATTTACCCCTCATTTCAGGGGACACAATTCTCTAAGACTAGAAATTTTAAATTAGCTGTTCTGCATTTGTAAATAGAGTTCACTGAAGAGTAAATCTGGGCCAGGAAAAAAATTTAAAAAAAATCCTTAGGCAGGGAAGGGATGCAGTTTGGAACAGGAACTGGTAGTGAGGGAAAAGTTCCTGGGCTCATTTCAATGCATCATGAAATATTGATTGCTTCCAGTGCCAGTGTGAATCAAAGGAATGTAATTAGATACAACACATGTTAAATGTGATGATGATCTCTCAGTGATGAAGATAAAAAAATAAAAAAAACTGTGGTCACTTGACTCATGACTGTATTGACAGATTTTTTACTCTAATTTCAGGGATGGCCTGTAGAAATGTCAGCTGTAAATATAGTGTCTTCAACACACTTGGGGTCAGTGGAGGTCTCCCTCAGAAAGAAATCACATTTGCAGCCACTCTGAAGAAATATGGTTACAGCACAGCACTGATAGGTATGTGGAAATCAGTTCTTCAAAATTAATTTTCCTTCCCATTCCTTCTTTCCATCATCTCTGTTATTCCCCGAAACATTATAAGAGGTATTTGGCACTGGTATTGGTGGGCTATGCATTTCAGGAAAGACCATTTATTGTAAAAGGGTTGATTGACATTAATAAATTCAGAAACTGAAATTAATTATTCAACTTAGGAGTCTGGAAATAAATCATTAAAAATGTTTCTTTATGTTCTTTTACTACAATATTAGAAATGCTGAAAATACATACAACTGAGATCTCATCATTGTAGGTTTTTCCTCCATTTATATAAGTATTAAGTTACCCATGCCTTCCCACTCCTGGCTACCATTGTTCTCATCTTTCATCAGTTTGTCCTAGAGGTTTTACCTGACTTCCTGGTGGTATTTCTCCCTTTGTCCTGGCATCTGTCTCTATGAGTAGAGTACATTACTAATTGATTGATTGTTGTGCTTGACATTAGTTATCCCACAATTTGCTACAAAAGTCAACTACATTTACTCATCATGTACATCATGCCAGAAGAAACAAAAACATGCAAAGACTTTTTCCCTTCCCTCTAGGAGTGCATATCACAGCTTCACTTTTTCTTAACCATTTCTATGTTTGTTCTCTCTTGTAACTCCTAGCTATAACCTGCTCATACCAAAAAAAATGCCCTTATTTACCTCAGTACTGGTTCAAATAAAATAGCATGCTTTTATCAGGCTTTCTCTTTGCTCCTGACATGACATTACTATTATTCCTTCTGAAAATGCTCTCCCTTTCTGCCAATCTGAATCCATTACCTGACTCCAAGTCAGATAAAAATTCTGTTGTTTTGAGAAGTCTTATATCCCATCAGCTCCACTTGACAAACCACTTCCTTTAGCCTCACCTGCAATTCTATATGTGCTTCATTGGCAGAGTTGATGATGGATGATTGTTTCTGTCTAAGTAAAAAACTCACCACCCTCTGACCCTTGAGTGTGGGTATAAAAAAATCCAGATTTATTAAAGGGTAGTTACAATACAAAGTAGGGAAAGTGAAAGTTAAGAATTCTTTAAAAGCCATGTGGGGTTTGAGTGCAATAGTTTAAACAGACAGACCAGCTGCTGATTAACTCACATAGAGATAGGCAAGGTAAGGGAGCAAGGTAAAGAGAGAGAGGCACTTTAAATGCTCCCTTAAAGGCTCTTCTAGGGACTGTGTCAGGGGTGGCATTTTGTGGAGTGGGTGGTGTCTCCTATTGGAGAAGTTGCTGAAGGTGGAACAACTGTAGGAAGGTCTCCTACTTGGTTTAAGGTGATATACTAATCTGCATAATCTAGTTTGATTCACAGATGAGTTTGCTCAGGGTCAAAGGAAAGGTCAAGAGGAAACATTTTAACAGGGTAGAAAAGATAACAAAAACTTTGTTTCCAACTACTGTATTTCTCTAAGCTTGCAATTCCCTGCATTACAGGGACTGTTACTGGCATATGTACACTGTATCTCCAAGAGTCACTGCTGGCCACCTGATGAGGAATTTCACTCTACCCTCTTGTTCATGAGAATCAGGAATTATGACAAGATCATTCCCTTCCCCCCCCCACAATCATCCACAGACCCAGACACACATATACATTACATATCTTTCTAACATTACTATTTCATATATTCTCAGAACCTTCCTAGATTTTGTCATTCCACTTCTCCCATACTGTCAGAGAAGAAAGTATTTTTTTTACTAATTTCCAATGAAATTATACCTCAATGAAAATATAAGGGATTAAGGAATTGAGGAATATAAGGGAATAAAGTACTGAGAGGAATTCTGGGTATTAACTAGTCCAGTTACTTCATTTTGCAGATGAAGAAATTGAGGATCATAGAGGTTCAATGAGTTATCTGAGGTTATCCAACTCATTAGTGGCAAAAAGATACTTAATAAAATTCACTGGACTTCTCACTTCACATCTTAAAAAAGAAAGTCAATCCAATTGTACTATGATATGTGAATATCTGTAATAATATTTCTTGTTTATCACCTAGCTAGTATCTATCTGTATGCATGCAAGTATATCAGCACATGCATGCAACTTGCATGTTTGTGACACTTTTTAAATAGTTTTTTTACTATCAATTGTACTTATTTAATCCTCACTAAAACCCTTGTGAGCTAGATGAGACAATGCAAGCTCTAATTTAAAGATAAAAAAAATGAGCAAAGCTAACATGGAGCAACTCAGTAACTAGGTTATCATTAAATAACAAGGCAACCTTTGAGGAGTAGCAGATGAAAAAAAAACATGGACAACAAATGACCTAGATTCATGTCCCAATTTAAGTGAATTTGGCAAGAAATTTCATGCCTCTGGGTTCAAGATTTTTCATTTGTAAAATTAAGATTGGTGTACTAAATGACATCTAAGTTTTCTTTCAAGCCTATCTGTAAGAAATGGAGACAATAACATCATTTGGCAAATGAACAGAGTAAGAATTGGAAATCTTGTCTCCTAATTCCAGTTAAAACTCCATCCTCATTTTTTGTGTATTTTTAGATAATTCCCTGAAGTTCTCTGTGTCTTTGCTCATCTTTCTGTAATTCCCTTCTGTCAGAAGAGGCCCCAAGAATAATTACCCCAAATTTGTTATTATATGAACTTGACCACTGAAAATAATACCTCACAAATTCCCATTGATTTACTTATATTTCTCTAGTTAGTAAGATGATATAAGTATTTTACTACAAAAGCATAATAAAAAACAAAAGTATAGTAAAAATGATATAATGTATAATCATTGCAATATATTATAATCTTTTAGCTAATATTTTATTTAGAATGTTTGCATCTACATCATTAATGAAATTGACCTATTATTTGAAATATAGCCTTATTATATATTTAAAATAATAGAATACTTATAAATAGATTTGCAATTTCATGTGCAATCATCTTTTTAAAAAATTCTACTTGTTATTAAAATGCTTTTTTTCTTAACTTCAGAATAAAAGAAAAGAAATTAACAAAAAAAAATAGATGACATAATAGAAAATTTCCCTATATACCTAGGGTATACTGTTCCAAAAATGAAAAATTCATTAGTAGTTATATGGGAATGCATAGAAATCATAATTGAGGAATATACAATAAGGGAATTATACATATTGAGAGATAGCTCACTCTTCTGGTAATGTAAGCATGTGACTTTCAGTGGACCTACTCCCTACTGAGTCTGAAATATCACTCTCCTGTTCCTTACTGGTCTTGGAATGGCTGCTGGTGAATGTTGATAATGTAAATCCAGTTATATATTGCTTCAATGTTATCGAGTGGATTTTATTCTACTCGTATAATTGTCATGGTTTCTGTTGAGAATCACTCACTACAACTATCTGTTTGATTTTTTTTCTCTTTAGGACTTGCAGATATCTTAGCTCCAGTCTATTTATTAGTATAGACATTAGTGTCTTGAACCTCTGCAAAATAAAAGCAGTTTCATAGCTTTCTCGTCATAACCACCATATCCAGTTAACAAAAGACTGACAGAGTACTCTCAGGCTAGTATTAAATATTTTCTTTTGGACTCTATAATTAGGCAAACAACTATCCCCTAAATGAAAGATGTTTCCCGAAGGTACTCTCTGATTTAGCATGCAAATTAATATGAGCCAGGATAAGAAATAAGTTATGGAATATTCTCTCCTCACTTCTCCATCATTCTTATTCTTTTTATGCATATCTCTGAGTAGCAAAATTCTTACTGCTTTGATGAATAATTTTGACTCTCATTGTAAACTAATATTTGAAGTAGGGATAAAAATTGTTCTAATTACCCCATAAGAATTTATTGTCAATTTATATCATAAGTATTATAATGAATGCATGGTAGTTTTGAGTGGGCTTCAACATATAATTAACAAGGAACTTCAAAAAAGGTATGAAAAGATAGAGCTGACTACATAGTGAGAGTTAGGAGATAGTATAGCATATTGTTTGTAAATTAACAATATCTAGAGAAAATAAAGGAGGTTTCTAATATGTTGAAGGGACTTTCTAGGTTGAAAGTTTTGAAGAACATGGACAAGAGCCATTATATAATGGACATGCATCGAAAGGTTATGATCTGCATCAGGGAAGGGTATTCCCAAATAAATGAGCAAAGAAATCCAGTTGAATATATAAATAAGGCTACTTTTTGACAAGGTCACTTCTATTTCCAATTATATTCTTTTCCTTCTTAGATAAGCTTTATATAACATTTTGACGTTTTTATTAGAAGTATCCACTTATATATTTGTCCATTGTCCTTTGGTGTATATGCTATTTTAATTCTTATTTAAAATAAAAATGTAACATTTGCTAAGTATCTAATATTTTACAGGTAATCATATTACAAATATGAAATTAAAAAAACAATCCCTACCTCTGCAGAATTTACATACTACTGAAACTGATGATCTTGTGTCATTCTCCAAGAATTTTAAAGAATTGTTAATATTTAATATTTCAATTTATTTAATGCTTATTTTATGCTTAAACCATAAATGACTTCTTTTCCCCCCTTATTTTGTCTTCAAGAAAAGGAAGATTCACCAAAAATGTCTTTAATATATTTAAGGTAATATTTTCTATTTTTTTTTCAGGTAAATCGCATCAAGGTTTAAACTGTAAAAGCCGAAATGACCACTGCTATCATCCTTACCACTATGGCTTTGACCATTTCTATGGCATGCCACATACACTCTTTGACCCTTGTTGGCCCTATCTACCTCCCATGACACTGAATTATCTATTGAAAGTAAACTTTGGGGGCAGCTAGGTGGTGCAGTGGAGTGGCTAAGTGGCTCAGTGGATAAAGCACCGGCCCTGGAGACAGGAGTACCTGGGTTCAAATCTGGTCTCAGACACTTAATAATTACCTAGCTGTGTGGCCTTGGGCAAGCCACTTAACCCCATTTGCCTTGCAAAAACCTAAAAAAGTAAAAAAAAGAAAGTAAACTTTCGTTTTGTTTGGAACTAATCATCATTGCTGTGTTTACTCTGACTGTGGGAAAACAAATTTATTTGGCCTCTATTCCCTGGTTATTTATCTGCATTATTTTATGTGGCTTCCTTGTGGCCTTTTTTGGTACTTCAATCTTCTCTGTATTGGAACTGCCTTCTCATGAGACAAAAGGAAATTACAGAGCAGCCTATGAAGGCAGAAAGAGCTTGCTCACTTATGCTGAAGGAGGCAATTTCTTTCATCAAAAGATAAAAATTGCATTTTCTTTAGAGTCCTCTCTCCTTGATCCCATGCTTCTTCATGCTTTAGTTTAGATGTCTTATAGCAATAGATTTTTACTTGACTTTGACAAATTTGTAACTTTGAATTTGCATTTGAATTCACTAACTCGCTTGGCTGTATTAGTAGAATGGCTTTGTGGACTTGTAGGAATGGCATTGGATATTTTGTTGATTTCACAATTAATTACATTCAAAATTATTCTTTTAGCTCTAACCCTATGATCCTCTAACATCTCACTGGCATTTACCATAAGAGTAGTTGACATTTATATAATGATTTAAAATTCATAGAATTTTACATACCTCATAACAATCTTGTGAAAGGAGCGCTCTTGACATACTCATTTGATTGAGCAGGAAACTGAGGATCAGAAAAGTTAAGTGACTTGCTAGGGTCATATGAGTAGAAGACATTTGAGATCTGTCCCTGATGATCAGTACAGCACTGTTCTCCATGGCATGCTACCCCTCTAATTACTGAAAAGCAACTCTGAAATGCCTTGTGATAAGTACTACAAGAGATAAAATGAAGATTAGGTTCTAGTTTGTTTTACTTGGACAAGGGGTTTGCTTAATAAGAGTCACATCATAGTGGCAGCATATGGTCTAGACATTGAAAAATGACCTAGAAATTATTTTACAGTCAAAATATTTATTTGATGAATATTTGATTAATTACAACAAAACATTTTTAAAAGTAATTTTCTGACAGAAAGTTATTTTAATTCTCTGGGGAATGATTAAAAATAGAAACAATCTCTTTCAATGATTAGTCATTATTTACAATGTAATTTGTAGTTCAAAACAGAACTTTGAGCTCCAACTCAAACCTGGGAGTTAAACAGCTCTTTGGAGAACAAATAAGAAAGGAAAGTGAGAGAAACAGGAAGATTAACATTGTTGAACCGTTTACTACTGCTGATAGAGTATTATGAAAATTTAGCATATTTTTTAGGTTTTTGCAAGGCAATGGGGTTAAGTGGCTTGCCCAAGGTCACACAGCTAGGTAATTATTAAATGTCTGAGACAAGATTTGAACTCAAGTACTCCTGACTCCAGCACCGGTGCTCTATCCACTGCACCACCTAGCTGCCCCTAGCATTTTGTACAAAATGTAACTACATTGGCTAATGTAGCAAAAGTAAAAAGAGCAATCACCCTCCCTACCCCCCTTAAAAATGATGGAAGAAGCAGTCATTATTCCATCAGAAACATTTATGGAAATTGCTCTTTTGAGGAATTAATCTAATGGATTATTTAATACCTAAGAAACCCAGTAAAGAACTATTCAGCTTCACTTTAATCCAGTTAGAGTTTTCTTATCCAGAAATTTCATAGAGCACTGCCATGACTTCAGAAAACCAATCCAAGAAAAGCAGTAATTTCATGAATTCTATTTTAGCATGCATATGCAGTCATGCTGCACAGATCAAATTGTTTAAATATAGTTTTATATTGTATTTTTCCATGCCTCTTCATATCCAACTTTTTATATTTCTTCCAGTTTTTGAGTAACAAACAACTCAAATGACATTGGTCATTGTTTTTTAGTCATTTCAATTAATTTACTCTTCATGACCAATTTTCTTCAATTCATTTTACAGTTAATGAAACAAGCAAAAAGGATTAATTAACTTGCCCAGAATAACACAACCAGTGTCTTGAAGTCAGACTTGAAATCAGGAAGAGAAGTCTTTTTGACTCTAGCCTGGTACTCTATCCACTGTACCATCTAGGTCATTGTACCATTCTACACATACATTAACCATCACCCAGCTCAGTCAGCTATTAAGTGTCTGCTATATGCTAGATATGAATTGACTATACAAAAAACCAAACAGAAATCCTATAGATTTTATTCTCAAGGAGTTTCCAGTCTCAAATGGGAGACAACATGTAAACAACTATGTACAGAAAAGATATCTCTATCTATATGAAGAGATATGCGTATGTATGTGTATTTATGCATAATATATAATGCATATGCATTTATATATATATGGGTATATACATATATGTGCATATGTATGTTTGTATGTGTGCAAAATTGGGGCACTGTCGGGGGAGGTCCTAAGATGAATTAGTTTTATTACTTTACCTCTAGTTCAAGTTCTTATAGAAAATTCTGAGAAAATTCCTATAATTATGAGAGACTCCTTTGCATCATAGATTTTGAATTAGATAGTACCTTTAGACCAATGACCTAAATGCCTTCATTCTCTATTTAAGAAAACTGAGGTCCTGAAAAGTTAATTGAGTAACCTAAACCTAGTAGGAAGCAGAGGTGAATGTGAAGTCAAGTACTTGCAATCTAAATATCTGTCCTAGGTTTTAGTTTCTATATACTTTCTCAATTTAGAGTCACCAATTTTCAGGATATTAGGGCTTTTATCAATGCTTTTTATTCTCATTTCACAATACCTTTTGAAAGGACTCTTCCTTTCCTATCTCTAATCTCCCCATCACTTCCTTGCTTTTCTCTTTCTTATTAGTCATTTTTATAAATGATCATTTTCTGATGAAAATCATTTTCTGGTTGATTATTATTGTGACCTTGATGTTTGTCCTTCATTTTTGAAGAAGACCATGACATTAGTGAAGTGATGCCATGTCGAGCACATGAATTGACTTTGAGTGAGGGGGTGCTGTGCTAAGTCAAAAGCCTCACTTTCTCCTCCAGAGTCATCTGGGTCCAGTGGTCAGATATGAATCAGGATGACCAGAGATGGTCCTAACTGCGAGACAATCAGGGTTAAGTGACTTGCCTAAGATCACATAGCTAGTAAGCGGCAAGTGTCTAAGATTGGATACAAACTCCTTTCCTCCTGACTCCAAGGGCTAGTGCTCTGTCCATTGTGCCTCCTAGCTGCAAGCAGCTGATATTATATAATAGTAGTAGCATGAACATTTGGTATTCTTTATAGAGAAAATATCTAGCATTGCCTAATTATGTGGTTTTATTCAAGAAATCTCCAAGTGAATTTGAATGTATACCATTAACATTTGTCATTCTGGTTATGAGTCTATCTTTTCAAAACCAGTTTTATGGAAGAGATCAAACTAAACCCTTGCATAGTTGCTATATCTTTACAACAATACGTTTATCCCTTTCAAAATGTCTGAAGTAAAATCATGATAGAAAGTTCTAGTATTTTGGTAGTTTCTAGAACAGATTAAGGTAAGAACTGAGGGTAAATTCTGTGTCGTTAGTTCTTAGTTTGACTTATTATTTTAGAAAAGGGATCAGGGATAGTAGGAAAATTCTAATGACTGGAGTGAGAAAAACCTGAAATAGCATTCTCACCTCAGACTTTTTCTAATAATGTTGATTAAGGGCAAGGAATTTATGCTCTCTGTTCACTCATGTGTAAAATCTGGATGGTAATAACTTTAATACTTTACAGTCATAGAAATGTCAGAAAGGGTGTGTCAGATTGACTTTGCTAGACTGTCCACCTTCTTCCTCTGAAGAAAAAAGGAAGGGTCAATAGAAATGATCCTCATACCTATTCTGTGTGGTATGCCAGTATGCCCTTCTAAGTACACCTGTTCTCCTAGGGTTGTCATGAGAATCGATTAAGATAATATATGCAAATCATTTTGAAAAGTTTTAAGTCTACACTAATATCATCATCATAATCATTATGATCATGTAGCAATGAAAATAACAATTTGTACAGAGGTCTTTATTAATGGTTATCTATAAGCTTTAAATACAGGGGTTTTGGTATGTTTTATAGATTTTTATGGAATAAATGTTATCAGTAATATTTTTCATAAATTTTTATGTAGGATTTTATTATAATTATATGGGAGACATCAAGAAGACTCTAATAGATGTAAAGATAAGGAGAATTGTAAAAAATCATGTTATTTATATTGTAACAATTTTATAATATATGATAATATATTTATTTAAGTAAATAGTTAAACTATTTTTTAAATCTCATGCAAAACTCCATTTGTTTCTGTCTTTTTAGAAACAACAATAGATCTTTCCTTCTATCCTATCCTATCCTATCCTATCCTATCCTATCCTATCCTATCCTATCCTATCCTATCCTATCCTATCCTATCCTATCCTATCCTATCCTATCCTATCCTATCCTATCCTATCCTATCCTATCCTATCCTATCCTATCCTATCCTATCCTATCCTATCCTATCCTATCCTATCCTATTCTATCCTATTCTATTCTATTCTATTCTATTCTATTCTATTCTATACTTTGTAACATGTCCATTCACCTCTTCCCACAACAAATGAATTTTGGGGGATAAGTAAGCATGGCTTATATGGAGACAATGTAGAAGAGATGGACTTTCTCGTTGGTAAGTGAAAGAACCTATTCCTATTGAGACAAAATTATGAAGCTTTCCTTCAGCAATCATCTTTGCATCGTGTTGTCATGGAAAGATTTCTGTTCCTTTGTTCCCAGCATCTTCCCTCCTCTCTCTTTCTCCTTTGTTCACTTCTTTATTTTGATTGGGCAATGGGATTAAGTGACTTGCCCAAGGTCACACAGCTAGTAATTTTCAAGTTTCTGAGGCTGGATTTGAACTCAGGTCTGCTGGACTCTAAGGCCAGTGTCACTTAGAGCTGCTCTCTATCCCCTTTGTTCACTTTCAGGATACACTGTGGATTTGCAGCCATAAGAGTCCATAACAGCAAAAGAAACTTCACATCTTTGTATCTCACACTGCTGCCCTGATTTTTTATTTGTATCAGTGTAGGGAAATTGAAGACATACATTGTGCTCCACTGTCACTGACTGATAGAGCTATTAATTAGCATGAAAGGATATATGATATGCAATTAAAACTCTAATTAATTGCCTAAAATGATTGGAAACTTCACCAAAGCAATAATAATTGTGGAAAAAATTATGTAATAATATGCTCTTTTTTTCATATTGTCAGTTTTCATATCATTTCACTGTCTTAAGTTGATGAGGGCTTCCTTTTTTTGTGGAACTGATCCAGGACTTGGGAGATTTGTTTTCAATATTTCTTTGTACCCTCACTAACTAAAATGAATTTTTTCCTGTTTCTCATTCTCTAAATATTAGAATTCCCACTAGATTTTTAATACTATGTAAAAGTTAACAAGATCAGTTATATTGCTGAGGGAAGCACTGGATTTCAAATATCTATGTTTTATTTTTAGGGTTTTTTTTTTTGTAAGGCAAATGGGGTTAAGTGGCTTGCCCAAGGCCACACAGCTAGGTAATTATTAAAAGTCTGAGGCCAGATTTGAACTCAGGTACTCCGGACTCTAGGGCCAGTGGTCTGTGCCACCTAGCTGCCCCTCAAATATCTATGTTTGTTCTATCTATCTATCATCCATCTATCTGTCCATCTATCATCTATCTTATGTGCTGTAGTAAATGTTTATCAACTAGTTTAAATTATATGCACAATTATCTTTCACCTATTTATGGATATGTTGTCAAATAGCATGGGAAGGAAGAGGCAAGTGGATAGAGAGTTAATTTAGAATCAGGAAACCTAAATTCAGGACCTTCTCTGACACACTTAGGTTGTGTGACCTTGGGCAAGTTACTTAATGTCCCAGATCACACTGTAAAACTATATATTGCAACACAGGTAAGCTGGTAGATAGATAATCATATGTCTGCCAAAAAAATCTTCTGTAAAATGGAATTTATATTCATTATTAAATGAATAATCTAAGCATAATGGATCTGATACAGCTTGCTTGGCTGATTTCATTACTCCATATGAATGAGCTTTGGTAACTGTTTCAAGAGAATTTTGTTGATATGTAAGTGAATTGTATTACAGAGACTGAGGAATAAATAGGGAGCATTCTGTAAGTAATTTTGGTGGGCCACATGGAGTAGTTGTATTACTTTAGCAAGCTGATAGGGTTTACAAATGTGTTAGATCTTCATTATATAATAAAGATATTTTATTTACTATTTTGTATTATTCATAAAATTATCTTATCCCATATCAAATTGTGTATTCTATATCTGCATTTACTTTACAATAGTTTCTATAAACTAACTTTACAGGTTTAAAATTAACTTCATTTTTTGCCACTTGATAATTGAGGTAGCTTTTGCAAATCATTTTCCTTGGGAGAAGGAATTTAGTAATCATATGTAATCAAAAATTCCACCAATACATATTTATTAAGGACCTATTATGTGTCAGCACTGTGTTTAGGGCTGGGAATACAAAAAAGAGCAAAAAATAATCCCTACCTACAAGAACCTTAATCTTGGAGTAGACAACAGACAAGCAAATAGATGCAAAGTTAACTATATACCAAGATAAATAGGGAATAATTAAAAGCACAAAGCTACTGGAATGCATGCATGATTCTTTTTGATAGTTTTCTGGTTTTTTTTTTAGGTTTTTGCAAGGCAAATGGGGTTAAGTGCCTTGCCCAAGGCCACACAGCTAGGTAATTATTAAGTGTCTGAGACCGGATTTGAACCCAGGTACTCCTGACTCCAAGGCCAGTGTTTTATCCACTACGCCACCTAGCCGTTCATTTGATAGTTTTCAAAACAAAATTTAATATTAGATAGTAATAAAAATATTAAAAGTTTTATAATTTAGGGATGCCACCAATTAAATTTTTACCTTTTGTTCTCCTTGAAGGCAAAATTCTTGATACCATTGATGCAAATGGTTTGAGAAATAACACAATTGTCTACTTCACCTCAGACCATGGAGGTTATCTGGAGAAAAATGAATGGAAGGATTCAGATTGGGGGCTTCAATGGAATATATAAAGGTAAAAGGAGTGAAGACGGTTGGAAGATTATTTTAGATTTAAGCTGTTTGATACTATGTTCTGCTTGGTTAATAATA
Organism: Macrotis lagotis; assembly: GCF_037893015.1. Taxonomy (NCBI): domain Eukaryota; kingdom Metazoa; phylum Chordata; class Mammalia; order Peramelemorphia; family Peramelidae; genus Macrotis; species Macrotis lagotis. The sequence continues at coordinate 473,907,553 of NC_133658.1, read as the reverse complement.
TAAAGTGACATTAAATCAGTCAATGCTGCTAAAGAAAAAAGCTTATCTGGAGAATTCTGGAGTGATTGGTTATAAGCAAGTTTTCTAACTTGTTTTCATGAATGTATGAAAGATATTTTTCTGGTGTGCTTTAGAAAATATTGAAGGTAAAGAGTATGGAGAAAGATATAAAGTGGAAAATCAGACAACAGAAAATAAGAACAGTTAAAGGAAGCAGTAGAGATGACTTCTGCCAGATTCCACATGCCACTAAAGGATTAAGTGTAATCCTTGACCTACTTTCTAGTGATAATAGAAATATCAGTGCCCTAGAAAGGAAAATAAGTAGTGCCTAGAAAGCAGCTGAGTTGGATTTGAATCCTGCATTCATGCACCCTGGATAGCCTGCTGTTGTTGCTATTGTCTTTTAAAGGAAAATCTTTGATGTTTAATGCCAATGACTTGGAAACAGCAGAATCACCCAACTTTTATTTTCCTGTCTCTTTGTAGGATATTAGGTATTAATAAAGTGTGGAATCCTTAGGGAATACTAGGACTATGCACATGAAATCAAACATATCAATTCTATGAATCCTTTATACAATATAGATTTAAGTTTATGCATAGTCATGGACAAAAACTACCTGTGACAAACATTTCTGAGTGTCCTGTTTAATTAATTATCTTCAGCAACCACTCACATTTAAATAGTGTTTTTCAATGACACTTTTCTCAGAATAGTTCTGTGAGCATTATTGTTGCTATTTGACTGATGAAGAAACAGGGACTCTGAAAGGTTAAATGATTGGTCCATAAACTATCACATTGTTAGTACAACAATTATTAAATACTTACTTAAGGGCAGACACTGTTAAACATTGGGTATAAAAGAAAGATAAAAATCACTTTTTTCAGGTCTCACAGAGCCCTTGGTTTCCTCATCTGTAAAATGAAGATAACAACAGAATCTATCTCCTACGGTTTTTGTGAGGATGCAGTGATATATTTGTAAAGAACTTGTAAAAATTAAAGCTAGCTATTAGTAATTGTAATTATATAATGATATTGTATGACAACAACAAAAATCATTACGGGTCTTCTGATTAAGGTGGAATGTAGGCTGAATCTTGAGCCAAAATTCCAACTATGGATTGTAGATTCCTAGAGTAGCACTCTTAATTTCACCACATTATCACCTAAATTTGAGATAATGTATAAGAAAAATAAAATCCATTAAAGACTGAGAGATCTAATGAGACTATGATGTCTATAGCAGCCCAGTCAAAAAAAAATTGTTAGCAGGTCAGATATTCAGTCTGTATAGTTGCTATGGGTCTGCTATCTTTTCTGGGAATGAAGATAATCTCATTTAGAAACCCTCAGGGTTAAAGTCTCTTTTTTAGACTCCCTATTACCAGTGACAAAATTTTTTCTTGCATGACCCTATTGCAATGGTTAATCAATCTTTCCATCTTTGTTCTCTCCCTTTTCTAAGTCTCTGATCATAGTATTGCTAGTTTAATTACCATAAACACTCTACTGCTGATATGAATTCCCAGCTCAAACACTTTTAATTAACTGACTGCCAATTAAATCTAAATTCATTTTTTGGCATTCAAGCCTCTCCATGTTCTGATTCCAACCTAATCTCATCCCCCTCCACTCCCTCTAGCTTCTCAATACCAATGTTTGTCATATACTGGATTATCAATTATTTGCATAGACCTTGAGAGATTTCCCATCTCTTCACTCCTATTTAATATTCCCTCTACCTTTCAAAGCCTTATTCATCTCTAAAAGTCTATGTTTTGATTTTTCTCATAAGTATGTGATCTACTCTTTGAAGAACACTAAAATTTTAGACTATGACTTTAATTTTACTGTGCTTTGTTTGCATTATGATTATTTGAGCAGCAGTCATCCTCCTATCATATATATATATATATATATATATAATATACATATATATGTATATACATATATATATGTATGTATGTATGGAAGGCCCTCTGCCAAGTTTTGAGGTTATAAAGATGGAAAAAGACCCATTCTTTGATTTCAAGCAGTTTTTAATCTAATGAGGAATGGATAGGAATGAAACTTGCACAGCTGTAATGCATTAGAGAATTAAATACATGGTCAGAATAACTTGGGAATTTTAAGGAAGAAGGGGTATTTTAAGCTCCTTGAAATAAGGAACCAAGTCTTATTTTGCACCATCTCCAACACTGAACATGTCATTAAATTGAATCCAATGAATTATTGAATCTAATTTAGTCAATCAGTAAGCATGAATTAAGAGATTATGACATGACAAGAACTGTGCTAAGCAGTGGATATATGAAGACAAAAGTGAAAAAACAGTTACCTTAAAAGAATTTACATTCTAATGGGAGAAATAGAAAGTAAACATAAAGGCATATATTAAATTGATTCAAAATGAACTCTAAGTGATTATAAGAGAGAGGGCACTAGTAAAAAGGAAGAAGGGGATAAAAAATGGCTTCATGCAGATGATGAAACTTGATCTGAGCTTGAAGAAAATTAGGGATTTCAAAGGAGAAGCCAGGCCCTGTGTTAAGGTCTCCTGATCTTCCCTCATTTATAATATGAAACAAACCTCTTAGTAGAAATCTGATCTACAAAACCCAGAAAGAGAAGCTAGGAGAACAACACAATCCTCAAGGTCTGTCTTCCGAGATTGTGGGTGATCCGGGCACAGAGAGCAGAGAGCCAGAGGAGGCGGGGGGGTGGGGACAGTTGGACTAACCTAAGATCAGTTGTACAGGCTTTTGGTGTGGGAACTGTGCTGAGAAAGAACAGGAGAGTAAGGCATTGGCAGTGAGACTGACAGTCTTGGGCTTACTGGAAGGGTTGAAGGCAGAGCTCCAGCCTCTAGCACCCCCTGCTGGTCAGTTGGAGATATTATACTCAGTGACAAAGCCTCTAGCTCCCCCTATTGGCCAGCCCATGTGCAGCTACTAAATCCAGTGAGTACAATTTCTAGGGATCTCAACACCAAACCTCTTTGAACTAGCCCCACCTCCAACACAAGATCTTAGGAAAATGAAGAAAGGACAGCAGAAGGGGGGGTCCACAGAAAAATTCCTAGATGCTAAAGACCCTAAAATTTAGAGATCTAGAACCTCTAAGGAGAATATGATTTCGTCTCCAGCACAAAAAGACTTCCTTGAAGAAATCAGAAAGGAGTTTAAAAATCAGTTGGAAAATTTAGGAAAAGAAACCCAAGAGAAGATTAACACCTTGCAACAAGAAAACAAATCCTTGGAAAATACAAATTGGACAAATGCAAAAAGAAAATAATTATGTCAAAAACTCAATTGGTCAACTGGAAAACTCTTACAAACTCTTACAAAAAGAGAATTGACTAATTGGAAAAGGAGTTGCAAAAGGTAATTGAAGAAAATTCTTCTCCTCCCAAAAAAGAATGGAGTCTGTGGAAACCAGTGACTTCATGAGACAAGAATCTGTTAAACAAAACCAAAAAAATGGAAAAGCAGAAGAAAACGTAAAATACTTCACCAGTAAAACCACTGACCTCAAGAATAGATCAAGAAGAGCTAACTTAAGAATTACTGGTCTCCCTGACAACATTGAAGAGAAAAAAAGCCTGGACTCAATATTACAGAATTTAGTGATGGAAATTGACCTGATATCATGGAACCAGAGGGCAAAATAATTATTGAATGAATACATCAAACACCTCTGGAGAGGGATCCCAAAATGAAAATGCCAAGGAATGTTGTAGCCAAATTCTAAACTATAGGATAAAAGAGAAAATCCTGCAAGCAGCCAGAAAGAAACAATTTAGAATCTAAAGAGACAGTGAGTATTACACACAGGACCTCACTACATCAACATTAAGGGATCAAAGGGCCTGGAATGTAATATTGTGAAAAGTAAGGGAGCTTGGAACGCAACGAAGAATTCACTATCTGGCAAAAGTTAGCCTTCTCTTCCAGGGCAAAAAATGGATATTTATTGTAATAGGAGACTTCCAACTTTTCCTGATGAAAAGCCCAGAGCTTCATAGAAAATTTGGACTTCAAACAGGAGACTCAAGAGACACATGAAAAAGTGAAAAAGAAAAAGAAAGAGACTGCCAAGATAAACTGTTCTGGAGTTAAATATAATGAGATATTCATTTTCTTAAACATCTGGGTTGTACCATTATATGTTAGTTATTTTTTCCTTTGCTGGATTCATATTTGCACAACACAAAATTTTTCAGTTGGGTCATACTGTATTTAACTCTGACTTACTAGTGCATGTTTCTGGTCACAAAGAAAACTGTATAGTAATGTTGGCTTTTTCTTTTCTTTTTGTTGTTTTACATACTGTCTAATGATTTTCTTTTATTAATCAGGTATTTGGTAAATATAGGTTTTTTCCCTAATAGATCTATTCTCTACTAAGAGAAAATCTCAAACCTCATGCCTTACTAAAATGAGAAGTGATAACCTAAAGTTTCATTTATCTCCATCTATGAAAGAAAATGAATTTCCTTCCTGAAGTAAAGCTCTAATCATAGTACACCCCCTTCTTCCAAATAAGTTACCTATTACCTCTAAAAACCATATATGAACTCTGATTTACTTTTCCAGTCTTTTTATACTTTACTTACCCCAAAATGTTCTATGAATTTACAATGCTATTTTTGCTATTCCTCATTGAGCACTCATTATTAGCTTATTCCATTCCTTTTCACTTACCCTTTGCTGGAATGCTCTCCCTCCTTACCTTCACTAAATGGTTTCCTTAACTACTTTCAAGTCTCAAAAGAAATCTCACCTTCTGCAAGAGGCCATTTCTGGTCATTGCTCATGATTTTTCTCTGACATTACTTTGCAATTTATCTTGTTTGTATAAAATTTTTTACAAAACTTACATATCTGTCTGATTGGAATGTGAACTCCTTGAAAGCAGGGTTGGATTTTTCCTTTTTTTAAATTCCTAATACTTAGTCCAGTGCCACTCCTTAATAAAGGTCTGTTGACTGACTGACATTTGGAAACACATGCACATATATACTTTTATACACACACACACACACACACACACACACACATATATATATATGCAGATGTCTACATGTATGTATGTGCATAAAATGTATCAAAAGTCTTATTCCTACTTAAGTTTTGTAAGTATTCTCATTGCTAAGAATATTTTAGGTGAATATAGTGATGCATTTTCTTTTATATATAAGTGGAAAAGGAATGGCAGGCTGGGAAAGTGGAATCCGAGTCCCAGGGATTATTAGGTGGCCAGGAATCTTGCCAGCTGGAAAAGTTACTGAGGAACCTATAAGTTTGATGGATATTTACCCAACTCTAGCTACAATAGTAGGAGCAACTTTACCTCAGGATAGGTATGAAAGTGATAATATCTAAAACAACCATTGATTGTCCTTATTTTCTCATAAAAGGAAATAAAGTTTTAAAAATTTCATTTTTCTTTTCAAAGATTTTCCTTTCTAACTATATTGATAATTTTCTCTTCATACATGGTTGCATCTTTTGATTGTATATATAGACAAACAAGATATATCTGATTCTACTAATCTAGGGAAGTTTTGTATAAATAGATCTGAATTCAGCAATCATGTTTTTGTGGATTGTTATAAAGAAGAAAAAGGATAGAACAGATGAACACAGAAGATGAAACTAATTTTTTTCTTTGTGGATAGATAATTATTCTTGTAGTGTCCAGTGTTTAAGATTCAAAGTCACCATGAAGTAAGAAAAAAGATGATATTGATGACCACAAAGAACTAGTGGAGGGACGGCTAGGTGGCGTAGTGGATAAAGCACCGGCCCTGGAGTCAGGAGTACCTGGGTTCAAATCTTGTCTCAGACACTTAATAATTACCTAGCTGTATGGCCTTAGGCAAGCCACTTAACCCCATTTGCCTTGAAGAAACCTAAAAAAGAGAAAAAAACCTAGTAGTTCTTCGAGTACACTGAAGCTGGTGCCCTATGTCACAACAGAAACTATCTTATGATTCTTTTAAGTTGAAATAAAAATAGTTGATTTCTTAACATCTGTATTTAGCATTGAATTTTAAGTAGAATGCAGCTGAAAGTAAAGATAGTTTTTTAACTTCTTTTACTCAAATCTAGGAATGCTTATTGCTAATACTGTCCTGAATATAAAAGGAAAAAATTAATTGGTTGTTTTTTATTAATAGAATTATCTTCATTCATTCAATATGTTGTGTGTCTTTTATATTACATTAATTATGAATGGTTTAGTAAAATAATTACTACTTCTTTTCATATAAACATTAATTTAGAATTCCCTAGTCCAGAGGCCAAGTCAAGACTTTGCCTGAGTTCTCCCCTAAATACATTTTGATAATGACTCTAAACAAATTCTAGATCAACATAATCCAAACAAGACAGAGTAAAACAATTTTCTAGTCCTAGACATCTTAGAATATCAGCAGGAAAGGCCTGTGCCACTAGGGTGAGAGAAAAGCGAGAAAAGACCAGTCCAGTGCAGGCCACACCAAAGATTGCCTCAGAGTAGTTGAATCAATGGTAGAGATGGGAGATAAGGAGAATAAGACAATTTGTCAGGAGATTTACAGAGATCTCTGTGTTGGCACCAGGGTTAGGAATCTGTTATGATGCCTATACCAGGATCTGGGTCATAGTATTGGGTCTTAGTTCCAGTTGTGGAAGGAGCACTAGCACAATGGAACCTGTGGCTATAGAGGTGCAAAGACACTGGTCATAGTTCCAAGAAGGAAAGGAGTACTTGTGGTCATTCTATTTATATTCCTTTAAACTATCCTAATTAGGAAAAAAACATTTTAGGAATTATAAATATTATTTTACTATATAAACAGATTAAATTTATCAAATCCTTTATGATATCTTGTTCTTATTTACCTTTTATGGTCCTTTTGCATCTTAAATAGCACCTTGGAAGAATGATGAACCCAGAATTACTTTTGAAAATAGTTGTATAAAAGTCTTTTAAGTTTGGGACAGTTCCCCTTGCATTTGGGAAACAGAATACTGCTTTAGCATAGTGTTAAAAATCAAGAAATTGGTTGGAAAATGAGCAAGCAATAGAAAAAAATTTGACCATAGAAAATATGGTAACAAAGGAGGTCAAAACACACACATATTCAGAAAATACAAAAAGCCAAAATTCTTGCATCCAAAGACTCAAAGAAAAAATATGAATTGGTCTCAGACCATAGAAGAGATCAAAAAGAATTTTAAAAAATCAAGTAAGAGAGATAGAAGAAAAATCAGAAAGAGAAATAAGAATGATGCAATAAAACCATAAAAAATAGTCAAAAGTTTGGTAAAGGAGGCACAAAAAACTGAAGAAAATAGCAATTTAAAAAACAATGTAGGTGAAATGATAAAAGCAGCACAAAGACTCACTGAAGAAAATAATTTCTTAAACGTTAGAACTGGGTAAATGGAAGTTGATGACTTTATGGAACATTAAGAAACAATCAAACAAAATTGAAAGAATGAAAAATAGAAGGAAAAACTATGAAATATCCCATTGGAAAAACAATTGACTTAAAAAATAGATCCAGGAGAGGTAATGCAAGACTTATTGGACTATTTGAAAGACATGATTAAAACAAAAAAACCCTGTGACATCATGTTTCAAGAAATTATCAAGGGAAAACTGCCCTGATATTCTTGAACCAAAGGGTAAAATAGAAATTGAAGGAATCTACTGATCACCTCCTGAAAGAGATACCAAAATGAAAACTCCCAGAAATATTAAAATCTGATGCCAGAGCTCCCAGATCAAGAAATCAAAAAGAAATAATTTTGGAACCTTAGTAAGAAAAACACAAGATTTAGCAGTTTCTACATTAGTGGAACAGAGAGGGCATGTAATATGAGGTTTCAGAGGGCAAAAGAACTAGAATTAATGTCAAGAATCACCTATTCAGAAAAAATGAATATAATAATTCAGGGGGGGGATGGACGTTAAATGAAATCAAAGGCTTTCAAGCATTCTTGAATAAAAAAACAGTTGAATGAAAATTTGACTTTCAAATACAAAATGCAAAAGAAGCATAAAAGGTAAATAGGAACAAGAAATCAATGATTTGATAAATTTAAACTGTATATTTATTAAAGTGATATTTATAATTCCTAAATCTTTCTTCTTATTAGGAAAGTTTAAAGGAGTATACATAGAAGGCAGAGTTATGAGTAGCATGTGTGGTATGATACCTAAAAAATAAAATTAAGAGGTGAGGAAAAAGAAAGCAATGGGAAAAGAGGAAAAGAGAAGTAGAATGGGATAAATTATCTGACATAAAAGAGATCTGAAAGAGGTCTTTTTAAAATTTTTCTTGATATTTTGTTTTTCTAAATATATATTATGAAAGTTTCAATATTCATCCATATGCTTATGTATATTTTTGAAGTTACAAATTTTCCTTCCACCCTCCCTTCCCAGCCCCCTCCTCTCAATGGTGAGTAGTCCAATTAATATTGTACATATATGCTTGTGTTAAACATGTTTACAGATTAGTCATTTTGGTATAAGGAATTAGGATTAAGGGAAGGAAATATGAGAGGTTTTTTAAAAAGTAAATGTAGTATTCATCAGATTCTGAAGGACTTTTGTTTTGCTTTGTTTTGTTTCTCTTCCTCTGGATGGATATAACATTGTCCATAGCTGGTCTAATACGGTTGTCCTAGATCTCTGAACTGCTGAGAGGATCTGCTTCCATCATAGATGATTATCTCACAATGTTGTTGTTAATGTGTACATTCTGCTCCCTTTGCTCAGCATTAGATACTGTAACTCATTCCATACTTCTCTATAGTCTATTTATGATTTCTTATAGAACAATAATATTCCATAGTATTCACCTACCATCACTTGTTCAACCGTTCCCCAGTTGATGGGCATCCCCTCAATTCCCAATTTTTTTTAGTTTTTTTTTTTTTTTTTTGCAAAGCAATGGTGTTAAGTGGCTTGCCCAAGACCACACAGCTAGGTAATTATTAAGTGTCTGAGGCTGGATTTAAGCTCAGGGACTCCTGACTCCAGGGCCTGTGCTCTATCCACTGTGCCACCTAGCTGCTCTGAATTTTTAATTCTTTGTTACTGCAAAAAAAAAAAAGCTACTATGAATATTTTGGAACATGCGGGACCTTTCCCAGTTTTTATGATTTCTTCTGGGTATAGGCCTAGAACTGGAATTGTTGGCAAAAAAGATACAAACAATTTTATTGTTCTTTACCCATAGTTCCATATTGGGCTCCAGAATGGTTGGATAGGTTCACAACTCCACCAGCAATGCATTAATGTACCAATCTTCCCCAACCTCTCCAACATTGATTGTTTTCCCTTTTTGTCATCTTAGGCAATCATAGTAGTTTTAATTTACATTTCTCTAATCAATAATGATTTGGAACATTTTTCCATATACATATATATATATATATATATATATATACGTATATATATATACATATATATATCTTTACTTTCTTCATTTGAAGATTGTCTATTTATATACTTTGACCAATTTATCAATTGAGGAATGATTTATAACTTTTTAAAAAAAATTTTAAAGGTTTTTGCAAGGCAAATGAGGTTAAGTGGCTTGCCCAAGATTTATAACCTTTTAAATTTGATGCAGTTCTCTATATATTTTAGAAATGAACTCCTAGCCATGAAGATTGTTTCCCAGCTTTCTATTTTCCTCAGAATTTTGACAGCATTGTGTTTTTAATGCAAAAAACTTCTTAATATAGTGGAAGAGATTTTATAGTGGAGGGGGAAATGGGTGAAGTGTGGAAGGGAGCACATGAATCTTGCTCTCATAGGTACTGGTTCAGAGAGGGAACAAGATCCATACTCATTTGGGTGTAGAAATCTATTTTACCATATAGGAAAGTAGGAAGGGAAGGGGATATAAGGGGAGGAGTTAATAAAATGAAGGATGGTTTGAGGGGAGTAAAAGTCAGAAGCACAACACTTTAAGAATGGTTAGAGTAAAAGGAGAGAGATATTAGAATAAACAGAAGAAAGATAGGATGGAGGGAAATATATAAGTGGTAATCATTACTATGTAAAAAATTTCCAGTGAGCTTTTCTAATATAGACTTAAATTCTAAAAAATATAGAAAATGAAATCAAATTTAGAGAAATAAGAGCCATTCCTTAATTGATAAATGGTCAAAAGATATGAACAGTCAGTGTTCAGACAAAGTAATCAAAGCTATAGTCATGTGGGAAAATGCTTTATATCACTATTCAAAATATTTAAATGAAAACAACTCTTAAGTTCCTACCTCACATATGTCAAATATTAATATGACAGAAAAGGAGAATGACATGTTGAAGAGGATATAAAAAAATTAAAACACTAATGTACTATTGATCAGAAAAAAATAACAACACAAGGACTCTTCCAAAGTTTCTGTTAAGAAAATTGTAATTGATTGTGTGATTATTAGAGGACCATCTAATATGGTATACCCTTATCAGAGAGGCTGATATGCTATCTGAACAAAGCAAAATAGTAGTAGCTGAAAAGAAATGAAAGATGTGCAAATTTAGAAAACCCATCTAAAATATTCACATAGTAGTGTATTCTAAGTGCATATTGGTCTGATCAACCACAAATTAGACACTCTATGACTGGATTCTATGACTGCCATTTTGTCCTCTTTGAGAATAAAGTACACCAACCACAGTAACCATACCTGATCAATACAACCATTTTGGAGATCAATTGACCCAAAGGCTATGAAACCATGTATACCCTTTGATCAAACAATACCATGAATGAGTCTGTAACTCAAAGAGATTTTTAAAAAAGGAAAAAAGGACTTATGTATACAAAAAATATTTATATAAGGTATTTTAGTGGAAGCAAATATTTGAAAATTAAGGGACTGTCCATCAATTGAGGAATGACTGAACAAGTTGTGGTATATGATTGTTATGGAATACTATTATTTAGAAAATGATTATGGGGACAGCTAAGTGGGGCAGTGGATAAAGACTGGTCCTGGAGTCAAGAGTACCTGAGTTCAAATTCAGCCTCAGACACTTAATAATTACCTAGTTGTGTGGCCTTGGGCAAGCCACTTAACCCCATTTGCCTTGCAAAAACGTAAAAATATTGATTGTAGGATGCTTTTAGAAAAACCAGTAAGACCTACTTGAACTGATGTAAATTGAAATGAAAGAATGAGGTGACCATTGTACACAGAAGTAACAATGTTTTATGTTTTATAAGCAGCTTAGTCATTTGTAGGATTTATGATTAAAGGTGTTGTCCATTTCCAGAAAAAGAACTAAAGCAGGATTACAAATCAAAAAGACTTTCTTTGCTTTTTTCTTCTTTTTCTTTCATAGAATGACTTACATAGAAATGTGCTTTGCATGAATACATATGAATAACCTATGTCTAAATATTTTTCTGTCCAAGAGGGTAGAATGAGAGTTAGGCAGAGAATTTGAAATTTGAAAATAAATAAAAAGAATGTTAAAATTGTTTTTACATGTAATTGAGAAAACTAATATATTAAATAAGAAAAAGATGAATTTTCTAATCCCCTAAGAAGGAACATTGGCTTAGGAACTAAGGTTAAGCATTTTTTAAAAAAATATTTATTTATTATGATAAATTGCATCTTCCCATAAAAGTGAGAAATATTTGTGTAATTTTTCTATTTATAGAATCCATTATTTTTAGAACAAAGTGTGGTAAGTAAAAATTAATGCACAGAACATAGTTATGTGAGTGTATTAATCAGAGGGAAATAGTCTCATTATCTGAGTTAGGTGAAATCAGAGTAAATCACCTAGTTGTTGCTGTTTTTTTCTTTTAATCTTTAAAATGTTCCTTGAATTTTTAGTATTTTACTTTCATAGAAATATTATTTTCTTTTCTAGGTTGGCATTAGTTTCAAGAATATTTTATCTTTTTAGAAATTTTTGCATCAAAGTATGCTTGAAATGAAACTTTTCTTTTTCAAGGGACTCTCCAAGTATATATGCAGAGGAATGATTTAAATTTCACAAGCATATCAGTGTATTTGTCTTGAACAAAAGCTCTGACATCTCAAAACCTTTGAGAAATACAGGATTTTCCATTTGATGCTTGGTGGAGTTTATGATATTTTAATTTATTTTTAAAAATTAATTCTATTCTAAGTTTCTTCCTTACTCCAATTATTATTTTTCTATAAATATGATTTATAAAATTTATTCACAACTTAAATTCTGCAATGTCTGAAGGCCATATTTGGCACCAGAATTTATTTTATTTTTCTGAAACCTTAAGTATTCCAAATAAAATGCTACTTATCATCTATTATGTATAACGTATAAGGGGATAAATGTATAATGTATAATGTATAAGAGGACAAAAAAATTCATATAAAAAAATCCTTCATGAAAATTTAGATCCAGTATGGTCCAAGACTTAGAAACTACTCTTTTTGTTATTTTTTAGAGATACTACTCTAAATAATACTGCTTCTTACAGATATAAAATGATCATACTGGTTGTATTTTTGCCCTATATTCTTCTCTGAAAGTTTTATCAGCATGTCTATTAATTCTTCTATCTAGAAAATGTGATAAAAAGGAAAGAGTATTGATAGTGGGAGTAATGTGACAATAGTACCAACTCTAGTTTTTTTGAAAGTTCATTTTTATGTAATATATGTGGCTATTCTTTCATCATTCTGGATAGTAATACATTTATTATAGCTTAAAGACTGAACATGACTAATATGCAACACAGAAGAACAACTAACAGAGTAATAAATTAAGTTTCTGTATGTGTTTATATTAGGAGTTGAGGGAGCATTGTCCCTGATATCTCTTTTCTATGAACTTAATCACGATTTGGTTTGTATTTTTGTATATATATATATAAATTTTAATGCCCATGTTGGATTAAAAAGCTACACAAAGTTTGCATTTTATTTTCTTTTTATTTCCTATAGTTCTCTACCAAAGTCATGCTCTGATGAATCATTTAACTTATAGACCACCCATGATTCTGGAATGCTATTGCATTAGATCAAGAAGATTTTGCTTCATTTTGAGTATAGTCGTAGTGATGCCTGCAGTATAAGCTTAGATAAATAAAGAAAAGATTGTCTCATCATCAGAAAGTTGCTTGCCATGTGGTAGGTTATTCTGAGGCAGAGGTAAAGCATGAATATAGGCTTTTATAATGTCCATGTAGGGTTTTCTATATATGTTTGTTGGAGCAAATATTAACCTTTGTGAAATTATAAATATTTTGAGTCTACATAGATTTCCCCCCCAAGCATCAAATAGTGAGCACTGTGAAAAAATAATCACTTGTATTCTTATGAATTTGATTCAGTTGTCTATAAATGAGACCTTTATCAAAACCCTTAGCTGTGAAAATTGTTTCCCATTTATCTGTTTTCCTTCTAATCTTGGCTGCATTGGTTTCATTAGTGCAAAAACTTTTTAACTTAATGTAGTCAAAATCATCCACTTTGCAATTTATAATGCCCCCTTTTCTCATTCAATCATATATTTCTCTTCTTTCCGAAGATTCAACAGTTAGAATAGTTCTTGATATCTTAATTAGTCTAATCCCACTTACTTTGATGTCTAAAGCCACTTTGACTGCATTTTGGTATAGGATGTGAGATATGGATCTATTACTAGTTTTTGTCATATTATATTTCAGTTTTCCAAGTGGTTTTTTGAATAGTGAGCTCTTACCCCAGAAGCTAATGTCTTTGGTTCTGGCAAACAGTAGGTTACTATAGTCATTTCCTACTGTTTCTTCTTTTATCAATTCTAATCCACTGACCCATTACTCTATTTCTTAACAATTATCAAGCAAATTTGATGACTGCTGTTTTTTAGTATAATTTTAGATCTGGTAAAGCTAGGCCTCTTTCCTTTTTTTCATCAATTACCTTGATATTCTTGACCTTCTGTTAAGTCTGGATGAATTTTGCTTTTTTATAGCTCTGTAAAAAATGTTTTTTGGTAGTTTTATTGGTATGGTACTGAATAAATAATTTAATTTGAGTAGAATTCTCATTTTTATTATATTAGCTTGACCCAACCATGAGTAGATGTTTTTCCACTTGTTTAGATATGACCTTATTTGTGTGAAAAGTATTTTGTAATTTTTCTCATATAGTTTCTGGGTTTGTCTTGGGAGGTAGATTCCCAAGTATTTTATGTTCTCTACATAAATGAAATTTCTCTTTTCATCTCTTGTCCTTGGGCTTTGTTGTTTACATATAGAAATGCTGATGATTTATGTGGGTTTATTTTATATCCTACTACTTTGATGAAGTTGTTAATTATAGCAAGTAGTTTGTTAGTTAATTTTCTAGGGTTCGCTAAGTATATTATCATTTTGTCTGCATAGAGTGAAAGTTTTGCTTCCTCATTACCATTCTAATTCCTTCAATTTCTTTTTCTTCTCTTATTGCTAAAGCTAACATTTCTAATACCATATTGAGTAATAGTGGCATCCTTGTTTCACCCATGATTTTATTGGAAATGCTCCTATTTTGTCCCCATTACATATAGTTTATTGATAGTCTTACATAAACAAAACTTTATTTTTTAAATTTTACTTTTTATTATTTTAAGGAAAACTCCATTTATTCCTATAATCACTGTGTGTTTTTGGTAGGAATGAATGTTGCATTTTTTCAAAAAATTCATTTGATTTTTTTTTTTTAGGTTTTTGCAAGGCAATGGGGTTAAGTGGCTTGCCCAAGGCCACAAACCTAGGGAATTATTTAGTGTCTGAGTCCAGATTTGAACTTGGGTACTCCTGACTACAGGGCCAGTGCTCTATCCACTTCACCACCTAGCCACCTCATTTGATTTCTTTTGGTTTTGATATTGATATGTTCAATTATGTTGAGCATTTTCTTTTCCCTGCCTACATGGTATAAGTTCCTACCTGTTCATGGTGAATTATCCTAGCCACATATTCTTGTAATCTCTTTGTTAAAATTTTATTTAAGATTTTTTGCATCAATGTTCATTAAAAAGATTGGTCTAAAATTTTCTCTGTCTGTTTTGGCTCTTCCTAGTTTGGGTATCAGCCCCATATTGAGGTCATAAAATGAATTTTTTCAGAACTTTTCTTCATTTTTTTTAGACTTTTGCAAGGCAATGGGATTAAGTGGCTTGCCCAAGGTCACATAGGTAATTATTAAGTGTCTGAGGCGGAATTTGAACTCAGGTGCTCCTGACTCCAGGGCTGGTGCTCTATCCACTGCACCACCCAGCTGCCCCTTCTTTATTTTTAAAAATAAATGATAAAGAATTGGATGTAATTATTCCTTAAATGTTTGGTAGAATCTACTTATAAATCCAGCTGGGCCTAGAGTTTTTTCCTAAGGAAGTTTATTGATGGTTTCTTCAGTTTCTTTTTCTGAAATGGAATTATTTAAATATTTTATTTCTTTGTTCAAATTATTTTCTCTTCATTGGTGATGAGTTCACCTTTTTCATCTTTGATACTTATAACTTGGTTTTCTTCTTTTTTTCAAATCAGATTAGTCAAAGGTTTATCTTTTCATGGACTTTGTCATGAAACCAACTCTTAGTTTTATTTTTTAGATCAATATTTTCTTGCTTTTAATTTTATTAATTTCTCCTTTCATTTTCAGAATTTTTAATTTGATATTTAATTGGGAATTTTTAATTTATTCTTTTTCTAGTTATTTTACTTATATGCCCAATTCATTTATGTCTTCTTCATCCATTTTATTCATGTAAGTATTTAGAGATATAAAATTTTCCCTTAAAACAGCTTTAGTTGCATTTTGGCATCTTTTCTCATTGTTTTCATTTTCTTGGATGAAATTATTGATTAAATATATGATTTGTATTTGATTTGCTCATTTAAATTTAGTTTATTTCATTTCCAATTAATTTTTATTTCGTCTTTCCATGCATTTAATATGTCTGCCTTTCTGCATTTGACAGTAAGGTTTTTATGCTCTACTATATGGACAATTTTGGTAAAGTTTCCATGTACTACAGAGGAACAGGTATATTCTTTTCTATTCCAATTCAGTTTAATCCAGAGGTCTATCATGTGTAAATTTTCCAAGATTGTATTTGCCTTCTTAACTTCCTTCATGCTTATTTTGTGCTTAGATCTTTCTAATTCTGAGAAAGGGAGGTTGCGGTCCTCCCCATTATAATTTTGTTTGATGGAATCTTTGTGTCTCATAGTCATTAATTTCTATTTGTCCAGTTATAATATATAGGGTTTTGTTTTCTTCAGTTAACTTTTGTTTCCTTTTTCAGTTGATTAATTTTACTTTTTGATGAGTTAATTCTTTTTCCAATTTGTCATTTTTACTTTTACAGAAGTTGATTTCTTCAGTCAATTTTTCATAATTCTTCTGCATGACATTTCTCTTTTTTCATTTCTTCTTCCTTTGTTCTTTGGTATTTAAAATTTCTTAAAAAACTCTTCCATAAGGTCTTGAATTTGAATCCATTTCATTAACTCCTTTGTGACTTCCCATATAGGCAATTTGTCATTGCTTTTTCCTTCTGACATGGCATTTTTATCATCTCTATCTAAGCAGTAGCTTTCTATGTTTAGTGCTCTTCTTGCTTTTTTTGCTCATTTTGATAATAGACCTCTGCTCCTGGGGTAAAGGGAGTATAGTTCCAAACTTTTTCTTTTGGGGGATCTAGTTCCTATATTATCACTTGCCAGGGTGTTGCCTATATAGCCTAGGCACTGCCTATGCAGAGGTTTGTTTCCTCCTTTTTTGCCTAGGCTTTACCTATGCAATGGTTTGTTCCTAACCCAGTCTTTTCTGCTGCCCCAGTGTTCCCAGGGCTCAGACTTTGTCTGGGTTTACTGCTCTCCTTGCTGGCCTTCTATCTAGCTGAGCCATGGCCTAGGCTACCACTATCTGCTTGGACAATAGTATGCTGTGGCAAGAAGCCTCATGCTGGTTTTCCTACTCTCCTGACACCAAAATACAGGCACATACTGATGATCCTCTGTGAAATCTTGAGAATTCATTTTGTTCATTTTTTCCTCTTTATTTTTTTCTTTTATTTTTGTGAGGAAATAGGGTTAAGTGACTTGTCCAAGCTCACATAGCCAGGTAATTGGTAAGTATCTGAGATTGGATTTGAATTCAGGTCTTTTTGACCTCAGACTTGAAATTCTATCCACTGTGGCACCTAGCTACCCTTTCTGCTCATTTTTTTATTTTGTGCATGTGTATGGAATCTGTAACTTTCATTTAAATTTGTCAGGGTGCATACTAGCTTGAAACCTCCAGTGTGGGCCTAAGAGACACTTTTTAATCCCATTAGTATATGGTTATTTGACTTCACATTTTCTTAAAATATGATTTTCTTAAAGATATGGTTAATTCTAATTGGCTTATGCTATCCCCTTTATGTCTAAATCCTGAAACCATTTGACCTTCTCTTGGTGTATATGGGGTATGTGATGAAGGTCTTGCTTAGTTTATGCCATACTATTTTCTAATTTTCCCAGTAGTTTTTGTCAAATAGTGACTTCTTATCCCAGTAATTTTAGTCAATGGGTTTATCAAGCAGTTCAGTTGATTTTAAATATGAACCTAGTTTACTTTGATCTGCATTTAGATTCTTATAGTTTTTCCTCTGGATGTGTATGACCTTTCCTATCACAAGTCTTTTAGAATGGTCCTTAATCACTGAATGGCTGAGAGGAGTGAAGTCCATCACTGTTGATGGTCACAGTGTTGCTGTTAATGTGTCCAGTGTTCTTGTGGTTCTGTTTACTTCATTTACCATTAGTTCATGCAAGTCAAAGTAATTTCTTCAAGTTCACACAATTAATAAGTGGCAGAATCCATACTAGAATATAAAACTAGGATATATACCCTTGAATCTAGCATTCAATTTTTTGAGCAGCAGTATGATTATGAATCTGTAATTTAGACTCATCTCTGCCATTAACAGGTAACTCTATTACCTTGTACAAAGTACTATGAGAAGAAACAATTAAAGTCAAATGAGCAATAACTGCAGTCAGAAGACCTAATTTCATCTACTGCCTGTTTATAATCTTGTAAAAGTCATTAAATTGTCCTGGATCTATTTCCTCATTTCTAAAATTAAGAGGTTGGACTAGATGTTTTTTTGAGGGTCTTAGAATACAGTGATACTTTCAAAGTTCAAATTTTCCCATTTATAAAACGATGAGGTAGAAAAGATAACCTCTTTGTTCCCTTCTAGATAATTGTTGAATATTTTGTTTTTCTGCATATAAACTAAATCTTTCCACCCTATTAGCTCTCAAACAAATCAACACATTTCCTTATTACAATAAGTTTTTACTCTATTTTCAACTTTGCTCTTTTCCTCCTATTGTCTTATTTATCTACTCAAAAAATAAACCTGAAATTTTGTTATCATTAGACTATTCAATCCATGAAATGAAGGCATAAAAGTGTTTTTCTTTTTATTCTGAGAGCTTCTCCTTAATTATAATGTAATGTAATTTATAGAATTAGAGAAACTTTAACAAATTATAGTTTTACCACTAGAGGGCACAATGATCTAACATAGTAGAGGGGAACTTAAAAATTTGCATTTTTTATTTTTATTTTCAATGAGAGCATACATTTAAATTACAAAGCCCTGAAAGAAAATTTTGCAAAAGACCTTTCCCTGACCCTACCTATTTCATGAAATGCTTTTGTGTACTCTGTGGAATATCAGAGATCAATGGAGAGATATCTATGGTGTGGTGAAAAGAAAGAATTTAAAGGCAAAGGATTAAAATTTCCTGAGTAGGAATCTTAGTATTGTCACTAACTAACAATGTGAGCCTGAACAAATCACTTCGCATCTCTGGTAATCAGTTTCTTCATTTTTAAGTAAAAAAAAAATTGGAAAGAGTGTTAGCTAGTATTCTTTTTAACTCCCCAAACCAATACTCTATAATTAATTCTTACTGATCTCTAAGCAATGTTGAATGTAGAAAGGTGTTCAGTCTCTTGCTTCTGAACTGATTATCAACCTCCCCAGGAAATATTTTGTCCTGTTTTTCCATGCTGAAGTTAGGGTATTCTGAGACCTTACAGTACATAGCAAAAAGAAATCCATAAGAATAAGGGACAATATTGATCTTCTGATAACTTACCTTCCTCAGTTGACATCTACTTTGTTCCAACTCTATCCGGATTAATTCTCCAAAATTATTATAGTTCCTCTTCCTCTGATGCTCTAAATTCCCAATCCACAGATATATAATTCTAAATATAATAGGAAGTGGAACATTTGCAAGTGATGGCAAACTGAAAAGTAAGACCATTGCTATGCGCAAGCATAGGAGTAGGTCAAGGAGGCTAAATAGTCTGAGGAACTGAGAAGATATTTTGTGGAATTAGGTATTTGATGGAATACATAAATATATAATGTATGTTTAAAATATAATCAAACACAAACATACACACACATACATATATATATATATACACTATGATCTAATTATTTATATATAGTCTACTTATCTATTTATAAATAAAAATAAATTTATGAATAAAATTTGGAGCATGTAATCTCTTGTAGGTTTTCAAAAGAGCAAGCAATTCTTCTAGTCCTTTCTAATCAATTCTTCAGTTCTCTCCCCAAATTTCTCACCATATCCTCTTTGATACTCTCTATTGAGAATCTCACTATATATTTCACCAAAAAATGAGATCATTCACCCAGAACACCTCATTATTCTCTTCTCCTTTATCTCATATGCCTCAGATATCATTCTCTATCTTCTCCTTTATTTCTATCTATAATGAAAAGGTGAATTTTTTTCTTTACCAGGACTTATTCTCCTATATTCAACCTTGATCATTTGTCCTTCTATCTTCTTCAGTAGATGACCTCCCATTTTCATTCTTATTCTATTTTTCTTCTTCAATGTCTCCCTATTTGCTCGTTATTTCTTGTGTTTTTTTAAAATGCCCATTTCTTGCTCAACCTTAATGAAACTCTCATTAGTTTCCATTTTTCTTCAAACTATTACCCTTTGTGTCTTTTCCCATTCTAAGCTAAACCCTTTGGAAGAAGCCATCAACACTTGGTGCCTCTATTTCTTTTCCTTTCATTGTCTTCTAAATTCTCTCTGAACTCATTTCTGATGTCATCATTCAGTTAATCTGCCTTAATCACATTTACCAATGATCCCAATGGCCAAATCAAATGACCTTTTTATTTGATTACATTGTCTTTCTCAGTTTTTAACACTACAATCTTCTCTTTTTTGATTCTCTATGGGTTTTCATAACAATGACTTCTCTTTATTTCTTCTCCTACTTTTCTGACTAATATTTCATTTTCTTTGCTGGTTCTTCATTCTCAACATGAAAATTTGCTATGGATATTCCCCAGGATCTATACTAGGTGCTATTTTCTTTTTCCTTCCTTCACATTATTTCTCATTAGCTCCAATAGGTTCAACTCTCTTCTCTACCAAAGCAGTCAATTATTGTTTATTATACATCAGGCACCATGCTAAGCGCTGCAGACAGAATTAAAAGGAATGTAATGATCTTTACTCTTAATGAGCTCATGAGGTGAAGTCAACAAATGCTTAGATAAGCATATCTTAAAAAAAATTAAAGAAAATACATGCAAAGTGATTAACATCAAGTAAGTTTGGGAGGTAAGGCACTAACTGTTGGAAGGATCAGTAAATACTTCATGAATAAGGTGATTCTTTAGTTTCAACTTCAAACTCTGAATTCTTGCTTACCTTATACACATTTTGATCCCCAAAATGTTAGAGCACTTTTAAGTCTTATAGCTTAAGTATAAGAACTTTAGGACTCTTTGAATGTCCAAATCAGTTACCTGGTCTTCTTGCTTCTATCTCCATAATATATCTCATTTTTTTAGGCTTTTTATTTTGTGAGTCAAATAGGGTTTAGTGGCTTGCCTAAGGCCACACAGATAGGTAATTATTAAGTGTCAGAGACCGGATTTGAACCCAGGTACTCCTGACTCCAGGGACGGTGCTTTATCTACTACGCCACCTAGCCGCCCCCCATAATATATCTCATATAGACATTCTGTCTAGTCTCACAGTGACAACCCAGGTTGGACCATCATCTCCTTTAGCCTGGATTATTGTAACACCTTTCTAATTGATTTACCTGTCTCAGGTCTCTCATCTCTCCAATCCATCCAGCACATTGCCGCCAAAGTGATTTCCCTGAAGTGTAGATCTAACAGTATTGCCCATTTAACAGACACCTGTAGCTAACATTTTTGTTTGGCAGTGAATATTCTTTGTATTCTGTCCCTTTCTCATCATTTCAGTGTTCTAACACATTATTCTCTTCCACACATTTGGTGAAACCATGTTGGACTACTTGGTGATCTTCATACACCGTAATCCCAATATATCTCTATGCTTTTGTTCTGACTATCCACGGGGTCTGGAAACTTTCCCTATTCACTTTCTCCTCTAATAATAGCTTTCTTCAAGACTCAATGCAAATACTACTTTCTTCAGGAAGCATTTCTTCTTCCTTTTTTTTAATTTGCTAATTTACTTACCCTAATGAACATTGTGATAGACTATTTATAATTGAAGATCATGCCCCTAAAGTTAGAAATTGCATATAATACTTTTATTTTATCCTTATCATGCTTTTGTCACTAGTATCAGATTACTGATCATTTAAATTGCCTAAAGTTACCTTGGAAGATATTATATTTGGTGAAATAGCAGCAGACTAGTGTTTCAAAAAGACAAAGTTTTGGTTTGTTGTAGCCAACATTTGTCAAAGGAAATTAATTAATATGCATAATTTTTGTTTGGTGTAAAGTTCAAATGGGAAGAAGCATGTGAAGAAGTGTATAAATATAGAAAAGTTAGGAGCTTTTTAGCAGAGAATCAAATGATCTCTCCTAAGTATTCCAAGGAATTTCTTATAAGATCATTAGGCAGAATGAGAACAATGGACTATTTCTATAAAGTCCTTTTCCCTCTACATTTTATGATCCTATGAATTTTTAAGCTTTGGGGATAGGATTCGGAAAGAAACATTTCCAAGGATGTTATCCTTTGTGATTTTGAACAATGGTAAAGGTAATCACTTGTAAGATGGAAAGAGGTGTCACTTGGCAACCAGGACTCTGTTCCTAAACTCACAGAAAACTATAGTATACAAATTCATCCACAAGTCACAAAGTTGAATGCATGAATATCAAAGTCAGGCTATTGATTAGACTGGTATGGGCATAAAAGTTCTTGGAAAGGATGACTTAAATTCCTACCTCCAAAGAGGAGGGAGAAAGAAGGAAAAAGTTTTATCTGCTCATTAAGGAAAGAAAAACAGATATGGAGATAAAGAGACTGAAAAGTCAGATCATCTGTTGATCCTTCAACCACTCTAGGATTAAAGGTAAAATGTTGCTATAGAAATCAAAATGCTGAACCTGAGAAAAAAGAAAATATTGCATATGATTTTTTTATTTTTAATGCTTCCTAGTCCATTAATGTTTGGATTAATTTTCTGCTGAGGGGGTGTTGTTATTCCAGTATGTCCCTCTATCAAGATTCCTCTGCAATTATATAAAATCTTACTCAATTATGGGCAACCAAATTATCCTGAAATCTAGGGTCTGTAGAATCAGGTTTCAGAAAAGCTCAAGATATTTGGAATTATCACAAAAGAAAACTTTGTATACTTTGCTTTACTCCTGCTCTAATGGATTTCCTGGTATACCCTTTTCTTGTCTTGGTGATATGATTGGTAGGTTATTTCTTGTGGCTTGCCCAAGGCCACAAAGCTAGGTAATTATTAAATGTCTGAGACCGGATTTGAACCCAGGTGCTTCTGACTCCAAGGCTGGTGCTTTATCTGCTGTGCCACCTAGCCACCCCTGGTAGGTTACTTCAAAGGAAATTCTAATAAACACGTAAGATCTTAAGGACCCAAGAAAAATCTTATTCCCCACACTGAAAAAACTTCTGAATCTTTATTTTTGGATTGAAACTGAAGTAGTCCTATTTCTGATACCACAAATTCTTGGACAACCCAAAAGGTCAAACCTTTCATACTGGAGCCTGGAGACATGGAATAGAACATCCATTAGGTTAAGTTTAGACTGCTTGACTGATAGAAGACATATATACATACATATATATATATATATATATATATATATATATATATATATATATATATATAGGCTGTCACATAGCCATAAGACTGTTATAGGTTATTTCTTGCTAGACTTACCTTATGGGTAGGTTTAATACCTGAGTACTCATAGTTTTGAAAATCTGGGGTCCCTTTCATGATCACCATTAAACAAAAGACCTATTGATATTTTGTCAAATCTCTAACAGTTCAGCTTTGCCATTTCCTACCTGTATGGCAATCATGAAGTCATTTATCATCATGGATTTCAGTTTTCTTATTTGCAAATGAGGAAATTGATAGCATTTAAGTTCCCTTTCAGCTCTAAACTTATGATCCTATGGGGGAAAAAAGGACAAAAATCTGCAAACATATTGAAACAGGAAGAAAAACCTTAATTATAATAAAGCATTAATAGCCAGAAAAAATTATCTGACCAAAAACTGGGAATAAATTGGAAGCATAAGACAATACAAATAGAGCCATTTTTGAGTGCCTCATTAATCTATACAGAAATAGACACATAAAAACATACAAATATACAAAAATATGCACATTTATGTTGTGTTCCTATATAATGAATGCATTATATAATAAACACTATTATCTAAGTTTGCATATATGCTTATGGAACAGTAGAAAGAGCACCAGCCATGAAGTTTTGAGTGTCTGAGTTCAAATCTGGCCTCAGACACTTGATACTTAGCTATCTGGGATACTTTAGGCAAGCCACTAATTCCATTCCCTTGCAAAAACTAAACAAAAAGATGCTGTAATAGAGATTTTTATTATTGTGCAAGACTCCTCTTCCTTTTCCATGGAAATGTTTGGGTTGCTTACAATTTTTAAGTTCACAAAACATTTAAAAGAATCTATGAAAATAAGAAATGCAGATCAACAATGTCAATCTTTACATGAATTAATTCAGAGTGAAGTGAACAGAACCAGGAGAAATATAATTCTTGAGGATGATAATGTATATGAAAAGGCCCTTAAAACCAGTGCTATCAAACTCAAATAGAAATGAGAGCTTTTAAACCATTCATAAGGATCTCAGAGGTGACCATATATTAAAAATCACATATGTTCTATTGAATATTTTTTATTTTTTAAAATGTTTCCCAATTATACTTTTTTCCCCCTGGCTTGGGAGGCAATAAGGAATATTATAGGCTCAACAGTGATCCACTGGTCTTGTATTTGATTCTATCTTAAAACAAAGTTGACCTCAGAGGGATTAAAACAGATAATTTTCAAAGCAATGTTGATAAGTGCTCCCCATTTTTAGTAGAAATGTTGGGGTGTTGTGCACACTATCAAATACCTGTATTTAGTGGTTTTGTTTTATGTTTTTTGCTTTCATTTTATTTTGTTTGGTTTTGTTATAAGGTACTTATGACAAGATAGTAAATATTGAAAACATCTATACTATAAAAACAAAAAGGATCAATAAAACTTTTTAAAATCATTTTATATCATTAGAGTTCTGAAGAATATAGTAAAATCTAATAAATTAAATAGCAAAAGATTTGTAATGTACAACCTAATAGAATCATATGCAAATAAAGATATAATTTCTAGCTATAACCAGTTGAAACTTAGAATTTAGGAGAAACAGTGAGTTTCTACATAGTTTTTGACTCTCTGTAGGTTGTTAGTTCAACCTGACCTCTATTCTTCTAGCAAATATGGTTTCTCCAGCTGAGCTTCCTATGTCTTGGCATTATGGCAATTCATCAGATTCAGATATGGCAATGTGACAAAATGAATAACAATAAATGACAAAAATTCCAAATTTTTTGTTTTCATCAATGTTCCTGACTAGACTCAGATTTTTAACTTTTTAAGTATTTCTGATATTGTTCTTTAAAAAGCTTGTCATTGTGGCTTGTTGTTTTTTGTTTCCTATTTATCATCCAATACATGCCTTTGATTTCATTTTCTGAATATGTCTTTATAATAATTAAATTAGTTGATGGACTCCCTCTGTATATAAATCAATCTCTAGAGACCCTCTCTCTCTCTCTCTCTTCTTTTCTTTTTCTTCAGACTTATTTCTTGGTAGGATGGGTTGTTCAGATTTTCATTTTGACAGGTCCCATTTTTCCTGGATTTATATCCCTTGTAGAAATGTTAGTCCACAAAATAGTCCTATTTTTCCTTCAATGGAATCTTTGAAAAAAATCTTTTCTTCCCAAATCTTGAGTTCATATGAGATTATGCCCAAATTTCTTCTTCTTTATCAAAAATTCTAAAATGTATAAATAATTTATCTACACGTTCCTATAATTTCAAGATCATAAATATGTTTCCTTTATTTGTAGCTATCAAGTTCAGTATATATATATATATATATATATATATATCCTTCTTTCTAAAGGATAAAATTATTATTAAGAAAATTGCAATATTTTTTTAGATCTTTGTGCTTTTTTTCAAGATATGGGGAAGGAGTAGAGAGACAGAGGAAGACAGAGACAGAGGAAGACAGAGAGACAGACAGAAGCAGAGAGAGATAGACTCAGAAAGATAGAGACAGAGAGGCAGAGAGCAACACAGAGATGGAGACATAATAAGATGCAGAGGCAGAATAATAGGGTTATAAAGAAAGATAAAGTTATACAAAAAAAGAGATAAAGAAAAAGAAATAGAACCTCAGAAATACAAATAGGAATAGTTGCAGAAAGACAGAAAATTAGAGATATAGGCAGAGAGCAGGTGGGGATGCAAAAATTTATTAGATGTTAATTTAAGTGATCTATCACTACTATACTAGGCCTCTATGACTGGCTTTTGATGCTTCCTTTTTTTAAACTCTGATGATCTATAGTCCACTTGATGACAATCTTTTGGTTTTTCCTCAGATCATCATCCAAATTTTCTTTACTTGTTTCCCTATACTTTCCCCTAGATATGCCATATGAGTAATATACAAGGCTTTTCTGCTGCTGTTAGCCACCTTTCTATGCATCACATACTTAGAGATATCTGTTCCCTTTTATTAAGCTATAACCATCTAAAAGTATATTCCAATCATAAGTCCTTTTCCCCCAAGTTTTAAAAAAATTTTTATTTAAAATTTTTTTTTTGCAAGGCAAATTGGGTTAAGTGGCTTGCCCAAAGTCACACAGCTAAGTAATTATTAAGTGTCTGAGGTCAGATTTGAACTTAGGTACTCCTGACTCTAGGGCCGGTGTTCTATGCACTGTGCCACCTAGCCCCCCCCCCCCCAAGTTTTAGTGAAATGAGTAGTGTCCAATTTATCTGTTGTTTCTCTTTGAAAGATAATATAGCATAAGGAATAGGAACTATCCTTAAAGCCCTTGACAAAAACTGACTATATGACCCTGAGAAAGTAATTTCAATTCCCTAGATAACTCCCTAAATTGTAAGTTGAAGAGGAGTGCTGACCTGCATCTGTAGAAGAAGTTTTCTCTTCTGAGTTTTCTCTAACCCTTAAAACCACTGGTCTAGCCCCTATTCCTGCTTGTGAAACTTGTATATTTGTATATAGATATCTGGGGCCATATATCTTTTTAGAAGTTACTTTATTAATTTTTTCTACTATGAATTTGTGGATGTCACTGTTCCTGTAGTATTTAGTATAGTGGTTATACACAGGCAACACTCCCTCTCCCCCTTCATTTTCTGTTTAAAACATATTTGACTAGTTTACAAGACTCCAGGTAAACATTTTTATCAGGCCTTTATAGGGACACTTCCCTAATAGAGTCCAAAATCCTAATACTTTAATTTCTGTTCCTTAGATCTAAATTACATTTTCAAACACTGTCTTCTTTAAAAGTCTTTCTTTACCAAACATGCCATTCTTTTTTGAAGTCAGTGACTTTTATTCAAGTCAACAAACATTTAATAAGTTCTTACTTACTATTGTGGGGGTGGCTAGGTGGCGTAGTGGATAGAGCACCAGCCCTGGAGTCAGGAGTACCTTAGTTCAGGTCCAGCCTCAGACACTTAATAATTACCTAGCTGTGTGGCCTTGGGCAAGCCACTTAACTCCATTTGCCTTGCAAAAAACAAAAAAGTAAAAAAAAAGTAAAAAAAAATTTAAAAAGTTCTTACTATTGTTTTAAATCCAAACAGTTGGGAATAAAAAAAAAACAACAAGGAAAAAATAAGGTGCTAGACTTATTGCAACTTATATTCTAATGGGAAAAGATAATTCATAAAAGTGAGCTCAAGGATGTTTGTGGTGGGAAATGTAGGATCACAAGGTGGGTAATGGTAGAGAAAGTTTAGAACAGGAGAATTAAGAGTTCAGTCTGGTGATGAATGGTCAGGAAAGGCTCTTTTACATGGAGAATCCTAGTGGCACTAGCCACCAGAAACAAGATATTTCCAATTAAAAAAAGCAGTCCAGGATGATTGAGCTTCCAGGGGGGAAAAGGTTTCTCTGGCATGGTAGAAAAAATTCTGTGAAGATGAGTTGAGTTCATCCTGGGGAGGGATGAAGACATAAATGGCCTGGACCTCCTCCTCCTTACAAAGATAGATCTGTGTACATTCATCAGAAGTTATATGGTTTGGTAGATAGAGTGTCAGGCTAAGAGTCTGGAGGACTTCTCTTGCTGAGTTCAATTATGACCTCAGATGTTTTCTAGTTGTGTTTCCTTGGGCAGGTAGCTTAACCTTATTTTCTTTAGTTTTCTCATCTATATAAAAAGAGCTAGAAAAGTGAAGAGAAAACTGTTCCTTGTCCTCCTTCCTTTTTTGTTTAAAACATATTTGACTAGATTTACAAGTCTCTAGACAAACATGTTTTCCAAGAAAATCCTAAAAAGGGTCATGAAGAGCTGGAAATGACTGATACTATTGAACAACAACAGGGTTGAATACAGTACCCCAAATTTTCAGCTTCTTGCCCATATTTCATAATATTCACATTGTTTTCTAGATTACTTCATGGTTTTTGTACCTTCACAACAGCCTTCATATAAAAGCCTGTCGTCTCTCTGAACAATTCTAGTGACTTTTTATTGCTTCCAGGATCAAATAGGAAATTCTTGGTTTGCCACAAACATAGGAAGTCCCTTCCTACTTTTCCTTTCTTCTCATATTTTACTCTCCTCCACGCAAATGTTCTTTCCCCTGGATTGCTCTTTACTTCCCATTGCTTAGCTTCTCTAGTTTCCTTCATTTATTATCAAATGTTGTTTCTCTAGGTGTCCTTTCTTGGTCTCTTGTGCTTGACTTACTATTGCCTTTCTTTTGAAATTACCTCATATCAATTGTACAAATTGTATGTACAAACTTCTTTATGGGTTCTCTTCTCTATAAAACTGTGCCCTTCTTGAGGGTAGAAGCTATATTTTTTTCCTTGCTTCATATCTTCCATGTTTAGTCCAATTACCAGTATATGAGAGGTGAATAATGAATACTTATATCCTGTCATAAGTTAATAGACAAAGAAACCAAGAGTAAAGAGAGGCTGATGATAATAGAGTATTAGTAAATTAAGGTAATAGAGTAATAGAGTAATGGTAATAGAACCAGATGTTGAACACATTTGCCAAATTGCCACCTATGTAGGCAGTCAAATGTAGAGAATAGTTTATCATATGTAAAGATGGTTGCACATTTTCCAGAATTAATGTGAAGGAGATAACACCATAGTTCCTATTTATGTCAACTTCTTACATCAGAGTCTGTAATCATGAATTAATGACCTCAGTTTCATAATATATAGTATGGAATGTGATAATATAGTTCACACAGTGACCTATAAGAAAGTCACGGTTGGGGGGGAGGACATCTAGGTAGTATAATGGATAGAGCACCAGCTCTGTAGTCAGGAGGACCTGAGTTCAAACCCAGTCTTAGTAGACACTTAATACTTACTTAGCTGTGTGACCTGGGGCACATCTCTTAAACTCATTGCCTTGCAAAAATTAAAAAAAAAAGAACACAAAAAAGAGAAAAAAGAAGAAAGTCATCAGTAAGGTATCTTTAAAATCAGATATATTTCTGTATTTATTCTAAAGAATTTAAAGGTCATTGGGGAATTTTGTAATGTTACAGGTCATGGATACTAGTACTTGTAAAAAAGACTTTGTTGAAATAGGATAACAATATGAGAATATTGAAGATGAGTAAGCAAAAGGGAAATGCTATTTTAACATTTATTTTAAGACTGCACATTACATTTATAATTTATTGGGAGAAGAAATTTCTTTAAATGTATAAAACAAAAACAAAACATTTTCCTTTATATGTTCCCATTGTTGGACAGGATTGAGCCACTCTTGAAGATCATCTCATTTTTGGTCAAAGACCTTGAGCCAATTTGATTCTTTTCTCTTTTCAGAAATTGAAGAACAGAATAATACTGACCTACTTGTTCAGGAATCTTTGTCCCCAGGAACTTAGTCTACCAGGAAAGGGAAAAATGATTCCTATCTCTAGGTAGAATAGTTCACAATTTCCTATGACATTATTTAATTTTTAATTACATGGTATATAATTAAACGGTGTATGTAAATTTAGTGTTTTAAATAGTGGGAGCTACTTCTCCCTTTTCTCAAATTGTACTTTTTTGTGTAGCAAAAATGAAGACATGCTGTACTTCCAAATGAAATATAGTCTGACAGGAAAATTCATTCTTTGTCAGTGGGGAAAAAATCCTGAGGTTAAAAGTTTAGTAAAAATGAAGAAAGAAATAATTTCCAGGATTCTCTCTCTTACATTGAAAAAAAAATGCTCATTAAGAGATAAAGAAAAGTAAAGAGCACATTTCTATAAGGGAAAGAAGGTGCATACTTGGTATCATTCAATTGGTCTTAGCAATTATATAATAACAAGTGAATAGCCAAGATGCAATTATGCTAGAGGGGAAGAGACAGGAAGGTTTTTTCCCCCTGTAATTTCATCTTTCACATTCTTCTCCATTTGTATTTTTTCAAATAAATCAAAATATGAGATTACTTTTAGAACATGTAAAATGTGGGGGAGAACCAAGATGGTGGCAGGAATAGAGTCTCTCTTAGGCACTGTGTCCAAAATATTTCAAAAACCTTAAAATTGTGTTGCTAACTAAATTTTGGAGAGACAGAACCCACAGAAAGATCCAGTGAGGCAATCCCCCAGCCCAAGGTAGCTTGGAAAATAATGGGAAGGCTCTATTCCATGGCGTTGGAGGGGTGGCAGCACACTGGAGAGAAGGAACTTCAGTCTCCCAGAAATAGTCCCAAGGCACCTGGGCACCAGGTCCAGGCAGCAGAAGCATTTTCCTGACCTGCACCTCAGTGAGCAACAAGCATAACTTGGAAGATAAGCAAGGAGACCTCTGCCAGAGCAAGTTCGAAGTCCAGGCCCTCAGCCTAGCTGCATTCCTCAGAGCAGCCCAGATCCCAGGAAATGGAAGTAGGCCCATAGAGTTGCCCAGCAGGAGCCCTTGGGCAACTGCACCCTGAGTGCTCAGCCCATAGAAGGTAAGGGAGTGGGGGGAGACTGCCAAGGTCTGTCCTCTGTCTCTGGGGGAGAACTCTGGAAATTTAACCATATTCAGACCCTGGTCGCAGTCTGGGCCCTCCATAGAGCCATCTCTAACATATGCTACAAATTTCCATTTCTGTAGCTGTGCTCACTCTTTCCCTTATGTTTGGAATTTTCTCCTTCCTTTGTTTATTTTTTGAATTTCTAACCATGCTTTAAAGACCAAATTGCATGGCATTTCCTTTCTGAAGCCTTCCATCATATTCTGTATTATAACAAATTTTCTTCCAAAACCTCACTTAGCATTTTATTTTCATCTCTATAATATATTTCACATGTATTATCATATATTATGGTTATCTGTACATATCACTTATGTACCTACTAGAATTTAAATATGAACTCTATGAAGTTAAGAAATTTATCTCATATGAATATTGTGCTTTTCTGAATATGTAGCAGATTACTTTGCACATACTAGATACCTGAGACTTCTTTCCCTGTATTGAATGAGGCAGTATTCTTTTAAAAATAGTATTTATTGAAGGATTTAACTACTCATATTTTTGGGAAAAAATGACTCTCATGTAGAGATAGTCATGAATGAACCTTTCCCAAACTTGGCAGGAGACATGTAATGAAATTAATGCTGCAACTGAAGTTGAATTCCAATTAACATAGATATATAACACATTTCATTTTAGGATGGGCATATGCTAAATTAATCACTACTTTCTGTTAATGCATATTCCAGTCTTGTGACACTATGGATGGAATCTAGATTCCTTTGTTGTTTTTGCAGAGTTACATGGAAAAGTTTATTAAGTCCAAATGAAATCCCAGCTTTGCTGACTTTGGATGTCAAATGGCTCAGATCACTTCCTGGAGGTGGAGGGATGAAAAACCTTCATTAAGTCATCCTCTACAACACATTTCTAATCAAAAATATAATGGCCACATGGTAATTTCATTTTATTAGATCCATGTAGTAGTAATATGGGAAATAACATATGAATAACGAATCATACATTTTCTGAAATTAAAATAAATAAAAAATAAAATTTTCTTCTCTTTAAGGACCTGGACATCTATACAAAGAGCTGATTAAAATGAAGGAATCTGACTTTTCTTTCTTAGAAAGCATGCATCATATTGACTTTCAGAAGCAAAGGGGCAATAAACATTTCTCATTCCTCTCCTCTTAACATAATTCCTCTATATTATTTCTCCCTTGAGTTAGATGAATGCTTTAATTATCTTGTAGAAATAAGCAAGGTGGCTTGCAAGGCAAATCAGAAACATCTTCTTTTGGTTCATGGATGTTTTGGCTGAAAAAACGCATTCTGCAACCTGACTAGCAGATTCTTTGCTCAGGTGTGGTTTCTGATCTAATGCCTGGAATCTTCTCCCCATTTGGCAACAGATATCTGGGATGAAAATTTGTTTAGTTACCTTACTTGTATACTCTCTCTTTATAAAGTGGAATCAACTGTTTTCCATGGATGCCATATAGACATATTTTTCTATCTTTTTACATCTTACTCCTATTTCATATCCAAATCACACTGACCTCCTTGCTGTTTTTACACACAATATTTCATCAACCTTCTCTGTGACCATTGCGTTTTTAATCTAATAAAATAGAAAATCCTAAATACCCTACATAGAAGAACTGAAAGAATGTTAGAAAGCCTGGATAATCTGAAAGGAGGGCACCTTCTGCCCAGTTGATTTGTCTTAATTATTCCATCTGCTAAGTCTAAAAAAATCAACACACTCAAAAATAAAACCAAATATAGCTTGCACCTATCAGAAATTCATTTGTGTCATTTTGTCAGTGTGAGATCCTTGATTGGTCCTTCATCTTTTTTTCCTATTTCCTCCTATTGAGCCTCCTCTTAATGTCTCAAACTATGATTATTTTTTTGTATTAAGTAAAATGAACCCAAATCAAAGATCTTTGAGCATTTTTGAGTCAAATAGCTTTGTTTGTGATCTAAATACCAAATAAACTATTCTAATGGACTGGGGCATTGCAGTTTAACATTGACTGTTTTCCCCTTCCACATTATTTTATTTGGATAGGTACAAGCTCAGCTTTGCAGGGGCATGTTATTAGATTTCTTCTGTTGCTCCTCGTTTCTTAGAGAAAATAATCCAGGAAGAATCTTGAACAACTTACCTTTGGCTGGTAATGCCAAGTGGGATAAATATCTAACAGTCAAATAGATAAAAGGGAAATTTTGGCTCTATGCACTTCCCCATTGTGGATACAAAGTATTTCAATCTCTTTTGATGCTCTTGAGTCATCCTAGGTTTCCAAAAATCATTAATGCATGTGTTTCATTTCCCATTGTTTATAGTGATTGATTCATTGATAAGAATACAAATAACTGACATTTAGATAATACTGGAAGGTTTGCAAAATATATGATCTTATTTTCATATGTGATCTCAGTTGATCCTTACAACAACCCTGTGATATAATTACTACCTCTGTTTTACAGATGAGAGACTGAAGCAAGCAGAGGTTAAGTGATCTTGTGATTTGTTTGGACTGAGTGACTAAATGACAGTTTTTTTTCCTTAATGGCATCAGATGTGGTGTGTTTCCATTGTACTCCATTTTGAAGGCAAATCAAATTTTATTCCACTAAAATATGTTTAATTTAAGCCTGATTGATTTGGCAACTAGAAAGGTAATTACTTTGGGAAATCAGACAACTTAGGTTCTCATTCTAGTTCTCTGCCCTTGATTAAGATGTGGAACCTGAGTAGAACACATGAATTCTCTAGCTAGGAGATTGCATTTCTATACATTGAAAATTATGATGGTATCAGCCTCAAAAAACTCAGATATTATGTTCTGTGTAAAAGTTTTTCTCTTGTATGTATATGTATGTATATATTTCATATACACATACCTATATAAACCCATACTGAGATAGACATAGATATAACATATATAGACATCTATTTATAGCTATATAAAAGAAACTATATTTAGAAATAATGTCATAAAGTTTCCTGAAGATATTTTTTGAGGGAGTGTATATACAATTTAAGTTCAAGGCTTTTTTATATTTGATAAACAAACCTTTTGCCATAAACTTGGACTGCAGAGGGAAATGATAGATGAAAAAGCATCTATGTAGGAGTTGAATGTCTCTCTGCACAACTCTTCTATACTTGTGTTCTAACAGGGGCCAAACCATTTATTTGTATCATTTAAGAAGTGTCAGGAGTATAACTATTGAAGAGTAGATGACTTGGGAAGAATTTTTCACTCAAAACCCTTAGAATTATCTCAGTTCTAAGAGAGAACATGAAAATGTGTGGGAGAGTCATTTTTCTCTTTTTTGAGGAACATCTAGTTCTGTATGGAGGTGAAATGGAGCAAGCAGGGACAGCTATGTTTTAAGGAGAAAAAAAAACAACTTACAAGATACTATTTGCTCCTGCTTCTCATAAGTTCTATGATAGGAAACTGAATTGCTTTCATTTGAAATGTCTTAGGGAGATTCTGAGGGTAAGTTGTCCAGATAAGATATAGGACACTGAAGTCCTTTCTTGAGCTAAACTGCCAAGCATTCAAACTCTACTGGTGAAAGTGCAATTCCAGTGGACTGCCCATATTATTTGAATTTCAAATGTGTTTTTGCCTAAAAGACTATTTTGCACTCACACAAAGCAAGTGCTCATACATACAGAGTTCAGATGAAAGGATATAAGGACACTCTCAAGTTCTCTCTGAAGAGCTTAGAATTAATTGGTAGACATGAGAACTGGGATAGGACTGCCCAGCATGTCATGCCTGCATCAAAGAAGACACTGTCTTTTATGAACAAAGAATTGCAGTAGCTCAAAATAAATGTGAGATGTCCAAATTTAGACATCTCCACTCCAAAAATGTATATGGACTATTTGTGCTCAACTTTTTTTTTATTTTTTTTCAAGACAATGGGGTTAAGTGACTTGGCAAAGACCACACAGCTAGGTAATTATTAAGTGTCTGAGGTCGGATTTGAACTCAGGTACTCCTGACTCCGGGGAAGGTGCTTTGTCCACTGTGATACCTAGCTGCCCCTTGTACTCAACTTTTGGCAGAGTCTTCTTAACTCATATTCATTTGATCAGTCACAGACACTGTATCTTGGCTCCAACATAGTGATGTCATTTTCGTCTTCTCTGAGATTGGAGGACAACATCCACAATGTGTAAAGTAGCAATCAATAGCATATTGCTCTGAAATATGAAATTCATTATTAGTATTTAATACTACACATTGTATCAGGAGTCTATCAATTTAGCTATAAATCTTATTGTATAAACTTGTTGCACCATAGCAACCTACGACATCATCTCCATGATTAGACAGTTACATCATTAAGAGACCAAACCTCTTACTATGACCTTGTTGACACTCAGTTAGATTGTTTCTGGAATGGTAGATAATGGTCTCTATTCATTGACATAACCTTTGAGAGCTCATGCCAAGATGAAGTATCAGAGTAAAACTTAAGTTTTGTATTGTTTTATAATATATTGCATTGCTATCACATCTTTTATGATAAATAAAGGGTTGAAATTTACAAGCAGTAGAAAAGACAGTCAGGAAAGCTGGATGGTAGCTGACTGGTCCAAACAAGATTATATTCCATATCTTTAGAATTAGCTTTTCTAGTTTCAGTGTTATCACTTAGGGATATATAGTATTTTCCCCAAGCAATTTATTTCAGAGGGTATAAGAGACTAGAATAAAAAAAACACCAACACAGATTGTCTTAAGTCAATCTTTGATCAAATTGGGGGCTCAGTAGATAAAATGCTGAGCCTGGAGTCAAGAAGTCATAAGTTCAAATGGGACTTGACATATTTAGTAGCAGTATGATCCATCCTGGATGATTCACTTTTTTTTGCCTCAGTTTCCTTGTCTAGAAAATGAGCTGGAGAAAGAAATGGCAAATCACTCCAGTATCTTTGTGAAGAAAACTCCAAATGAGGTCATGAAGAATTGTACATTACTGAATTTACTGAACAACTTTGAGTCGTCCTTAAAAACCCTGAGAAGACAACAAAATTGTTAAATCATCAGGGTCCAGGCTTAGATTTGCTAATACAATGATTTAGGAGTTTTTCCCACAAAACTGGTCCATTTTGGACCAGAAATAGTTGGGATTATGCCAATGATATTATAATGAGGATAACTAGTAACAGAGGAATCTTGAACTATTTTGGAGGGGAAAATTGAAGAACAATGCTTTTGAGTTTCATGGAAAAGAGGGAAGAAAGGATGAACCTTAGTAAATATGAAGGTCTTCTTTCTTATTTTATCATATACTGCAAGTTGGTTTTCTGTAGCTACTTCCTGGTGCAGTGTAGGTCAATTAAACATGCTTGTTGGATGAGGGTGGCTAGAATGGAATAGGAATAAGTATGTTTAATTTATCTTTTGGGAAGCTGAAGCAAGCCATTCACATAGGCTTTAATTTTGCTAGCCAGAATTATTCCATTTTTATTAAAATACATATAGAAAAGTGAGGAGTCCAAGAGTTTTCAGTCTACCAATATAGCTTTATCTCCATGGCATCCCAATGGAAAGAGGATTTGGAGGCAGCCATAATAATAATAATGATAATAATAATAATAATAATAATAATAATAATAATAATAATAATAATAATAGAATAAGGACTTGCATGGACCTACCATTTCATCAATATAGTGGAAACTTACGATGAGAAATTCATTCATGAGCAATACAAATCAGCATCATACTATTTTAGAGAATAATCTAGAGCAGAGTTATCAATCATGCATCCACTTCACACAGATAACAGTTCCTGACTCAACCACAGTAAAATGTAATTGGATAATATTTATCAAAATATAAAAGTCTAAAAAAACAGATAATGTTAACATGTGGTTTTTAAAGCAATATATGACTTACAAGAATTGCTATTGTTATGTGATCCCTCATTTCTATTTAAATTTGACTGGATTAAGTCATCAAATTATCTCATTTGTACAGGATTCAGGTTTCTGTCCACACCAATTGACTTTATGTAATGATAGTGTTGATGATCACAATTTTTGAATTTTAAGTAGCTGTTATTTTATTACATCCTTGGATAGGTTATTTCCTTTACCAACATAAATCACAGCTTGCTAAAGTTTCCTTGCTTGGTATGATTATTGTCCATGGTTTTGCCTGGTTCCTCTACAGATGAACTACTTAACACAAGCAATTGATCGTTCTCGATTCTAACAAAATTATAACTGACATATACTATGTTTTATCCTTTTCAAGGAAAGATTAGACATATTATTTTCTTTCCTCTTCCTAATAACTTTATGAGATCAGAAATGAACATCATTTTATTCTCTATTGATGAGGAATCTGAGGATCAGATTAAATTATTAAATTTATTTAATTAAATTATTTCCTAGTCCAAGATCACAGAACTGTTAACATGGAAGATAGTTTAAAAATATCTGGGTCATGGAAACAGAGACATCAATCCAGTATAATATAAATTATTTGAGCATACAACTATTTTGTCATTTTTTTTTGTATCCCCAGACTCTAGTAAGGTTCATCATGCATCTTCAGAGCTTAATAAATGCTTGTTGGATGAGGTGGTTGGAATGCAACAGGAATAAGTATGTTTAATGCATCTTTTGGGAAGGTGAAGCAAGCCATTCACATAGGCTTTAATTTTACTACCCAGAATTATTCTATTTTTATTAAATTATGTATAGAAAAGTGGGAAGTTCAAGAGTTTTCAACCCACCAATATAGTGGATTTTACATTTGTTTTTTTCATATTCATGGATATTAATAGAAAAAGAGAACCAAAATAGAAAGATCTTCTTCTTTAGCATATAACTGGACAATATGAGTTTTTATTTTATGACACTGAGAACAGATCCTAAATCTTCTTTCTCTTCCTATTAGGAAATGAATTTTCTTTATAAAAAGTATTATTATTTCTTTTTTTATATTACATTAGCTTCTAAATAAATGCTTCTTTTATCCTCTAAGCAGAAAGCATATGCTATTAAAAAAACTTTTTTAAAATTTCAGTAGAACTAATAAAAATAGCCATGTCTTGAAGAGTATGCAACATTGGATAAACATGCACACCATCTATCTAACAATAGGAGTGCACATTTTTTTTTTAAAAATTCATCACTAATGTCATTATAATTTCATATTTTATGCTATTATTCTTCTTGTATATGTGGCAAATTATGTATTTTTTCTCATTCTGCTTGCTTAATTTTGCATCAAGATGTATTTTTCAATCTGTTTTGTACAATTCAATAACGTTTATTTGAGGTCAGACAGATTAGAATCTGATCAGCTTAATGTTCTAAGTAATGCAATAGAAAATTTGTTTCCCTCTATTGGGACTTCAAATAAACAAATCCATCTGAGAAGCAGAGTCAAGATTGCAGAATAAAGAAAGCAGCTTAATTCTCTCAACATTCATCCCCAAAAACCTTTTAAATAATACCTAAAATTGGATTTTGTAGCTGCAGAACCAACAAAAGGCCAGGATGAGACAATTTTCTGCCCAAGAAAACATAAAGGTCAGAAGGAAAGGTCTGTAACACTGGGGCAAAGAAAAAAAAAGCTGATATAATAATCATTATCTGAGGCAACAAAAATAAACCTATTTAAAAGAAATAAGTAGGAAAACTACATCTTAATAAAATGCATATAGGTAATGAATTAATATCAATGATAATGTATATGCACCAAATGGCATAGTATCTAAATTCTTACAGGTAAACTCAATGAGTAATAGGAGGAAATAGTAAAAGAGGGTACTCAACTTTCACCTGTCAGGGGTAGATAAATACATCCATAAAATAAATAAGAAGGCAAATAAGATGGATAGACATTTAGAAGAATCAGATCTCATAAATTTGTGAATAAAAGTGAATGGGAACAAAATAGGAGTATGCCATTTTCTCAGTTGTACATGAGACCTTTACCAAAAAACTTACTAAATATTT
This sequence comes from Macrotis lagotis, assembly GCF_037893015.1. Taxonomy (NCBI): domain Eukaryota; kingdom Metazoa; phylum Chordata; class Mammalia; order Peramelemorphia; family Peramelidae; genus Macrotis; species Macrotis lagotis. The sequence continues at coordinate 473,868,908 of NC_133658.1, read as the reverse complement.
CATCATTAAAACCTTACAACAAAATGCAGAAAATTAGCCATTAAAATAATAACACTCTTTTCACAAATAATACATTAAAAAGTATATTCAATAAAGGTTATATAATTAAAAACTATTTTGGCCAAATAAAAATTCATAGAAACAGTTAGTAATTTTGTCAAAGATAATGAAAACAATGAGATATTGTGGGATATCCCAAAATTTGTGGGTTGCATCCAAAGCAATGTATGGGGAATAATGTAAATCAATAACAAAAAGATGGTTGAATGGGGAATGCAACTAAAAAAACCTAGAATTAAAAATCCACAAATTAAGCACCAAGATGGAAATTCTGAAAATCAAAGAAGAGACTAACAGCATTAAAAGTAAAAGACCTTTGAACTAATAAATAATACCAGGAGTTGGTTTTATGAAAAATAATGAAAGAGTTACCATATTGGTTAATTTAATTTCAAAAATGAAAACCAAATTACTCATATCAAAAAGAAAAAAATAAATTCACCACTAAAATATGAAATTAGAACAATTAAGATTTATTTTCTCAATTATATGAGAGAAAAACTAACAATTTATATGAAAATTACAAAAATTTACAAAAAGTATAAATTTCTCCAGATTAACTGAAGAGAAAATAAAATTCTCACACAAACCAAACAGAAAAAGAAGTTTAGCAAATCCTCAATGAACTTCTTATGAAAAAATATCCAGGAAGTGGAAGTGAATTCTACCGAAAATTTAAGCAACAATCAATTCCCAAAATATAAAAACTATTTTGGGGAAAAGATAAAGATGGAGTTCTACCAAATTCCTTTTATGACACAAATAAGGTTTTGATAATTAAAACAAGGAAAGGAAAGAAAATACAGAATGGAAACTATAGGTCAATTTCCTAATGCATACTGATGAAAAAAATTATTTTTTTTTTACTTAAGGCAATGAGTTTTAAGTGACTTGCCCAAGGTCACAAAACTAGGTAATTATTAAGTGCTGAGGCCAGATTTGAACTCAGGTATTCCTGACTCCACAGAGGTGCTCTATCTACTGCACCACTTAGCTGTCCTCTGATGTAAAATTTTTAAATAAAATACTAATAAAGTGATTATAGCAATATTTTACAAAGATCATACATTATGACTACGTGGTATTTGAATGAGAAATGCAGGAATGGTTCAATATTAAGGCAACTATCACTATAATTGACGACATCAATAATAAAACCTATAAAATAATATGATTTTATCAATAGAGAAAAAGAAAAATAAAAAGTCTGATAGTATTACTAATAAAAAATGCAAGCTAAAGTAACTCTGAGGTGTCACTTCTTAGGCATCAGTTGTGACATTAAAAGAAAATTTGAAATGTTGGAAGAGACATGGAAAAATTGAAATATTAATGTGCAGTTGGTGGAGTTTTGAACTGGTTCAACCATTCTGCAGCAAGATTTGGAACCATATTCAAAGGGCTATAAAACTTTATATACCCTGTCAGTCCACAATACCACTACTGTGTAAGTATCCCAAAGTAAATTTAGAAAATGGGAAAAGGACCCATTTTACTAAAAATATATCAACTCTTTTTGTGGTAACAAAAAAAAATGGAAATTGAATAAATATCCAGTTGGACAATAGTTGAATAGCTTGTGGTTGATGCTTGTGATAGCCAGAAAACCTTTGTACATAGTACTAGAAATATTGTAAGGATGATTAACATTGAGTAACTTGGCAATTCTGATCAATGCCATGATTCAAGACTTCTAAAGGACCAAAGAAGGAAAATATTATCATTCTCTAAAGAGAGAATTCTGAATGCCGATTGAGACATACTTAAAAAAAAAGCACTTTTCTTTATTTTTGTCTGTTTTCTTTTCCAAAAGGGCCCATTGTGGAAATGTATGATGGCACATGTATAATTGAAATAATGTCTTCTCAAAGGGGAGGGCTGAAGAAGAAAGAATTTAGAATTCAAAACATTTTTTAAAAGAATGTTAAACAATTGTAGATATAATAGGGGAAATATATATATAAAAATAAATAAAAATATATTTAAAGAGATTGGTCAGAAAACTGGTTTCATTTCCAGAAGACAGAAATCAAATATTAATCAAATAAAGTAGAATTAAAGTCAAATATCTAATTCTTATTTTTTGGCTCACTATATTGTTTCATTTTCTATTAAAATTTAAAAATAAACATGGAGAAATTTGTAATGAAATTTTAAAATTAGTTATTGGTTCCTATTTTAAGGTTGCAATAAGTCCAGACTCAGTCCCTACAGCATGTGTACTATGCTCTGCTTTACTCCAATACACATTGAGGCTTGATGAGCCTGTTCAAACATATTCAATGTTCATATTCATATTTAATTCACACACAGAAAAATACATGTATATGGACTCACTTTAAATTAGATGTAATCATTCTATGTGACTATAGGCTAAAACAATGATGACAAGACACTTTAAACTCTCTATTGCCTGGAAATAAGCATATATATATATATATATATATATATATATAATATATATATATATATATACACACACATATATAAAATGAGTAAATAATTTCTTGCTTTCTCTTCTGGGATCTTTTTAGTGAGGGAAAAGAATTGTTGTTGGTCTTCAGGTAGGAGGACGTGTTCTCTCTATTTTGTCCATTATAATTATTCTTTGCTGATCTTAGTTGAATCCATTCAGGGACAGAACAAATGAGTTTAAGAATGTATAAATTTAAAAAGATCAGAGTTCTAACAACTGGTATCAATAAGAGAACCTGCTAGTTGTTGCAACAGTCAAATTTTACAAGTCAGCACTGAGGAACAACCTACTTGATAAACATTATGTCTTACAAGCAAGGAAACAAATCATCCATTACCCATAGCCACATTGAGAATTTAACTTGGTGGCATCTATAAATGGCAAAAGATCTCCTAGGACCAAAAGGGTCTGTCCCAAAGCTAGAGTGGGCTTCTTGGAAGGAGCAAATATTTCTCTTTTTTCTTAACCTTCTCAGTAATATACTATTGTAAAAGTTTAGTGATGACAACTAGTTTGATTGATATTGGTGAGAATGGATATTGGAGGGAAAATTTGGTGAATGAGAGTTTACCAGTAATAAAGTTGGGAGTCACAACCCCTGAAATTTTCACTTTCTAGTGAAAGTAGAAGGTTTTTAAAAAAATTCATCTATTTAATTTTTTTAACAATCATCCAGATGCATATGTTTATATTTTTAAGTTGCAAAATTTTCTACCACCCTCCCTTTCCATCCTCTTCTCCTCAGCAGTCAAATTAACATTTATAGACATATTTTTGATAAAAATGTTTATAGATTAGACATTTTTGGTATTAGAAATATAAGAGATAATTTTTATAAAGTTTTCATCAAATTTTGAAGGGTATTTTGTTTTTGTTTTTATTTTGCTTTGTTCTGTTTTGTTTTATTTTTCTTTCTCTGGATAGGGATAATATTGTCCATAGCCAGTTTATGGTGGCCCTGGCTCTCTGAAATGCTGAGAAGAGCTGCTTCCATCAAAGTTGATCATCTCATGATGTTATTGTTAATATATAGAGTGTTCTCTTGGTTCTGCTTCCTACACCCAGCATCAGATCCTGTAACTAATTCCATGCTTCTCTAGAGTTCAACCATTTATGGTTTCTTATAGAACATAAATATTCCATAATATTCATGTGCCATAACTTATTTTGCCATTTCCCAGTTGATGGACATGTCATCAATTTCCAATTATTTTCCACTAAAAAAGAGTTGCTATGAATATTTTCTAACATGTAGGACTTTTCTCATTTTTTATGATTTCTTCTGGATATAGGCCTAGAATTGGAATTACTGTCTCAAAGGGAATGATGGTGTTATTACTCTGGGCATAAAAATTGCTCTCTAGAATGGTTGCTCTCCATATTGTTCTCCAGAATCGTTGGATCCATTCACAACTCCACAAGCAATGCATCAATGTCCCAATTCTCCAACTTTGATCATTTTCCCTTTTTCTCATCTTGGCCATTCTGATAGGTGTGCAATGATACCTCATAGTTGTTTTGCATTTCTCTTGGAAAGTTAACTTTACATAGTTAATTTGCATTTCTCCAATCAATAATGATTTGGAGCATTTTTCCATATGATTATATACAGCTTTAATTTCTTCATTTGAAAACTGTCTATTCATATCCTTTGACCATTTTTCAATTGGGGAATAACAAAAATGTGAGTTTGGAAGAGTGAACCCAGAGGGAAAACTAAAAGTATTTCTGTTAACAAATTGTATGACTCTTGTGTATGTGTGTGTGTGATTTTTAGAAATACCTTTTGTATATAGAAAATATTTCTTCTATACTTGATTTATATTTATATTGAGTGCACTTATGTTAGACATCAGAAATATCACTGATTTACAAATGAGAAAAAAATTTGAAAAGATGAAGAGAATATCTCCAAGTGGTTGAAATTCTGGGAAAGAGAAATACATATTCTGATAATAAAAATGCTTAAGTTAAGATAATCTGGCAATAGAGAAATGTGGCAACATTAAAAAATATGTGAATGATAGTTTAAGCAAATTTCAGCAAATAAACATCTTTCATATTCTTGTGAATAATATTGAGAAGTGAGCTAGGTTACAATTATATTGGATTGATTCATAAATTGGTTGGAAGTTTTGTTCAATTGTTTCAGGCATATTTGAATTTTAGTAACACCATTTGGAATTTTCTTGCAAAAGTCACTGGAATGATGTGCCATTTCTTTCTCCAGCTCATTTTACAAATGAGTAAACTGCAGCAAACAGGATTAAGTTGCTTGTTCAGCATCACACAATTAGTGCAGCCAAATTTGAACCCAGTTTCCTTGACTCCAGAACTGGTGCTCTGTTCCTGAACCACCTAATTGCCTTGTTTGAAGTACCAGACTCAAAAGACTAGTTCCTAATGGCAGGACTGGAGATTAACATCAAAGTCTCTAGATGAGTGCCTCAGGAATTTCAATTTTGCTCTTAAAATTGTATTTACTTTTAAGAGTGTTTTAGATAAAGATATACTTTGTACTTGTCATTTTGGATGAAAGAAAACCTCAGCAGGTTGAAAAAAATATGAATTAAAATAGATCAAATTTAATGGGATTAAAGATTAACCTACAAGAGCAAGAAAAACAAAACAAAACAAAACAAAATACACACACACACACACACAAACCCAACCCTTCAAAATCTGTTGAACACTTTATAAAAATTATCTCTTTTGTATCTCTTTCCCTTAATCCTAATTCCTCATACTGAAAATAACTAATTTGTAAGCATGTTTATCAAAAATATGTACGTACAATACTAATCTGACTAGTTACTGCTGAGGGGAGGGGGGTGGAAGAGAGTGTAGAAGAAAATTTTGTAACTTAAAAATATCCATGTGCATATGGATAAAAATAAGTAAACAAAAACAAAAACAAAAAGAATTAAACTATAAACTTGGGTTTTAAAATTCACTACCACAATCCCAAAACTAAGAAAGCTTAGTTAGGTAATCAGTTTCTGTTTAAAAAATAGACATGGTTTGGACTGGGAATTAATTAAGAACTTACAGTATGTCTTGACAACCAATAAATTTATAACATCCTAACCTGAATTTAGAGGTGCATGTGCACAGCAAATGCGATAGTAATTTTACTTTATTTTGCCCTCTTCAGTAAGGATTTACAGTATCTTCTTGATGTCTGGAAATCAAATTTTAAGAAAAATTTAAAAAAATCCCAAATATTTTACTACAGGAGAGTGCAAATAGATGGTAAGAAGACTGGCAAATGTACTACAGAAATTGTTTAAAAGAACTAGGGATATTTATTGTAGGGATGAAGATATTTAGAGGTGACATGTCAAAAATATACACCTATTTGAATTATATCATATGGAAGAAACTCTTCAACCATTCTTTGCCAGAAGGTTAAACTAGAAATAATGGCAATAGAAACAATTAAATAATGATAGATTTAGATCAGAATTAGAGGATTGCTAATGAGAAATTCCCAAGTCCAAGTGAATTATTTACTTAGCTTACTTTAATGATTCTAAACTACTCTCTAAAATCAAAGTTCATCTTTTTAATACCAATATTATTTTAATGTTGTTACATGGCAAGAGGCATGGAAGACTACAGGCTTTGTAGTGGAGTTTGGAGGCTTAGGGACTTTCAAGATAGTTGCATGGATTAGTACAAAAGGAACTCTTCTGGCAATGAAGGAACCTGATAGTTTCCAAGCTCTGAAGCAATTGGCTGTCATGCTGGATAAGACAGTTCATATTTCTCATACTTTGCTTCTTTTAAAATAGCAGATTTATTGCAATTCTAAATTTCTGATTGGTTGATTTTTAAGGCTTTTTCATGATAGAAAATATGATAATGATGTTGTTGATGATGATGATAATAATAATAATAACCAACATTTATATAAAATTTTAAGGTTTGCAAGATAATTTATAAATATTACAAAATCCCAAGGAAGTAGATGCCATTATTGTCCCCATTTAATTTGTAACGAAACTGAGGCAAACAGAGGTTATGTGACTTGCCCAGGGCCACAAAAGTAACTGATATATTTAGGATTTGAAATTCGATTTGAAATCAGGTCTTAATGATTCTAGTTCTACCATAACATCTAGTTACTTCACAGATGCCAAAGTGATGGGAAAAAAACCCCCAAAGCAAAGTCAAAGAAGTATTAGTGGCATAATCATAAGAGCTCAGAATTTGGAGTCAAGTTCTAACTTCAATTCTAGTAAAAATTATGTGACCTTGAATAGTCTATTCACTTCTTTGAGCCTCAGTTTCCACATGTGTAAAACATTAGATGTTCTTCGGGAAGAGTGCTAGCAAAATTTCATTATATGGCCTGGTGGAGGACAAGTTAAGAAAACAAAGAGTTAGGAAAATGGGAAAAGGAATAAAGGAAAAGAATCTGTAAAAGTTTTCATTCCACCTACAATTTTCCAACAACACTTGGGATTCATTTGACTCAAATTACAAGTCCAGCTGGACTTTTCAAATCAAAATGTACAGTCAGAAAAGAGAATTTCTGGGGATAGCAGTAAATGATTTGTGAAACTCTCATTTTTTACCTGAACATAATTCAGATATGATCTGACCAAGACGTCAGATGTACAGGATGGTCATAAAGGAAAAGAAGAGAGGTTTGAGAATTAGAATAAGTGGATGTGTTTCTTGATTTAATTACTCTATTTGGTTTATGAGGCAGAGACATACTGCATTGTTTACTCAGTGTTTATACTCAGTCCCAATAGGGTTCTGATGATTGGATGAGAAATCAAAAACTCCATCAAACCAAAGGCATGTTGTGCTTGTGCGTGTGTCTTTTCTCCTCACACTGCTGCTTACCATTTGCTGAAACCCATAAGAAAACACTTAAATGATCTCAATGTTGTGTGAAATTAAATTAGGGGACAGATGCAAAAGAAAAAAAAGAAAAGAGAAAGAATGTTGGGGAAAGTGAGAAAAACATTTAGTGGGGGTAGGAGCTAGAAAGAATTGACAAAGCTATGCTCTTTATTTTACCTCATTATTTCTTATTCCTTAAATTACCATGATTCTACTCCAAACTACCTTCTTTTCTCTTCACTTCTCAGAATGTGATATAAGAATGGTGGTCTTCCTCACTTCCTTATGTGGTGGAAAGTGGACCCAGGTAATTTGAATAATCCTGTCCAGCTGTCCCTAGGGAAAGCCTCAGGCACTTGAATGATATTTTTGAATGATATTTATGGAGATATTTGTACCCTTGGTCAAATGTCTATATAAAGGATGCTTATTTTTTTGGGAGTGCAATCCATTACCTTGGTACCTGGACTTTAGAATCACTCTTTTTTAACCTAGGGCTTAAGAGGAAGACTAATGTTGACAGAACAAGGATGGTTTAATTCCCAAATTACTGAATAAATATCTTTAATATCAGAGATTGGCAAAATGTTTATGAAAAGTTGATATTCCACAGAATCTCTTGAATTCACATCATATTGAAGTTAAAGCATATGGAATACAGGAGAGATGATTCTATGGTTTACTGGTGGCAGGAAGAATGGAGGGTAATTCTAGGTTTATTTCTGCTTAAAAATATCTAGTTAGTCCCAGGAAAATTTGAAGGCATAGGAAAGAGTGAGGCCTTCAACCAGTCAGCAAGGAATCAAGGAACAAAGTTATTTAGAATATGGTCAGAAGACTTCAATCTTTTCAGATTTCCCTAGTCATTATCAATGAAAATCTACTGGTGGTAACTGATAAGTCAATGGAGATGTGCTGCTGTTCTTGCTCTTGGAAGAAAGACATCTATTTTTAAAACTATTAATTTTTCAGCTTTTGCTTTTCATATCTAACAAGGTTCAAGGAAGGTAAAAGTTGGAAAACTTGTTTTCAGTTATGATCATGTGGGCTTAAGCATGCTGGAACCATCTCTATCCACTGTCATGGACAGCAACAGGAATATCATTTTTAAAATCATGGAATCCCAAATGTGGTGGAGGCCTAAAAAAATTTCCTGCAGTCTTCAGGCAAATAAATGAATAAACTTTTTTTGACAGATAATTGTTGCTTTTCCTGTTTCTGGTCATTGAGTTTCTATAGTTTTCTTGAATAACATATTAAATATTTTCATTTAATTATTCAATAATTGGCTCATTCAATTATTTATTCAAGAGCTATTTAATAACTATGAAAAGACAAAGTAACATTGTTCTGTGATGACGTTTTTGCTGTCTGTTCACAAGAAATAGCTTCTTTATGCCCAACAAATGTTTCTGATACTCAGATTTAAGGTTATTTTATCCTTTTCCTTTTTTTAATTTAAGACAATGGGGTTAAATGGCTTGCCCAAAGTCACACAGCTAGGCAATTATTAAGTGTCTGAGACTGGATTTAAACTCAGGTTCTCCTGACTCCAGGATTGTTGCTCTATCTACTGTACCACCTAGCTGCCCCTATTTTATCCTTTTACTGAGCTCACTGATAACAAGAAATCCAAAAAATTCACGGGGGGGTGGTGGAATGTGTTTTGGTAACTTCTCAGAGATGAAGGCAAAAATAGAATTATTAATATATTGACTACAGAGAATTACTGAAAATTAGCATAGTTCCAAAACTGGGGATTCATTTCTTCTTTGAGCTTCTTCTCCATAAAGAAGGGCATCTTCTGAGACATTCACAGGAGTAGCAAGGAATCATGGCCCTTGTTTTTCTCACAGAACACTCCATAAACTGTCTTGCATGCATGAAAAATTTGTTAAGAGTACAAGAGAATACATGATATGAGCCAAATTTGTGGCTCATAGAATAATCTCATTGGAGTTCATCCAGTAGCTTTCTTATTTAGAGCTCATAGTATGTAAAAAATGTCACATGATAAAGTTTTAATAATAACTGAGTAAAAGTGAGGGCCCAGGTTAGTTGAAATATTCAGGAAAGCATGAGTAAAATCAAAGGTGACTGATATAATTCAACTAGTATGGAATCTGAAGCCATATGAATCTACAGTCTATAACTTAATACTTATATTATCTTGGACAATTTATCAACTTCTCTGTGCCTCGGTTTCCTCATCAGCAAAATAAAGGGGAGGTACTAAGTCCCAGTTCTAAGTCTGGAATTTTATAAAACCTAAAGTCTTCTCTAAAAATGTCAGTATTAACCAATTTTACAAATGGGACATGGTATCCTAAGAAGCTGTGGCATATTTACCAAGGCTCAAGCTAGCTTGTAGGAGGAAAATTCCATATTATAATATGGTAAACTGGGAAAAGTTTGAGGTCAAAGGACCTCAGTTCAAATTCTGCTGTGTGGCTTTGAATGAGTTGCTCAACCTTATCATGCCCTCCAATTTAATATGACAGGCTTAGAAAAGAAGGTCCCTTACTTGAAATTCATGAACTTGTAATTCTTAACATTTCTGTCACATTTACCCTAGTCCACATAGAAAAGAAATCAGTTGGAACTAATTCTATAAATAATGATATAATAGACATATGTCATTCATCTTGAACAGTTCACTCAGATTAAGTAAAAAAAAATGACCTAAAATTTCTTTTTCTGCTCAGTTTTGAGATCTAGGGATCAGTTTTCCCAATTCTGCTTTCTTATAACCTTCATGTTTAGAAGGATAAGTAACTTGCCCAAGGCCACATAGCTAGGTAATTATTATGTTTCTGAGGCCAGATTTGAACTCAGGTACTCCTGATTCCAGGGCCGGTGCTCTATCCACTGCACCACCTAGTCACCCCTAACCTTCATTTTAAGGAAACTCATAAGGCTTTGTGATGAGAAGATAATAAAAAATACTCAGGCAAGGTTATCACCTGTGCTTTTCCATGAAAACCTCCTGATGGGTACAAAATCTCTTAGGATAACAGAAAGTTCAGGCACTGAAGATGACAAAATTGCATTTTGCCAGTATTCTCTATTTTATCCATATGAACCTTCAACTTTCATGGTGGCACAACTGTTAATTCTCAAATGAGAGTAGTCCACTATCTAATTTTTTTCATTCCTGTATCTAGCTTATTGAGCATCTATGTAAGTCAACATGAATGTTGTATAGTTTCTTTTTCTGGTGTAGCACTCTTTCTGATATTCTAAACTGTTTCTGCTCACTGCTTATTAGTTCAATCCATCAATTGACAATCTATATAATTATCCACAACATTCATTCTAACCTTTTTTTAAATCTCTTTTCAAATACACACACCAAATGAGTTCATCAATTTCCGTTGGTATCTTAGGTTCATGTAATATGGATTCCTCCATTCATATGTCAAACTATTTTGATATGTTACTCTAACCTCCCCAGTCTTCATTTTGAAAGGGGAAGGTGCAAATGCAAAAATATTCCTTGTTAGGGTTGGTCTATCAATGGGCTCCTTGATTCCATCTCTCCCCTTTTCATTCAATATAGTTTTCCTACAATCAATCTTTTCCTATCACATATTCAAAATTTCCCTTAAAATTTATACTTTTCTTGCCATAATAAAGAATTCTCTTGACCTAACATGTATAATTATTGAAGCATTTTGTTTCTATTGTCTTTTTTAATTCTTGAGATTCTGCAATCAAAATCAGATTTTGGTTTTATAAGTGCTCAGGTTCTATAGTTTTCATTTCAGAAAAGGTAGGCTTAGACATTAAGGCAAATATGATTTAAAGATGAATCAAGGAGTTAAGATGACAGAATAAAGGCAAAGACTCACCTGAACTTTTCCCCTCCAAATACCTTTAAATGATGACTCTAAATAATTTCTGGAGAGCTGGAACTCATTCACAAAAACCTGAAATGAAAGTTTTTTCCAGTCCAAGATGACTTAGAAGGTCAGCAGGAAAGATCTTTTGCACCTTAGTGAGAATGGAGCATAGTCCAGTGCAGGTTGTGCCAGTGCAGACCTGGCCCCCAGGAAGCCTAGAACAGGGCTTGGAATCCATTGAATCATTAGTGACAGTGGCTACTTTCAGAACTCGTGGTCCACAGATGGTAAGGTACAACTGGTCAGAAGGAAATCACAGGGATCTCTTTGTTTATCACTGAGGCAAGACTCAGTTTTTTTACCCATATTCAGATCTGGGTTTCAGGCCTTGGTGGCAGTTCCAGTGCAAGGTAGTGCAGTGGCACACCAGAGACTGAGGCCAACCTCATAGTTCCAGAACATCAAGCAAGGGAGATTAAGAGAATGTCCTCATAGTTGCAGGCAGAAAAAAATGCTTGTGGTCACTCACAAATCAGGAACATAGGCCAGGAGAATAGTAAACACCTCTCCTGAGATCATACTACCTTGGAGGAGCTGAAAACTTATAGATACCTAGAAGTATTTCTGAAAACAACTGCACAAAAGCCCTGAAACTTGGGACAGTGAACCCTCCACCCTGGAAAAGTTAAAATCTAATAATAGTCTTGGAAAATGAGTAAACAATAGGAAAAAGTCTTACCACAGAAAGTTATTATGATAGAAAGGAAGATCAAAAAACATATTCAGGAGGAGATAGCAAAGTCAAAGCTCCCATATCCAAAACCTCCAAGAAAAACATGAATTAGTTTTGGATCATGCAACAACCTAAAAAGGAACTTGAAAATAAAGTACAAGTGTTAGAAGAAAAATTGAGAAGAGAAATGAGAATGATGCAAGAAAATCTTGAAAAATTAGTATCTTGGTCAAGGAGACACAAAATCAAAAGAAGAAAATAACACCTTATTAGACCAAATGGCAAAAAAACAAACAAAAAAAAAACCCAAAACAAAATAAAACAAAACAAAACAATGAGGAAAAAATGTCTTAAAAGGCAGAATTGGTCAGATGGAAATGGAGGTATAAAAACTCACTGAAGAAAATAACTACTTAAAATTACAATTCACATTAAAGGGAAGCTAATGATAGTGAGAATTTAAGAAACAATAAAACAAAGCCAAAAGAATTGAAAAAAAATGTCAGATATCTCATTGAAAAAACAACTGATCTGGAAAATAGAAATAGGAGAGAGAATTTTTTGGTTTTTTTTTTTTAACAAAGTACTGGAGATAAGTGATCTGCCCAAGGTAACACAGCTAGGTAATTATTAAGTGTCTGAGGTCAAATTTGAACTCAGGTCCTCCTGACAATAAGGGCTCTGCTGTATCTGTACGCCACTTAGCTGCTCCCAGGAGAGATTATTTAAAAATTATTGGACTATCTGAAAGTCATAATTAAAAAAAGGGCCTAAACCTCATCTTTTAAGAAATTATTGGGGAAATTGACAAATGGTCAAGGATATGCAAAGGCAATTTACAGTTGAGAAATCAAAGCGATCCATAGCCATATGAAAAATTGCTCTAAATTGTTACTAACTAGAGCAATGCAAATTAAAGTATCTCTGAAGTACCACCTCACACCTCTCAGACTGGCCTTTATGACCAGAAAGGACAATGATCAATGTTGGAAGGGATGGAGGAAATCTGGGACACTAATACAGCCTTTCTGGAGAGCCATTTGGAATTATACCTAAAGGGCCACCAAAATATGCATACCCTTTGATCCTGCAATACCACTACTGGGTCTCTACACTGAAGAGATTATGAAAAAAGGGAAAAAAATCACTTGCACAAAAATATTCATGGCAGTCCTATTTGTGGTGGCAAAGAATTGGAAATTAAGTGAATGTCCTTCAATTGAGGAATAGCTTAGCAAACTGTGGTATATGTATGTCATGGGATACTATTGTTCTATTAGAAACCAGGAGGGATGGGAATTCATGGAAGCCTGCAAGGATTTACATGAACTGTTGCTGAGCGAGATGAGTAGAACCAGAAGAACACTGTACACCCTAACAGCAACATGGGAGTGATGATCAACCTTAATGGACTTGCTCATTCCATCAGTACAACAATCAGGCATAATTTTGAACTATCTGAGATGGAGAATACCATCTGTATACAGAGAAAGAATTGTGGAGTTTGAACAAAGACCAACAACCATTACCTTTAATTAAAAAAAAATCTTATTATGGAATTTTGTTATCTCTTATACTTTATTTCTTTTCCTTAGGAATATGATTTCTCTCTTATCACATTTAACTTAGATCAATGTATACCATGGAAACAATATAAAGACTAAAAGACTGCCTTCTGTGGGGGATGAGGGGAGGGAAGCAAGATTATGGGAAAAATTGAAAAACTCAAAATAAAATCTTTCTTTAAAAAAAGGAATTGGGAGCAGCTAAGTGGCACTGGGGATGACTAGGTGGTGCAGTGGATAGAGCACTGGCCCCCGAGTCAGGAGTACCTGAGTTCAAATCCGGCCTCAGATATTTAATAATTACCTTGCTGTGTGGCCTTGGGCAAGTTGCTTAACCCCATTTGCCTTGCAAAAAAACCCCCTAAAATAAAAGAAAGAAATTTTGGGGAGTGGAGCCAAGATGGGGGACAAAGCCATGATGACTGCATGAGAACAGGCTTTCCCAGGAGCTCTCTCCAAAATATTTTAATTTCCATTTCAATATGACTCTAACTAAATTTTCAAGAGAACCCACAGAAAGACCCAATGAAGCAATTCTCCAGCCCAGAGTAACCTGGAAGATCATGGGTAGGCTCTGTTTGATGGGGGCGGAGGGGGCAGCAGCAAGCCAGTATCACTGTGCCCAAGTGAAGGAGCTTCAGCTTTCTGGGCACAGCTCCAGAGTGCCTGGCTCCCTGAGAGCCCTGGTTCCTGAAAGCAGAAGCAATTTCCTGACCTACCAACCCAGGCAGCACCAAGTACAGGACTCATATGAAGCATAGAGAGGGTGGATGAGAAGAGTAAACTATCAGGGATGTAATGATGATGAACTGTGTGTATTCCTGCATGGAAAGAAGATATTGATAATACTCATATGAATCTTCTAATTTAATAGAGTAGTTGGAGCACATATACAGACAAGGCACAGGAGGGATCTAAATTAGAAGGTATAGTATATTATAAAAATGGAGTCAATGGGTAAAAAGGAAATGTACTGGGAGAAAAGGAAAGGAGAGGTAGAATAGGCTAAGATATTTCATATAAAAGATTCCAGAAAAAAAGCTTTTGAAATTGAGTAGAGTGGAGGAAGGTAAAGGGGAATTAGGGAACCTTCATTCTCATCAGAAAACACTCAGAGAGGAAACAGTCAATAGGGTATAGAAAAAAAAAACATTCAACAGGGTATAGAAATCTAGAGGAAAAAGGAGAGAAGGGGAACACCAGGAGGGGAAGGGGGATGTGGGTGATAAAGGAGAAGGTAGATCATAGGAGAGGATAGTCAGATATAACATATTCTCTTTTTACTTTTTGCAAGGTAGTGGGATTGGGTGGCCTGTCTGGGACCATGGGGCAGGACGGTTGCTGGATCTCTGGGGTGGGATGTGGCTTGGGCCCTCCTGACCCCAGGGACAGTGCTCTGTCTGTTGTGCCATTTGGCTTCCCCACAGCACATTTTTAAAGAGGGACAGGGTGAAAGAAGAGAGAAAATAGAATAAATGGGAGTGGGGAGGAATGGATGGAGGAAATTACAATCAGCAACAGCAACTTTAGGAAAATATGGAAGTAACTTCTATGATAGACTTATGATAATGAATGTGATCCACCAGAGACAGAACTGATGGTATTAGAACACAGACTGAAGCACAGTTTTTTTTCTCTTTCTTTCACTTTATTTCTCATGCGTTTTTTTTTATTTTTGTGGGGGGAGGGATTATGTTTACCCTTACAACAAGACTATTTTAGTAACGTGTAAATAAATAAAAATGTAAATTAAAATTAAAAAATAAAAAATTAACCATAAAAAAGAAATTATCAAAGAAATCTGCCCTTATATTCTAGAATCAGAAGGTAAAATAGAAATTGAAAGAATCCACCAGGGAACAGCTAGGTGGCACAGTGGATAGAGTACCAGCCCTGGAATCAGAAGATCCTAAATTTAAATTTGACCTCGGACACTTAATAATTACCTAGCTGTATGACCGTGGGCACGTCATTTAAGTTCATTGCCTTGCAAACCCTCCCCACCAAAAGGAATCCACCAATCTTCTCCTGAAAGAGATGCCAAATGAAAACTCCCTCTAATAAAATAACTGAATTCCAGAGTTCCCAGATCAAGCAGAAAATTTTGCATGCAGTTAGAGAAAATAATTCAAGTATTGTGGAGGTACAGTCAGGAAAACATAAAATTTAGTAGCTTCCACATTAAAGGATAAGAGAATTTGGAAAATGATAATTAGGAAGGTAAAAGAACTTGGGTTAATATCAAGAATCAACCACTCAATGATTTTAGCCAGGTAGATGTCTGGCCTTGCCTTCTCCAGCTAATCCTTATACCACACTATTCATCCTTCTTCCCACCCCACCCAGTTTGATTTTGCATGACTTTCAAAATGCAAAGTAAACATTTTACAGGCTGTAACTCAGTTCTTTTGCTTGTCAAAAATTAGTATTGCCTTCCTTGTTTGATTAACAACTGAGGAATTGGGAGCCCCCCCCCATCCCAAAGGGGTTCTTGGGTATCAGGATTATTGGGTTCAACAAAAGTCTTGAATATATTACAATTATTTTGATTAAAGTTATAAGTAAAGAAAATGCTTTATTTAAAAGAAAGCATCAACTACCCAATTAAATTCTCCCATGGGAAAAGATGAACATTCAATTAAATAGAGGACTTTCAAACTTTCCTTATAAAAAGACCAGAGCTGAAAAGAAAATCTGATGTTCAAATACAAGACTCTAGAGAGGTACAAAAAAGTTAGTAGAAAAGGAAAATCATAAGGGACTTAATAAGGTCAAACTATTCCTCCATGGAAAGATGATAATTGTACATCTTAGGAATTTTATCATTATTATTTCCTTCTACCTTTTCCCCTCTCTGTATTTGGATCCTTTCCTCTTTAACTTTTTCCTCTTCAAGTCCAACATAAATGGCTAGACAAGTTGTGGGGATCATCCTGACTTTGCAAAAAAAATATGAATCAAATAAAAATTTTGACAACCCCTACTAACCTAGAATGTTCCCCAATCTTAGTGTTGGACTGTACTTCTGTTGCCTGAGCAAAAGTCTAGGTAAGTATGCCAAAAAACTTATAAATAGGTTGATCATAAGGTGATCAATTTTAAGGATGCAACAACTTTCAGAGTATATCAGAGAGGTTTCAACTCATATCAAAGTAATATATACTTATATCAGCAAAGTGAAGATCCCTGAATTAGTGAATTTCTGATTAGTGAATTTCATTGAAAATTATAATGATGCATATTTGATATCTCCTCATTTCTTTAAAGAGTTAACATGAAGATCATTTCAGTAAAATGACTATCTGATGATCATCTATCTTGACAAAGAAAACATCAGAAACAATAGTAGTTTCATACTTTCTCTTGAGGTCTATTACTAATCTTTCAGAAGCCAAAACTTCTTAATTATTCAGTTTAATTTGTGTGTTTTGAAATTTTAGTATGGTTTTTGTTAACTAACCAACAGCTGGAAATCATTAAGACAGATTTGCTACTTGGCCTGTCTACATAAAGCCAAAACAACATCTCAATGTGGTCAACTCAGTGTAAAAATGCACTGGGTATTTGGCATCCTTTAGATAAAATAGTCCAGTGACTGATTCAATGACTTTAGTTTTCTCACAATTTGGTATAATGCAAGTTTCAGCTTTAATCTATATAAAATGGGTGGGTATAGATTGTTTGTAGAAAGGTTTTGTCAAATTGGATGAAATATTTTGTTGTTCACCTAAGGTAGTCAAATTGACTGCTAATGGCCAGATTCATTATGGATCAAATGTCATTGCCTTCTTTAAAGTAAAGGAAAATTCAAGCTTTGCAGGTAAGCCAAGAAACTAATTAATTCACAAATGTTTGCTGAAGTTAGTAAACCTCCTCATCTCTTGGTGAAATGTGAATGTTTTGTGTTTTATTTGATTAATTTTTATTATAATATAATATTGATGGATTCTAGATTATCCCTACCCTTCAGACACTGGAATGATGAGTCATCAATCAATCCATCAGTCAACAAGCATATTTTCAACCCTTATGAGGTACATGACCCTCTGCTAGGTGTTAAAAATATAAGTGCAAAGAATAAAACTACACGTAATTGAAATGTCTACTTTCTAATGAGGGTGAAAATAAGTATCTTTTTCAATATATAATGAATAAATATAAAGCTGATAAATAAATATAAAATAAACACATAGTAATTATATGTGTGCCTGTGCAGCATACATATATTTATATAATACATGTGTTTATGCATCTGTATATCTCTTTCTATCTATCTATCTATCTATCTATCTATCTATCTATCTATCTATCTATGTGGATGTGTAATTATTAAGCTCATTTGGGGGAACCATTGACCAAACATTCATAGTCCTCAGGGGACAAAAGACATCTGTTTACTTCAAATGACCAAGGATTTCAAGTGTTTCTGAGACAAGAAGCAGATATCTAGTGTATGGTTCCAAAGAGGTTTTGCTTTGAAATTACATGAGATAGAGGCAAATTTTCACCCTTGGAAGAAGATTATATAATGATGCATATGCCTGAGAAAGATGACATATTTCTTTAAGGCAACATGCCACTCTCTTAGATCCACCTAGATCCTAGGCATGCATGAAACATGGGCCTAATCAAGAGTTTGTGACAACCATTGCTCTTTCCTTCACCCTAAGAATAATCCTTTCCTCAATTTACATCTATTATTCATATGCTAATCATAGGATCATTGTTGTACAACTGAAATGTATTGTAAAGATTATCTGGTCAAATGCCATCATATTGCAAATGTGAAACCTGAGGTACAGATGGGTTAAATTACTTGAACAAGTTCATAATTAGTGTCTAAAGCATATATGCATTCTGATCTTCCTGACTACAATGCCCTAAATTTTATGCCATGTTGCCTCAATCAGTCTGCAACTGAAAATAAATAAAATGAATCTAAAAAATTCCTTTAATAGCTAGTCAAATTGTGGAAAAATTATTTGACAGAAAGAAATGAATCAGACCTGAATAATGGGTGGAGAATCATAAAGTCTTAAACTCTTGGAATTGGGATAGATAATAGAGATTTCTAAGCCCACCCCTTCATTTTATATATGTGAGATATAGGTTCTGGAAATATATAGATAAAATAACAAAACACAATTCAAGTGTTCCTTATACTGAAAGAGCTTATACAATATAAACAATTTATGACTAAATGAAAATTTATGTAGGAACAGTTACATGATGCTTTTGGAAAATGGGAGAGCCAGATGAAAACTTTTGTGGCAGAATAAACTGTTAGCCTTACAAACATCAGATCACCAATTTTGCATTTTCTCCCTGTATTCAGTTGCAGCTCTATATTATTCACAGGATTATTATTTGTTGCTATAGTCATGTTGTCTCATATCTCGCCTTACCTATGCAGTAGTGGTAATATGTAGGTAAAGAACACATCTAGATACCTATTTGTTATTTTCAACTGATGTTCTCTCAGTTCGATAAGAGGCCAGTACATTTACTTCAATGACATCACAGTTATCCCAATGTTTTATTTTTGCACCATTAAGTAGTGAAGTCACATCTTGTTTTATAGTTTAGTTAAGTTAAAGAGTATTTACCTTCTTAGGATATTTTTAGCATGATTGATGGATTGGTCTCCAAATCATCATCATCATCACCATCAATCAAAAAAAAAGAAAAATCAACCATTTTTGATGAAATAGAGTGAAATTATTGAAACAAACTCAGAGCATATGTTTAACAATATTTATAATATCAATAGACCAAGTAATTTCACCAAATAATACCTGATATCAGATATATAAGTGGCTTATCCCCAGATAAAGTCTTTAGAAGGATTAACATTGACAATTAAAAGAAAGACAATGGATGAAATCTACATGAACTCAACCACTAATATATCACAAAGGAAAAAATTAATATCTAAGTCATGTGAATTTTTTTATGAAAATAGACTGATTTATGAGCATAATTCAATACCAAGACACTGCCACTAAAGTGACTGAAGTATCATATAAGGAAACCAGTTATAGTCATCAATGTAGACTATGAAAGGGAACAATAGAGATAATACTGTATGCGTCTATAGAGGCTATATAATTTTGATCCTATCTAATGTCTAGCAAGGTTGGGCCTGGTGGTCAGAATTATAAATTTGAAACTCAATATATTTCATAGACCTTCATGTAATATCTCCAGAACAAAAATACAAACATCAAAGGAGCTTTGAAAACTAAATCATTATACTGATCATCATCTCAGATGGAACCATTGTCCACATTTGCATTATGAAAAAAATGCTGCTATAAATAATTTAGAAAATTGTTATTTTTGCATAGAATAGGTTCTTTTAAGATTATTTATTTTATATGCATTTAGAATCTGTCTCTCCTCTGGTTCTTATGGAGAACAAACAAAAATGAGGGGAGAGAGGGAGGGGAGAGAGATCAAAACTTTATCAAAAATATGCACAGGTGAGCAAAAAAAATCCCGATTATTCATGTTCCAAAATATATACACCTCTGTACAATGTTAAATTCAGCACCATTCTGACAAGCATTGAGTGGAATGTTTCATCTTCAGTCTTTTGGACTCAGATTTGTCATGGCATTGGAGAGAGTTTTAAAGTCTTTTCAAGCTGATTTTCATCCTCTTTCAGGTTATCATTCTATAAACTATTTCATTCATTTTCTCTGCAGCAATCCTTAGAATTCTTCCCATTTTCTTCTTAAAAGGTCCACTTTATCATTTATTCTGGCACAATGATTTTCTATCTCATTCATATGCCATAATGTATTTAGTCACTATCCAATAAGAGGAGGGTTTTTTAGTTTGCATTTTTGACTGTTATTAAAAAGCTACTATAAATGTTTGTTTTGTTTTGTTTTGTTTTTGGTATGCACATGTTCTTTTCCTCTTACTTGGATTACTTTGGGGAATAGAACTAGTAGCAACAAAGTACCTTTCCACTGTAAATCCTTTGATTATTTCTCATGCAACATTATTATAATTTCCTTAAAAGGAACCTATGATTAAAACTTTAAAAAGGGATCTAGTATATTCTCTTTTGCATTGGATTAAAGAATATGTACAATTTGGGTATATTTGCAAATTGCTTTCCATAATGACTAAACCATTTCACAACTGCACAAAATGTTTCTCATTGTGTTTATTTATTCATAACTCTTCTAACATTTGCAATTTTTCTGTTTTTCTTCTTTGCCAAGGTGATAACTATAAGGTAGAACCTAAAAGCTGCTTTAAATTTTTGTTTTTCTAATTATTAGTGATTTTAAGCATTTTTATATTATCAGTGATAAATTGTATTTATTCCTTTGAAAACTATCTGTTTGTATTTCTCACCATTTTTCTATTAAAAATTCTTGGTCAGAAATCTAAGTAAATTATTTGTATGTGTGATTTTTATCAGAGGAACTTGCTCCTTCTTTCTTTTTCTAGGTCCCTGTCCCTCATATATTTGTCTTCCTCTAAAACTATCTAACAGAACAGAGGAAGTCACAGTTACTTTGTTATCTTTTCATTTTTAAACCTTAAAGGCATTAAGGTTCTGAGAAGACAGTTGTTTTTTGACTTACTGTTATAAAAATAAACCCCACATATTTTTCCAATTAAACAAATATAATTTATGTTTCTGCATTTCCTTTGGTGCCTTTATACCCATTTCAAAATGTCTACCTAGTTTTGTTTTTTTTTTCAGCAAGAATTTTTGAAAATCCTCTATTCCATTAAAGATTTTTTTGTTTTTGTTTTTTTCTACAAGGCAATGAGGTTAAGTGACTTCTATTTCATTAAAGATTTTTTTTTTGTTTTTGTTTTTTCTGCAGGGTAATGGGGTTAAGTGACTTGCCCCAAGTCACATGGCTGGGTAAATTATTAAATGCCTGAGACTGGATTTGAACTTAGGTCCTCCTGACTCCAGGATCACTGCTCTATCCACTGGGCCATCTAGTTGCCCCCCACTGAAGATTTTTTAAAAGTATTTTTAAACTAAATTTTTGCCAGATTGATTATTCTTGGTTGTAAACCTTTAGTTTAGGAAATTCCTTATTTGAAATTCTTCTCTTCTTTAGTGTGGTAGATATTGAGTCTTGATCCATACTATGACTTCTTTTCATCCTTTTTTCTTTCTGGCTGCTTAAATTATTACTTTTCTTTGACCGGAAGGTTGGCTGTGACATTCCTCAGAATTTCATTCTTATTCTTCTTTCAGGAGGTGAATGGTATGGTCTTTATATTTTCATTGTGTTCTAAAAGTTCCATTAGTTTTCACTTCTAATTTGTTGAAAGGTTTTTTGATTGGTAGTGGTTTTCAGATAGTTTAATAATTCTTAGATTATCTCTTCTTGATCTGTTTTTCAGTTTAATAGCTTTTATACAGTATTTATGAAAATTTTTCGAGTTTTTATTTTGCTTAACTGTTGTTTTTTATCTTGTTGAATTATAGTTTCAATTATGATGAATTCTAATTTTCAGACCATTTCTTCTTGGATTAAGTTTTCTACAATCTGTTCAAAGGTATCACTTCTTGCAATTCTTTCTTCCTTGAGGATTTTGTGTCTTGCTTTATTTCATCAGGAAGTCTGATAATCCAGTACATTTATTTTTCTTTGAGGTAATACATGGACATGTTATAAGATCACTATCATCTTCAGGTTTATATTTTGGTTATTTCTCAAAAAAGCAGGATTTTTTTTAATACATTCAGAATTTTCTTTAATTTGTTCATCCAAGCTGATTTAGTCGCTAAACCAGTCCTGGACTTTGAATAGATTCCTTGTCTTAAGCAAAGATCTGAACCTGCTGGGTACTGAGTAGGGTGTCCAATATAAGGGATTTAGGGCTTTTCAAGTTCTGGGTTCAGCCTGATATCCCTTTTCCAAGGACTCTATAACTTTTTCCAATGATACACTCTGCCTGATGTTCTTCTTCCCTTCTTTATGGGCTCAGGAGTTACTCCTACATCCTGCACTCCATCAAGGGTTTAATAGACCCAGGTTGGGTTTTGCTTAGGGCATGTTGTTATGCCTCTGGTCTCAGGTCACTTGTGGTTCCTTGCCAAACCATATACTTCTGAGTTTTTGGACACTAGAGTAGGTCACTATCTTGGACCTTTCTCCAGCCTTGAATAGTCTGGATACTTCTCAAACTTCACAGGGATTTGCTAAGATTTGATTTGTACCTTTTCTGCTTTATCAATCTCATTGTTTCATGAGAGTTTGGGGGGTCATTCTGTGGATACCAAATCAGGTGTAAGAATCCACTGGAGAGTCTTATTATTTCTTTTCAGGTTGGTGCTTTTCTAAGATCCAAAGGGAATAGAGGATGAATGTTCCTTTAGGTTCTAGGAAATAACCATCTTTCTCCCAGTGATATTCTTTTGCTGTTAACTTCCTTGAGGTGTAATCTCTGGATCAAAAGTTTTGAATATTTTACATACTATTTCTAAATAATCCTGGAATGATTTCTCTAATCTCAGATGATAATATATTAATAATGAACATTGTAAATAAATCATTGAATCAAGAATCCATATCTGTTTATAGAGCAAAATGGTTTTTGATTACAATAGTCAGGGCATTGCTATGAAAAAATTACAAAATGTTCAGACTTTAAAAGTCCAGACTCAAAGATTGTTGAAAAATTTTCAAAGAAAACAGTAGACATTTTACTACATTTCATTGCTGGTTGCATAAACTTAGTATCCACTGCATACTTACTAAGAGACAGTCAAGAACACTTTGGTCTAAAATATGACAAATGTCTTATTGTGAATAAAAGTCCCAAAATATACTTGAGAACCCAATAAATGCATTCTCTTGAAGTCAGAGTATTATTATCATGTATCTGAACATAACTTATATAAAATTAAGAACAATAATTTTAATGGATATTTCTATCCTGAAAACTAATAACTTCCAAATTTGAATAAAAAATAAACAAGTCAGATGAAATGAAAACCATGTGGGAAAGTTTAGAGCATATATGTCAGCCTATATTATATTGGAGATATCCCAAAATTAGTTTCAGTGTCTTTATAGAAAATAAGTTTATATTCCAACAAAAATACATTTAAAATCAATTATTTTAACCACCTGTTTAATTGTTCATCAAATACTAAATATTTATATTTATTCTGAACCATTTCTATCTAAACTCCATTGAATATAAAGAAATACAAAGACACAAAGATACAAAAAATGCAAAACAAATCAAAAACAAGCAAAATAAAACAAAACAAACACAACAAGAACCCTAATATAACCTATAACTCTTCATCTCAAGGGATGTACCTTCTCACCAAAGAAGCTTGTCCTTGGATAAGTCAATTATCTGTTTCCACACATGTAAAACAATGATGGGGTTGGATTTGATGAACAATGAAGTACCTTTCCACTGTAAATCCTTTGATTATTTCATATACAACATTATTATAATTTCCTTAAAAGGAACCTATGATTAAAACTTTAAAAGGAATCTAGTATATTCTCTTTATGATATTTATTTCTTAAGGTTAAGTGAATACATTCCCACTTTAGATTCTTATTTCAAAGAGTCATTTTGAATGGGAAATAAAATCGTTAGTATGTAGTTCATTAACACAATCAATGCTGATCACAACATATTGGTTCAATAACTCTTTAATGAATCCTATGTAAATATAAATTTAAGAATTAAATTCATGAGCACAAAATTTCAGTTACTGGTAGATGAGCTTTCAGATTAAAAATAGTCACCATGTTGCTTCACAGATGAAGCTAGTGACGAAACTTAGACAAATTTCCCCCTCAAATTATATGTTTATATATAGATATGCATACAAACATACATAAAAGTTAATAAGTCAATTTCCTGGAAAATTATTTCTTTGAAATTAATCATTTTAGTCAGAGACAGCTGTTGCACAAAGTAATTTTTTTAACTGAAAAAGATTAATCATGACTAACTTTCAATTTTTCATGTACATTTATAGATAGCCAACCCCTATCACTACTTATACATCTTTTCCCAACCATTGAAGACCGTGATGGAGACCCACTGGAGCTGATAACTGCAGATTTCTTGCCTTCTACAGACAGTGCAAAATTGTATCTATAAATTCTTTCATTAGCAGCTAGGTAGCACAGTGATTTGATCGACAAATTAGGAAGATATGATTTGAAATCTAGCCTCTGTTCTTTACTGGACAAGTCACTCAAGTTGTCTGCTTTTGTTATTCTAACTATAATAGGAAAAGAATAATAGTACCTACATCACATGTTATTGTGAAAATCATATGACAAAATATTTTAAAACACTTAGGAAAGAACATAGCAGATATTATAAATGCTATCCTCTATCGAACTGTCCTTCTAAAATTGTCCCTACAGCTACCACTCCACATCATTTCTGTCTGAATTTCTGTCTGAATTTACAAATTATCAATATTTATTTATCTTCATCTCCTCCTTCTCCCTCCCAGCTAATACTATGATAATATGGAAAATTCACTGGAAATGTAATTAATAAAGATCTAAGTTGGAATTCTACTTCTAACCTTTTGTTACCACTGACAGGTCATAATCTCCTTGGGATTCAATTTTCTCATCTGTAATATGCAAATGATATAATTTGTGATACCTATATTACAGAAGTAATTATAAGAATCAAATTTGCTAATGAATATAAAATGCCTTGTAAAACTAAAAATGCTGCATAAATGTCAGCTATTTTTATTTTTGCACAATATATAATGTATGTACTCAATAAATATTTGTTAAATGATGGGAGAAATGAACATTTTTTCCATCCATAAGATGGGGTGAGGATTACAGAAGAGTTCAAGTTTCTAGGGTAGGAAGAAATGCATTTCTGGCATAAAGAATAGAAACTTGAAAGGCATGACTCCATAGACACAATATTATATATGATGGTTAGGCTCTCCATAGTAACCATAAATTCAACTACATTTTGTGTTAAATAAGATTTTGTGGGCAACCTTAAGAACCTAACCACAGTTTGTAACATGATTTTTGTGGGAAAATATGTCCTGAAATCCATCAAATGAGTTGTAAATAATTTTTGTAACAGTCTGTTAATATATAGAACTGTGCCAAAGTGACAGATGGCTCTTTCTAATGTACCAAGAAAATTGATTTCCTCATTTGCAAAGTAAGGAAGAGATCTTTCTTAATTTACTTCCTATCTTTTAAAAATGTTCTTCCTTGTTCTATTTAGCACTTTATATGGTCTGAGTTAAAAGATCTCCACCAGTGAAAGTTTAGAAGTCTTGAGTCAAGTAATAGCAGTGCTCTAGCACCTGGTGTATTTTTCATTTGCAAGAGTATAGCAGAGGCAAGAGTTACTAAACATAAAGACCTGGAAAGGAATAGATTCTAGATCAAAATGTGAAAATCATCAGTTTCAAAAGAAAAATAGCTCAGTTTCAGGCAGAAGATTAGCATATTGGGAGAAGAACTTATCTAAACTTATCTACTATTGCAAATTTTAACATACTATATCTTATCATCATTATTTTCCTAATATCTAACACATATGTCTTTCAAAGTTTTTATAAATACATAATGTGAATTTGAGAATTACTTGATGAATTAGGAACTGCAGAAATGATTCTCTCCATTAATGGATGAAGAAATGAGTTGAGAGGTAAAGTGATTTGCCAATTTTCCATTGTTGTTCAGTCATTTCAGTCATGTCCTACTTTTCATGACACTATTTGAAGTTTTGTTGGTTAAGATACTAGAGTGTTTTGAGATATCCTTCTCCAGCTCACTATACATATGAAGAACTGTACATAACTAGTTAGTACCGAGGTTGTATTTGAATTCAGAAAGAAAAGCCTTCCTAATTCTTTCCATGATACTCCTCAGGCTTACCAAGTAATTTACACCTAGCAAGAATTAGAAGCAAGATTTAAAACCTAAGATTTACTAACTATAAGTCCAGCTTAACATGTGCTAGACAATTAAATGACCTGCAGTCTTCAGTTTCTCATGAACACGTGGGTCTTTTAATACTTGGGGATAGAGACCTTTTAGGTAAGCCTTCAATGAGATTCAGATGGATAGCTCCCTGCCAAGGATAGTAATTACCCACAAAGGAAATGGTCATCAGTAAGGAACAGCAGCAGAGATTCATTCCCATAGACTCATTTGGCTATCACATAGTTGAAGTCAACAAAGTTTTTCTATTTGTGTAAGCTTCATGAGAGCAGGAACAATGTAATCTCCAAACAACATATGAGTCTTTTCAAAGTCAAATACAAAACAGGGGCCATTTAATCATGCATAAAGATCTCTGTGGGCCACATATTGACTTAGAAAATCACATATTAACTTTTTATTTTTATTTATTTTGCTAAATACTTCTCAAATATATTTAAATCTGGGTCAGTCCTCCCTAGAGCATGTTTGATCACCAGTTGTGGCCAGGGTTTGACATTATCTTCTCTGTCATCAATTTAAAGTCCATGAGAACAGAGTCCATGGTCTTCGTTATAGTCTATACTTTGAATGTTCTGCACATAAGGGGCACTTTTTACATATTTGCTAATTGAGATTTTTAAAAAGCTAATTTATTTTTAGAATTTTGGAATGATTATGGAAATGTAAAAACATGTATGCAAGAGATACAGAAATCATAATGATTTCAAGGGGAATATCTAGGAATAATAGCAATATTCATAGTGCTTTGAGGTTTACAAACTGCTTTACATGCTCATTACATGTTTTTGCAGAGTAATGAATCTGGCAGAATGTTATCAAAAAATGAAATGTCTATTCTCTGAACTCCAAGATCATGGTCAGAGTCCCCTTCCCCCCATATACTGAGTCTTTAGTTTCTATGTGTTATCCATAGAGATGAAATAGTCTATTTTATATTTGAATTATAATATAGAAAATATTTATATACTATATATTGCTATATAGTATAGCAAATAATTAGCAAATAGATTTGCTGAAAATAGGTCATCAAGATACATTTAAAAAGTATCATTCAAGATACTTTAAAAAGTATCTTGAAATAAACCAAGAAACAAATTTAGACTCTCAGGTATAGGAATATTACTTTGCTCAGTGATTAACTGACCAGATTTTATGAATAATTTACATAGAATATAATATTCTCATAATAAAATATCTCTTGATAAATTACCTGGACATATATTTGATTAAAAACAACAGCTGCATTTAGTATTGAACTACATGTGAGTTTTATGTTTAGATGTGGAAGTGCAAATATCACATACATACATATATGTCTGTGTACTCACATGTGTGTTTTCATATACATATATTATAGTATATGTATAACTCATCTATGTAACTGATTAGTAAAATCTCAATCCAAAAATACTTAACCAGTTTATTTTCATTCTACTAGGATTTAGATATGTTGTAGTTCTTCTCTTCAGGGTCTATTCACCTATTCTTTTCATAAAATCTTTTAAAAACAATATATAATTTTAGTAAATGAGATCATATCAGATGAAATGATTATTATTTTCAAAGTCAGTTTCAAGGCTCATAAGTCTTCAAAATTTCTTGAGGAGTGGAGCAGGTCACAGAATATGCCCCAAGACTCTGATTTCACAGCTAGAGGTCAGTAAGTTTTTCCACAGGAGACAGCTTCATGATGTCTGATTGCCAAAAATGATCTCATAGTACAAGCCCTTCTTCCTTGAAAGGATATTTCTATCTCCACTATTTCATAAGTCAAATACAACTTTGTTACTTGAATATTTGAGGGGAAGAGGAGGAGGAGGAGTGTTAAGGAATGTGGTTAAAACTTAAGTAAAATCAATCTTTTTTTCAGTTTAAAGAGTTCCCCCTATTCTTGAGCCAAGAAATTAACTTGTAAATTATTTTCTTCATAACCAAACTCCTCTGACAGCACTTTGAATCAAAGAATAAAAGAAAAAATCCCTATACATTAAACACAATATAAATCAATAATTCAAATAAGTCTCTAATTATGTAAAATAAACTCTTCTCCCACATTTTTTTCCTCCTACAAATTGAAGCCTATTAGCCATTTAACCAATACTTTACCAGGAGGGAATGTTTAAGTTCAAGAATGGAGAGGAAACATGCTGCCTTATAGTTTAGAATATAAATCATGCATGTTTTCTTTTTCTTATTCTTTCATTGTAGACTGTTTTGAAACAGTAAATTGAGGAATAGTGTATTGTGTGAGAAAAATCTGCTATTCCTATCACTTTGCAAGACTGAGTATAGCTGTTCTCTGTCTTGCTTGTTATTTCAGTCACTCAAGGAAATATTC
The DNA here is from genome assembly GCF_037893015.1 of Macrotis lagotis. Taxonomy (NCBI): domain Eukaryota; kingdom Metazoa; phylum Chordata; class Mammalia; order Peramelemorphia; family Peramelidae; genus Macrotis; species Macrotis lagotis. The sequence continues at coordinate 473,840,066 of NC_133658.1, read as the reverse complement.
TTTTTCAATTTTTGAAACTCTTGAGAAAATATTACTATACCTTGTTTATTAATATTTTATGCGTCCTTTATCCAACTGAGGATTTATTTTCATTTTGAAGAAAATCTTATATTTAACTTAGGAAACATTGATAAGTATTTCACATCATAATCTAGGCCTTTCCTAATTAAATTTTTTAAAAATTTGCTTCACATTCTTCAGGGAAAGTAAAGGGAATCAAATAATTCTGTCTCCGAATATGAACCAAAGTTTAATATAGGCTGTTCCCTTGATTTTAGAAGTTTTACTAATACAAGACCCCAAAGAACAGTGGTTGAACCCAACATCACCATACTGGAAATCTGTTCTCAATCAGGGACAAAGTCCTTAGATAAAAATATATGTATACAATATACATACATACACACATGTATATATATATATACATGAATATATGTAACATACATATATATGAATACAAGGTGACTGAGAACAAAATGCATTCAAACACAGTAAATAAGTGTTTGATATAATTTAAGATACAAACTAATGGGAATGATACTTTCTTCTTCCCCCAAAACCTCTGAGAAAATTATAACATGTTTTTATGAGTACAATAATTTCTAAATGGATATGTGATTCACTAAAATCAAAAAAGAAACCAAACAAAAGAACAGAGTAGAAAGCAAGGAAGTACCTTGTACAATCAGATTAGGCCTATAATTCTTTTTTTAAAATTTATTTCTATTAAAGATATTGTGTTTTACATTTTCCCCCCAATCTTGCTTCCCTCCCCCCTCCCCCCACAGAATGCACTCTGTCAGTCTTTACTTTGTTTCCATGTTGTACCTTGATCCAAATTGGGTGTGATGAGAGAGAAATCATATCCTTAAAGAAGAGAAGTCTAAGAGGTAACAAGATCAGACAATAAGATATCTGTTTTTTTCCTTAATTAAAAGAAATAGTCCTTGAACTTTGTTCAGACTCCACAGCTCCTTATAAAGATGGTACTCCCCTTTGCAGACAGCCAAAAATTGTTCCCGATTGTTGCACTGATGGAATGAGCAAGTCCTTCAAGGTTGAACATCACTCCCATGTTGCTGTTAGGGTGTACAGTGTTTTTCTGGTTCTGCTGATCTCAGTCAGCATCAGTTCATGCAAATCCCTCCTGGTTTCTAATAGAACAATAGTGTTCCATGACATACATATACCACAGTTTGCTAAGCCATTCCCCAATTGAAGGACATTTACTGGATTTCCAATTCTTTGCCACCACAAACAGGGCTGCTATAAATATTTTTGTACAAGTAATGTTTTTACCCTTTTTCCTCATCTCTTCAGGGTATAGACCCAGTAGTGGCATTGCTGGGTCAAAGGGTATGCCCTTTTCTGTTGCCCTTTGGGCATAGTTCCAAATAGCTCTCCAGAAGGGTTGGATGAGTTCACAGCTCCACCAACAGTGTAATAGTGTCCCAGATTTCCCACATCCCTTCCAACAATGATCATTATCCTTCCTGGTCATACTGGCCAATCTGAGAGGTGTGAGGTGGTACCTCAGAGAAGCTTTAATTTGCATTTCTCTAATACTTAATGATTCAGAGCATTTTTTCATATGGCTATGGATTACTTTGATCTCCTCATCTGTAAATTGCCTTTGCATATCCTTTGACCATTTGTCAATTGGGGAATGGCTTTTTGTTTTAAAAATATGACTCAGTTCTCTGTATATTTTAGAAATGAGTCCTTTGTCAGAATCATTAGTTGTAAAGATTGTTTCCCAATTCACTACATTTCTTTTGATCTTAGTTACATTGGTTTTATCTGTGCAAAAGCTTTTTAATTTAATGTAATCAAAATAATCTAATTGGTTTTTGGTGATGTTCTCTAACTCTTCCTTAGTCATAAACTGTTCCCCTTTCCATAGATCTGACAGGTAGACTAGTCCTTGATCTTCTAATTTGCTTATAGTATTGTTTTTTATGTCTATGTCCTGTAACCATTTGGATCTTCTCTTGGTAAAGGGTGTGAGGTGTTGGCCTAATCTAAGTTTCTTCCATACTAACTTGCAATTTTCCCAGCAATTTTTATCAAAGTGGGAGTTTTATCCCAATGGCCAGACTCTTTGGGTTTATCTAGGCCTATAATTCTTAATTGAAATGAAACCAAATTTACATTAGAGCTGGGGGAACAATTCTTTGAAAAATAAAAGCTTTAAAATTATCTTTGATAAAATTCTGATTTCCTTTATGGAAAGGGTATTGTTATAATATATAAGAACAAAAGCAATTAACAAATAGATGTTTTGAAAAACATTGAATAGTTTTCCAAAGAATCAATGCAGCTAACAACAACCTTCTGAAAGAATGTTCCAACTGATTAACAAAAGAAATATAGATTTTAACACAATTGAGGTTTTATTTCTCGTTTTTAAGTGTAAGTGTGACTTGGTTTTACTATTCTGAAAATAAACTTAGAATTATAGTTTAGAAGTCATTAAGGTCTTTGTTCCAATGATCTCTATGAGACATATCTAATGCATGTCATATATACAGAGAAATTCCCCAGAAGTATATAAATATTCATAAGAGAACTTTTCTTTTAATATAAAAAGATATGAAGTTTAGCACTTCTATATATTGAGAAAGAACTATGGAGTATGAATGTTGATCAAAGCATACTATATTAACTTCTTTGTTTTTTTCTCATCATTTTCCCTATTTGTTCTGATTCTTCTTTCACAACATGACTACTATTGGATTGCTTGCGCTCTTAGGGAGAGGGGAGTGAAGGGAGGGAGGAAGAAAAATTTGAAACTTAAAATTTTCCAAAGATGAATTTTAAAACTATTTTTGTGTATAATTGGACAAAATTTAAAAAACTATTAAGTCAAAAAAATAAAGTGAATACTTCTAAATTGAGAAATAATTGAACAAGTTGTGATATATGAAGATAATGAAATATTAAGAAATAATATGAAAATTTGAAATACTTGTGAGAAATATTGGAGTATGAAGTGAACAAAACCAGTAGAATAATTAACTCAAATACTGCATTGCTGTCAAGGAAAACAACACTGAAAGACTTTGTTATATTTGACACCAAATGACAAAAAGCAGGAGTAGTAGGTAGAACTTGCAAAAAAAAGACAATATGCTATTTTGTGTTTCTGGAAAAAAAAACATTCCTCATGTAGCCAGATATAGTTTGCTGTTGAAGTATATTAATTGAATATAGTGTTATACATTATTTCTGTTATATTATTTATCTCAATTATTTATAATGTTGCATAATTTTTTTTTGTATTCTCTTGTAGTATGGGTATATTGTATATGAATTGTAGATATTAATCTGATCAAGTGTTAAGCACTGATGATTAGAGATGACTGTGAACTTTCTACAAATTTTACATTTTAGATGAATTTTTATATGTTAGATTTATTAATTAACATTGCTATTAAATTGTGTTACCAGCAATCTAAAATGTATAGCTCATAGGGTTCAGAAGTTTTACTATGTAAATATGAGATTTGAAAAACATTATTAATTATTAAAATATTATGACAATATTATGAAAAGATCGTGTATTATTAAGTTGTTTCTGTTGTTTAGACATTTTTATTATAGCTGATTCTTTGTTACCCCATTTGTGCTTCTTTGGCAAAGATATAATAAAATTATTTTGCTATTTTCTTTTTCAGTTTATTTTATACTTGATGAAATTGAGGCAAAAAGGATTAAATGACTTGCCTATGGTCACACAGCTAGTAAGAAGTCACATTTTAATTTAGGCAGATGCATCTTCCTGACTCCAGGTCTAAAACTCTAACAGATGTGGGAATTATAAATTGATTATTAATGCAGAAGATATTACAATTTTAGTAATTTATCAGACAATATTAGAATATACCTCTTGAATGTCTTAAAATATGAGATGGGCGGTATATAAAGGGTTCAAGTTGTAGTTTCTGAGTAATCGTTTTATGAATCATGCTAGCAAATAATTGATTAACTGGTTCAATGGTACTCTCAAATATCAAAGATCCCTCATGTAACCCATTCAATTCTCATGTCTTTGGAAGAATGAAGACAATCAACTCTTATTGATTAACAAGTGATATTTCTCCTTGATTCTCAAAGAAGAACATGACATCAGAGAAGTGATGCCTTGACAAACAAGTGAATTGAATTCAAGTGAGGTGCTGCTGTGCTGTCACCAGCCAAACTTTCTTCTCTGAAGCCATCTGGGTCCAGTAGCTCCATATGAATCAAGACACTTGGCCCTGGTAGCAAGGCAATCATGAGTAGGTGACTTGTCCAAGTTCACATAGGTAGTAAGAGTCTGAGACCCAAGTCGAGCTCAGGTCCTCCTGACTTCAGGGTTGGTGTTCTAAGTATTGCACCAACTAGTAATGAGAAAATAAATATTACAAGGAGAGATGTACTGATTCTTATGAGTGATTGGGGAGCATCAGGGTGAAGTGAGACTGATTATATCCTTTCAGGCCATCTTCAACTTGGGCAATTTAGATAGTCTCTACCCCAACCCAAGCTCAGTAGAACATAATGGACAGGACCTCTGGGGTGGAGCTAAGATGACTGCCTGAAGGAAATATGCTCCTAGTGCTTTTCCCTACCAAAAAATGAAGCCTCTACTCTGACATTCACACTACAGATCCCACCAAGAAAAAGAGAAGATTCAAAGAAGTTTTCAACTGTAGACATCATGGAGGATCTTCAATGAAAGTCTGTCTCTTTGGGGGGAAAAGGGGAAGCCCAGGAGGTAGGAGAGCAGGAGAGCCAACAGAGGGCCTTTAGTCAAATGCAATCTAGCTCCTGATAGGTTAACAGCAGCAGATGTCTCATCAGCTAGATAGCAAGCCAGCAGGGAAGACTCCAATCCCAAAGTCTGAACCCAGAACACTCTGGGGTAAAAGACAGAACTGGATAGCAAACAAACCGCTGTTAAGTCAGAACCTGTACAAAAAGGAGGAAAAAACCATCTGCAAAGGGAAGGCCTGGACTGCATAGGCAGCATCTTGGCCAACAACAAGTCAGGGATCAGCTCCAGCCTGGGGGGAAAAAAGCTTCGATCTATACTTCCTATACCCCAAGAGCAAAGCTAAAACAACAAAAATGAGCAAAAAAGCTAAAAGAACATTCACTATAGAAAACTACATTACAGACAATGATGATAATAATGCCACATCTGAAGAAGAAAGCAGGGAAAAATCACTCACAGGGGAAGTATAACAACAGTCTATAAATTGGACTCAAATACAAAAGCTCATTGAAGAGCTTAAAAAAGAATTAATAAAAAAGAAGAGTGGAATAAGAAAAATGGTAAAAAGAAACGAGAATCATGCAGGAAAATTATGAAAAAGTAACCAAAGAAATCAATTCCATTAAAAATAAAAATAACCAATTTGAAAAGAAAACACAGATATTAATTGATGAAAATAAAACCCGAAAAATTAGAATTGAACAAATAGGAACCAATGAATCTACAAGACTACAAGATTCCATCAACCAAAATAAAAAGACTGAAAAAATTGAAGAATATGTAAGTACCTTTAGGGAAAATGAATGTCCTGGAAAATAGATCCAGGAGGGACAATGTATGACTCATCAGACTACCAGAATGCCTAAATAAAAAAAGTACCTGGAAAACATCATGCAGGAAATTATAAGGGAAAATTGTCCAAATCTACTAGAACAAGATAAAAATATAACCACTGCAAGAATCCACAGAAAGAGATCCCAGGATAAAAACACCAAGGGCTGTTATAGCCAAATTCCAGAACTCTCAAATAAAGGAGAGAATAGTGCAAGCAGCAAAAGGAAAACAATTCAAATACAAAGGAAACACAATCAGATTCACACAGGACTTATCAGCCTCAAAACTGAAGTATCAGAAGATCTGGAATAGCATAGATTGGAGACCAAAGGACCTGGGATTACAACCCAGAATGTACTACCCTGCAAAATTCAGCATATACTGTTGGGAAAAAGATGGATAGTCAAGGGCTTCCAGAATTTTCTGACACAAAGACCAGAACTGAACAGAGAATTCAATCACCAAATATATGACTCAAGAATTGCATGGAAAAGTTAAATGAAAAGTGGGATGAAAAATAAAACAAAATAAATGTTGGTCAAGATCATCAAATTGTATACAACCTTAAAAGGGAAGATGTAACACTTGTAATTCTTTAGAAATTTACTTCTTTTAGGATAATTAAACATAGAATATAACTGAATAGAATGGACCTAAAGGATATGTGTATAGTTGGGTCTTATCTCTTCATTGAAGTGGTCTGAGATGATATCACTCTTTGAGATGAAAAGTGCTGAAGAAAACTTAAGTGTTTCATTATTCTTTTGATCCCTTTTAATTCTACTGTGCTTAGCACAGTACTAAGGGCATCAAAAACTGCATCACAAACTGCAAGATCCTGAGTTTGTGTCTCTATAACTTACAATCATTTGAAAAGTTCTCAGGTGAGACCTGCAGAGCCTAATAGTACTCAGAGCCCTTTAAGGTCCTTGAAGTTAATTAGATCATTTGACTTAACCCATGCTTCACTTAACAAGAGATTAATTACCCTGAACCTGGGTGGAGGGATGGGGTCAAAATGGGAGAGAAAATGGGTCTAGGGAGAGGAGCAAAAATAGTTCAAGAAATGATATGGCCTTGGATGATACTTTGATCCATGAGGAGGATTGGGTATACCTGAAAGATACTTGAAAAGGGATGAGATAAAAATGATTGTAATAATAATAATTTGATATAATTTGAGACAACACTGCTCATCAAGCAAACAAACAATCTGTGTTGATACTTTCATAACAAGATGAGTTTATCAAGCAATCAAATAATCAAATTGTGATTGATGATATCAAGGGAAGAGGGACAAAGATTTGTAATTTTAGAGAGAAAAAAGGAAGAATGTGAATGCTAAGTAAATTCTATTCAATAGATTTAGCCCAGAGAAGGAATAAGATATATTCCTGGGTTTAAACCTGGGTTTAAAAAAAATCTACCCTAATATGCAGGGGAAGGGAGGGACTGAGAAGGGAAAAGATAGGAGAAGAAGGGACTGATAAAATGGAAGGTGAGGGTATAAGTGAAAATAAACCAAAAAATGTCAAAGGGGAAAGGTAGTAAAATTTTGGTGAGGAGGAATAATTACACCCATCCCTCCACCTCCTCCATCCAGGGTCAGGGTACTTAATCCCTTGTTAAGTGAAACACCGGTTAAATGGAGGGAATTATTAATATTAATTGTAGATGAAAATAGAATGAACTGTCCCAGAAAAAGAGAAGTGGATAGCAGAATGGATTAAAAACCAGAATCCTACAATATGTTGACTACAAGAAACAGAGAAATACACACAAGGTAAAGGTAAATGGTTGGAGCAAAATACTGTATGCCTCAGCTGAATTAAAAAAAATAGGGATAGCGATCTAGATATCAGATAAATGAAAACATAAATCAATCTCATTAAAAGGGATAAGGAAGCAAACTACGTCTTCTTAAAAGGCATCTTTGGTAATGAAACTATATCATTACTAAACATGTTTGCTCCTAGTGTTATAGCATCCAAACTCCTAAAGGAAAGGGTATTACAAGGAGACATTAGACAGCAAAATTTTAATAATAGGAGACCTCAGTCTCTCTCAGAACTACATAAATGTAGGGGTGGCTAGGTGGCGCAGTGGATAAAGCACTGGCCCTGGAGTCAGGAGTACCTGGGTTCAAATCCAGTCTCAGACACTTAATAATAACCTAGCTGTGTGGCCTTGGGCAAGCTACTTAACCCCATTTGCCTTGCAAAAACCTAAAAAAAAAGAACTAGATAAATGTAACAACAAAATAAACAAGAAGAAAGTTAAGAACTTCAATGAATACTTAGATATAATAGACATCTGGAGAAAAGTTAATGGAGATAGAAAAGAATATACTATTTTCTTGGCTGTACATGGCATCTATACCAAAATTGACCATGTACTAGGGCACAAAATACCTTATAATCAAATGCAGAAAGGCAGAAATAATAAATACACACTTCTTGGGCCAAGATACAATAAAAATTACATGTAATAAAAGGTCATGAAAAGATGAACCAAGAATTAATTGGAAATTAGATAACTTTATTTTAAATAATGTGTAGATCAAACAGAAAATAATAGAAATAATCAATAGTTGTATCCAAGAAAATGATAATAATGAAACATATACCAAAATTTATGGGATGCAGCCAAGGCAGTTTTGAGGGCAAACATCATATCTCTAAATGCCCATATAATTAAAATAGAGGAGGAGACCAATGAATTGGATATGCAACTTAAAAAAGCTAGAAAAAGAACAAATTAAAGAATCCCAATTAAATACAAAATTTGAAATTCTGAAAATCAAGGGAGAGTTTAATGAAATTGAAAGCAAGAAAAATATCAATCTGATAAATGAAACTGAGTTGGTTTTATGAAAAAGCCAATAAAAATTAGACAAATCTTTGATTAATCTGATTAAGAAAAAAGAAAAGGTCTCCATGTTCAGATGGATTTACATGTGATTCTACCAAACATTTAAGGAACAATTAATTCCTATTCTTCATAAACTATTTTTAAAAAAAAGAGGAAAGGAGGGGGCGGCTAGGTGGTGTAGTGGATAGAACACTGGCACTGGAGTCAGGAGTACTTGAGTTCAAATCTGGCCTCAGACACTTAATAATTACCTTTGTGGCCTTGGGCAAGCCACTTAACCCCATTGCCTTACCAAAAAGCCCTCCCCCCAATAGGAAAGGAAGGAGTTCTGCTAAACTCCTTTTATGTCACCAACATGGTGCTGATACCTAAACCAAGAACAACCAAAATAGAAAAGAAAATTACAGGCCAATCCCCCTAATCAATATCGATGCAAAAATCTTATATAAAATTTTAACAATGAGACTACAGCAAGAAATAAGAGTAATGGATCAGTGGATTAGCATAGGTTCAAAACAAACTACAGTAAATGACTACAGGAATCTACTATTTCACAAATCCAAAGACATCAGCTTCTGGGATAAGAACTCACTATTGGAAAATATTGTTGGGAAAACTGGAGAATGGTTTGCCAAAACTAGGCAAAACATCTCACGCCCTATACCAAAATAAGGTCAAAATGGGTTCAGGATTTAGACAGTAAATGACACCATAGATAAATTCATTAGATCTAAAAATTATCTAAAAGATCTATGGAAAGGGAAAAAAGAAGAATTAGAGCATATTATAAACTGCAAAATGAATGATTTTGACTCTATTAAATTACGTTCAGAAGTTTTTGCACTAATAAAATCAATGCTACCAAAATTAGAAGGAAAGCAGAAAGCTAGGAAATAATCTTCATAAGTAGGAGTTCTGATAAAGGTCTCATTTCTAAAATATATATATATATAGAATTGCATTAAATTTATAAGGTCACAGGTTATTCTTCAATTGATACAAGGTGAAAGGATATGAATAGACAGTTTTCAAATGAAGACATTAAAACTATATATAATTACATGAAAAAATGCTCCAAATAACTATAGAAATGTAAAATAAAACAATGAGGCATCACACCTATCAGATTGGCCAGTATGAGAAAAAAGGAAAATGTTCAATGTTTGAGTGGTTGTGGGAGGGTTGGGGCATTGATGCATTGCTGGTGGAGTTGTGAATGGATCCAATCTTTCTGGAGAGTAACATGGAACTATGCCCAGAGAGTAATAAAACTGTTCATTCCCTTTGACCCTGGAATCCAGATGAAGCAAGAGAGGTCTTCCTATTAAATACCCTTCTTTGGTAGGTTGGATAGAGGGTGGTCCTTGGGAAGTGGTCTTACACCTTGGGCCAGGTAGCTTCCATTGGTAACTATTTACAGGTCCTTCCTGTCCTAAGTTTCTTGACCCCCTAGTTCAACATGTCATTTCCTGTCATGCCAGTGACTAGGCCATGGTTAAAGTTAAGGGGAAAATGGGGACAACATATAAAAAGCAAGGGATCAGTTTACATCTCAAGATCAGGAAGCCTCCACTCATTTAACAAGATTTAACAGCATCTAAGATCACAGTTCTGTTTCTGCTCCATCCATAATTCTTTACATCCCAGCATCATAAAAAAAAATGTTTCGTGGACTTATTCATTTGTGTATTAAAAATCTGTGTTGCACATATGCAACAGTTACAAACCTGATACTTACTGCCTGGAGGCCATGTATTATCTCATAACTCTCTCAGATTTCCTTGGAACTCTTAAAGGACTTTAAGATGTCTAGTCTCTGACTTTAACCCTACAACTATCAATTTATTCTCCAAATTGTAGTGTGACTCTACCCGAATTCTATTTAACCACTCAACAATCAGATTCTTTTATAAAGAAATATTGACTTCAAAAGTATAAAAACAAATATAGAAATATGCCTCCCAACTCAAGAAAAATTCTTATTATCCATTCCTCAACATCACTTCTGGGGAGTGGAAGGGCATTAAGTTCACAGTTTATCTCAGTTCTTCTGTACCATAGTCCCAATTTCCAAGATTGAAGTCTCCTTCCAGATTGAATCCCACTATCCTTCAGAGTTGGTAACAGTGGCCCACATGGAATCCTACCTCTGTCATTTACATGGCTCAATGATTATAGATTCAATGGAAATTATAACTCCTGTTCATGAAACTGAATGGTCAAATGAAATATAGCAAACAAAAACATCCAAAGTCTGTTCCTTGGAAACACAGAGCAGAAAAGGAGATAGATCAGTTCGTGCATCTGCACTCTGGGTGAACTTGAACTTTATTTCCTCTGGCCAGCCTGGAAAAAGTGCCCAGGGAAAAGTCAATATGCCATTTGCAGTTGTAAAATTCACAATCTGTTCTGGTTATGTAGCCAATCAAATGAGCTCTTGTTACCACACAATAAGGAATATGTCTTCTTCCAGAAGTATGGTGCCTACATGTTAGGTGATTTGGGTATATTCCAACATTGGTGTAATGTATGCATCATATATGCACAAATACATGTATGTACAAATATTACTGCCCCCAGGCAGTAAGTATCAGGTTTGTAACTCTTGTGACACACATTTATAATACACAAATAACACAAATATAGCATATATACATATATTTGAGTGGGGCTAGGTGCCATAGTGGATAAAGCACTGGCCCTGGAGTCAGGAGTACCTGGGTTCAAATCCGGTCTCAGACACTTAATAATTATGTAGCTGTGTGGCCTTGGGCAAGCCACTTAACCCCATTAGCCTTGCAAAAACCAAAAGAAAATATATACATATATTTGTAGTAATATATAATTCATATAATATTTGTATTTGAGGATTTATCCATTTTATATATATATATATATATATATATATATATATCAAAACACAGAGAAATAAATGTATCTCTCTGAGCAGAACTAGAATACTGTACACCATAATAGCAACATGGGGTTGATGATCAATCTTAATGAACTTGTTCATCAGTGCAACAATCAGGGATAATTTTAGGGTATCAGCAATGGAGAATACCATCTGTAACCAAAGGAAAAAAAAATTGTGGAATTTGAACAAAGACCAAAGACTTTTACCTTCAATTTAAGAAAAAAAAGTTATTTTATTATATAATCTTGCTATCTCTTACATTTTATTTTTTCCCCTTAAGGATATGATTTATCTCTCAACATATTCAATTTGCATCCATGTATAGCATGGAAACAAAGTGAAGACTCAGATTGCCTTCTGTGGGGGTGGGGGGAGGGAAGAAAGATTAAGGGGAAAATTGTAAAATTCAAAAAACAATAAATACATTTTTAAAAAGGGAAAAATAAATTAAACTACATTTCTTTTTTTGTTGTTTTTTGAATATGCAAGGCAATGGGGTTAAGTGTCTTGCCCAAGGTCACAATCCAGATAATTATTAAGTTTCTGAGGCTGGATTTGAACTCAGGTCCTCTACTGCCAGTGCTCTATCCACAGTGCCACCTAGCTGCCCCTTCAACTATATTTCTTGAAAATAAATGCATCTCTATATATATATATTCATGTGCATACACACATACCGGTGTGTGTACACACATATACATACACATGTGCATATATGTTTGTGTGTATAAATGTATGTGTATATGTAGATATAAAATAATTTTTTTTTCGTGACACTGAATGACCTGCTTTATATTTCATTCCAAATCATCAAAATATAAGCAATTTTTTTATCGTCATATTTCCTCATTGTATTCTGGAAAGGGAAGAAAGAGAATATAGGAGTAGAGATCATGTTCTCAAAGGACGAAAGGCAAGTTTAAAAAGCAGTATATGATGTTGTGAGTGTTTGGGGCCGTAGAATAAACTAGGAATAAGGCTGAACAAGCATAGAAGCAGTCCAACTTTTCTTGGAGAAGAGCAAAAGAGTTTGAACACAAAATGAGCCAATTTTTGTTTTTTTCTCCCAAATTGTGTTTATCTAAATGGAAGCAGCATTTATTACCTTAAATTGGTTAAAATCTCTGAGTCTGATTCAAAGCCAAAAAAGATGAAGTTACAAAATTCACCCAAAGCTGTCTCCTTACTTGAAAACAAAACAAAGCAAAACAATTTTATAAAACATAGTTTGAGATATTTGAATATCCAGTCACAAAAAGTGATTGCAAAACTCTGATGCTTCTTTGAAATGGCATTTTCACATTATTTAAACCTGAAAATATTCAAATGTGATATAATTTGGTCAAAAGAGTTCCATATGATTTTTTGTTTGTACTGATCAGTTTAACCAGTTAATCACCTATTCAATTCATCTTTTAAGCAAATTATAAAGTAGTATAAGATTATAATTTGGAGCTGAAAAGCATTGAGCTCTGCAATCAGAGGATATAGAATAAGATCTTTCATCTAATACATATTGCCTCTGGGCCTCAATTCTTTTATTAATATTAAAGGATTAGACTAGATGGCTTTTGAGGATTTTTCTGGCACTAATCTTAGGGAATCACCTCATCCAATTCCTTCTTGTTACAGATGAGGAAATTAAATTCAAGGATATTAATTCAACCAAGTTTCTTGGGCAGAGTGTGGCAGGTTCAGGAGTCAATCTCAATTCTTCTGGCTCAAGATGTAGTGCAACTTCTTCTGTATCCAAATTTACCTAGATACATATGAAAAAATTATCACTTATCTGATCCTATTATTACAGAGCCCCAACCCCCCCCCCCCCCCAAGTTCATGTGGTAGTATCGGAAGGACCAGAACATTTGGATAATGGGAGACAGGTTGAGCAAGTAGAATGCTAACAATGAAATTTCTCACTTGAAAAAAACTTTAAAGCTTGCTTCTAGAGGTACTAAAATACAGAAGACTTTGTTTCAAATAGTGCTTCTGAGAGATGCTTTGTCTGAAAGACTTGGGGCAGCTAAGTGCAGCAGTTAATAGTGTACTGAATGTGAAGTTAGGAAGATTCATATTCCTGAGTTCAAACATGACCTCAGACACTTACTATTGTGGTGAATCTGGGCAATTCAACCCTGTTTGCCCTAGTTCCTCATCTGTGCAATGAAGGGGACAAGACAATGGCAAGCCACTCTAGTATCCTTTTCAGGAAAAAACCCCAAGTAGATGATGAAGAGTCAGAGACAGTGAAAAACAACTGAACAACAAATACTTCTGAGACAGTGGGGAATAGTATGAGAAGCCTTCAGCTCATTGGCCTGTCTTCCATTGCATTTGTTGTACTTAAGAGTTGTGATATAGAAAACATCTATCAAACACTTTTCACACAAATAAAATCAGATATAATCAACTGGGCAAATGTGAATCGCTTATGGGTAGACCAAGCTAATGACAATTCCACCTAATTTAAATTGCTTATTGAATGTCATACTAACCAAACTTCCAAAAAATTGTGGTAAAAGAATAAAATGGGAATTAATGAAAAAAATGCAAATCAAAGTGAATTGCCAGATCTAAAATTATATTATAAAGCATCAGTCATCAAAACCATTTGATACTGGCTTAGAAATAGAGTGGTAGATCAGTGGAATAGACTAGATGCCCAAAAAAATAGTAAATGACTGAAGTGATATATTGTTTAAGAAACCCAAAGATAACAGCTTCTCATATAAGAAGCCACACTTCGATAAAAACTGCTAAGAGAACTGGAAGATACCATGGAAGAAACTAGGTGTAGAATAACATCTCATGCCATATACCAAGATAAGATTGAAATGGGCACAGGATTTAGACATAATAGGGAATATCACAAGCCAAGTAGGAGAACAAGGAGTAGTTTTCCTGTTGAATTGATGGAAAGAGGAGAACTTTATGACCAAAGAAGAGATAGAGGACTTTATCAAATGCAAAATGGATAACTTTTATTGTATTGAATTGAAATGTTTTTGTACAAATAAAACCAATGCAACCAAGATTAGAAGGAAGGCAATGAGTTGGGAAACAATTTTTACAATTAATGTTTCTGAAAAAAGGACTCATTTCTAAAATATATCGAGAACTGAGTTAAATTTATAAATAAAATAAGTCATTCCCATATTAACAAATGATCAAAGGATATGCAAAGACAATTTTCAGATGAAGGAAATAAAAAGTATTTAGCGTTATATGAAAAATGCTCTAAATTATTATTGATTACAGAAATGTAAATTAAAACAACTCTGAGGTACTATCTTAAACCTATAGGATTGGCCAATATGACTAAAAAGGAAAATTATCATTGTTGGAAAGTATGTGAGAAAACTGGGGCAATGATATATTGTTGGTAGAGTTGTGAACTGATCCAATCTTTCTGGAGAGTAATTTGGAATTGTACAAAAAGATCATAAAATTGTGACGCTTTGATCCAACAATACACTATTAGGTTGTATCCCTTATAGATCACAAAAAAAGGATAAAAAATCTAAATGTGCAAAAATATTTATAGCTGCTCTTTTGGTAGTGGTCAAGAATTAAAAATTGAGAAGATGCCCATCAATTGTGGACTGGCTGAACAAATTTTGGCATATATGAATGTGATGAAACACTAATATTTTTATAAAAAAAACATGAGGGATGGGACTTCAGATTAGCCTGGAAAGCCTTGCAAGAACTGATGTTGAGTGAAGTGAGCAG
Source organism: Macrotis lagotis (assembly GCF_037893015.1). Lineage (NCBI taxonomy): Eukaryota > Metazoa > Chordata > Mammalia > Peramelemorphia > Peramelidae > Macrotis > Macrotis lagotis. Next base: position 473,824,953 of record NC_133658.1, on the reverse strand, counting down.
AACCAGAATAACATTATGCATACCAACAGTAACATTGGGTTTTGCTCAACTATGATGGACTTGTTCATTTGAGTAGTACAATAGTTAAAGACAATTCTAAAAGACTTGTGATGGAAAACACCATCCATAGCAAGAAAATGATCTGTCAAGTTTAAATGTAGACCAAGTTTTACTATATTCAATTTTAAAAAGTTGTCTTGTGTAGTTTGATTTTTTTGCTTTATTGGCTTTTCTTTTTGTGATTTTTCTCTTACAACATAACTAACAAGCATCTGTTTAGTGATTATAAGTGCAGGGATAGGTTGGATTGTTTTCTGTCAGGGGTAGGGAGGAGGGAAGGAAGAAAAATGTAAAACTCAAATCCTTACAGAAAAAAAATGATTGTTGAAAGCTAATAAAAAAGTTATCTCTTTATACATGTTATATTCTCATATTAATCTACAACTTTCACACAGTGTAAAACTTCCATAAAACTCAATTTTTGATTCAATACAGTTTGTGTGTATTTGTGTGAGTGTGTGTGTAGGTCTGCTATAGTAGCTTCATGGAATTTCATCTTTTAATTGATGAAATGATATAACAATCATGCTCTTGAACAGGTGTTTTTAGACTTGTTTTGCTTGGTACTGAAGTAACTATGGAGGGAACATTCCGAGAGGCAGATTTTCCTTGAACATAGAAAGAAAATTCTCCCAACAATTATAGTTATGTAAAAGTAAAATGGAAGGTGGTAATGAGTTGATGAAGACCATTAAATATTTCAGTATTAAACTGGATGATTCTTCCTCAAGAATCCATGCCCAAGTCCAAGTTGGACTAAATGAACCATAGGGTTCCATAATTCTTTGATTCAAACTGCCCTGGGATGAAAACTCTCCCAAAATATCTCTTCTACCTTTTCCATATGAACCAACATGAGACTTAGATAAGTGATGTGAAGAAGGACTAGTAAGAATCTTGTCATGTTTCAGGTGAGAAAATGTCTGATGGTGACTGGACAGACCTATCCCACCCTATCTTAAACTAGATAATGAAAAAGCATTAACATGTAAAATGAGAGACTGTAAAAATACCAGAATAGCTATTTCTTCCTGGTATAAACCTATAGAGTAGCTGGAATACCTCATTAAACTTGAAGTTTAAGCTCCTAGGTATCAACATGGACTCCAGAATTGTCTACTCTGGTGGCCTATAAGAGACAGATTAAGGGGGGCACCTAAGTGGCACAGTGGATAGGGCACTGACCCTAAAGTAAGGAGGACCTGAGTTCAAATTTGACCTCAGATCCTTGATAATTGCCTAGTTATGTGACCTTGGGCAAGTCATTTAAACCCATAGCCTTGCCAAAAAAACCCCAAAATAACAAAAAATAGACCATGTAAAGAGGGATTACTTCTGCAGTTGCATGTTCTTTTTATCAGCTACTTCTTAGTTTCTGAATAAGATTCAGTAGGATGCCATCTATTTACTAAAAAATATACATCCTTGGTCATGCAAAGTAGCAAAATCTGCTTTTATATATTTAAAAATTTAAGTATTAGGGAGTATGAATGATGTAAAAGTAATTTATGATTGATGACATGATGATGATGATGATGGTGATGTTAATAGCTAACATATAGCAAGTGACACAATGATACAGTGCATAGAGAAATGACTTTGCCATCAGGAAGATATAAGCTAAAGTCCTTTTTTTTTGAACACTGATTGATCATTTAATCTCTGAGTACCTTAGGGAACGCCAGTAAAATGATGAGCTAAAAATAGGAGAGATAATGAATCCATATACATTAGCAGAGATGATTCTTCACCTTAGCCTCCCTATGCCAATGAAATCTTTCATACAGAGATGTATTCATTTCTTTATTGCGCTTTGGTTTGTAACTCTCTTGTTAATTGCTAGTGATTATGTATATACATAAACACAAATATAAGCATATGTTACTATATAATATATGTATATAGACATAGAATTTTTAAGTTTTCTAAAAGATTTTACAAAACTGATTCATAGCCTGGTCACCTCAAAAGTTCTAGGTTCAATCCAGTTGATTCTAATCTCAGAGGCAGTCTGAAATGATCACTTTTTCTTTGTAATTATTTACCCCCTCAACTTAATATTTACTCAAGAAAATCTCAAAAAGAAGCTTGTGTCTACATTTCCACATATAAGTCTAAGAGGGTCCCCGATTTTCATATAAATTATTACTAACCCTTGAATTTCTTTTAGAAGGGAATGGAACTTGAATATAACAACAACACTCATATTTTAGTTTAACAGCTCTCTTTAACAGGTTTTTACAACAATGTCTCTCACACATTTATTGGCACCTGTGGGTTTCCTCTAGAAGGCAAGTTCTGCTAGAGAGGCAACTCATTTTCAATTTTACTTAAATTGTCTGAATAACTCGTGTTCACTCTTCCATTCACTTCCATTTTAAGGAAAGTTCATCCCATTCACAGTTAGAATTAATAAGTCTGTATTACCTTCCTTGCTATTTTCCCTATTTGTAATTTTCTCTCTTCTTTCACTCTAACCCTCTTTACCAGTATTTTGCTTCCAACCTTAATCTCCCTCAATCTGCCCTCCCTTCTATTAATTTCCATCCCTTTTCTTTCTCTATACCCTCATGCTTTCCCCCCTCTCTTTTCTCTCCCTTATATCAATCCATTCTCCCCCTTTTCCTTTCCCTCTTTCCTCCTACCTTACACCTTACACCTTACCCCTTAGGATAAGACAGATTTCTATTGAGTGTATATGTTATTCCTTCTGAGTCAAATCTGACTACAGTAAGATTCAATCAGTCTCACTGCCTCTCATTTCTCCCTCTACTGTAATAGGTCCTTTGTGCCTCTTCATGTGATGAAATTTATCCTATTCAGCCTCCCCTTTATTCTTTTTCTAGTACAATCTGTTTTTAATGTCTTAATTTTTTTGCATCATCACATCAAAATCAATTTATGACCATACCCTCTGCCTAGCATAATCCTAATTCAGATACAGTTCTCATAAATTACAAATATCATCTTCCCATGTAAGGATGTAACCACTTTAATCTTATTGTATTTCAATTTTACTTTTATATTTATCTTTTTTATGTATCTTTTGACTGACATTTGAAGACTGAAATTTCTGTAACTTTTTATTTTTTCATCAGGAAAATTTGAAATGCCCCTATTTTTTGAATGTTCATTTCCTCCCCCCCCCACTAAAAGATAAAGCTCAATTTTGCAGAGCAGTTAATTCTTGGTTTTAATCTAAGCTACTTTACCCTCTGGAATATCATAGTCCATGCCCCCAATCCTTAAATCATGAAGTTGGGTCTCCTTGGTATTTGAATTATTTATTCTTGACAGCCTACAGTATTTTCTTCTTGACCTGATAATTCTAGACTTTGACTACAATAATCTTTGGCATTTTCATTTTGGGATCCCTTTTAGGAGGTCATCAGTGGATAACTGCAATGATTATTTTACCTCTTGTTCTGGGATATCAGGGTAATTTTCCTTGATAATTTCTTGAAAGAAGTTGTCAAGGTTTTTTTTATATCATTTTCAGGTAGCCCAATAATTTTTTTAAATTGAATTAATGTTTTTCCAAATATATGCAAAGGTAGTTTTCAGGAATCATTTTTTTCTCTCTTCCTCCCCTTGATAGAAAGCAATCTAGTATATAGCCCCATAATTTTTAAGTGATCTCTCCTGGATCTATTTTCCAGGTCAGTTGCTTTTTGAAATAGGCATTTTATATTTTTTCCTTTTTTTTTTAAATTTTGCTTGACTGATTCTTGATGTCTCATAATCATCAGCTTTCACTTGCCCGATTTGATTTTTAGCTTTTCTATTTCCTTTTCCATCTGGCCAATTCTATTTCTGAACTTGCTTTCTTCAGTTAATTTTTGTTTTTCCTTTTTGAAGCTATTGTTTATCTCATGTATTTTTCATTTCTTTTTCCAATTTTACTCCTACCTTTTTTTACTTAATTTTAAAAATCGTTTTTGAGTTTTCTTAAGAGGACCTTTTGAGCTTGAGAACAATTTACATTTCCCTCTGAGGCATGTAGACCTTTTTCCACTATGCTCTTCTGAGATGTTATTTTATCATCCTTGTTGTCATTGTAGCTTTCTTTTGTCTGTACTCTTTTCTGTTACTTATTTATTTTTAGACCTATTTGTGCTTTTTTGAAGTTGAAATTTGCTCTTGGGCCATAGAAGGTATTTTCCAAATTTCTAGTGCCGGGGACCAGAGGCCTGCTCACTGGATTTCCATGCTGGGTCTCAGGTGATAATACCTTTTTACTATATTAAGACTGCCTAGACTAGTAACACTGTCTAGGAAGAGGTTCTAAGGTACATAGTTTGCTTTCTGTCCTAAGACTGGGGTCTTGTTTATGATTTTTTGCTGTGACTGAGAGCCTCCTAATGACTTTCCCTACCCCCTACCTGTGCTCAGTCATGCTCTTCCTCCATCTAAGTGAGTCAGATTATTTCTGAAATTCTTTCAAGATATCTTAAGCTAGAAAATGCTCCACTCTGTGTTTTTGTGGGTTCTGCCACCCAGAATCTGTTTAGATGCTGGATTAATGTTGCTTATGAGAAAAGTTGTGAGGATCTCAGGGAATTTTCTGGCTCTCTCTCCACCATATTGACTGCACCCTTTGAATAACTAATCATAATAGAGAATTGGAACATACTGATGTAACTCTACAAACTCTCTCTTTTCAGATTCTTGAATTCTTAATGTTGCTGTTGTACATGAAAGAAACCCAAAGGTGGTAACTGCCCCTCTAAATCTTTCTTCTCAATTCAGAAGCATGAATTTTAGATGCCTGCTAACAAGGAAATCAAACTTGTCCTGTATTAAATGAAAAGTTTAGAGTTAATGAACATTGTACATATAGATTTATCAGATAATAAGGATTAGAACATAAGATCACAAATTTAAAGGTGGAGTATACTTAAGTTAACTAATTTAACCTTTTCATTTTTGAGATAAAGAAACAAAGAGAATAAGCAGGTGGAACAAAAAAAAACATATCATAAAGTAGTAGATAGGGCAATAAGAAGACCTATTCAGACACAATATCTGTGTGACCTTAATTAAGTTACTCAGTTTTCTTATCCACAGTCTGAGTGGGTTGGACTTGATGGCTTTTAATGTTCATCCCAGCTCTAAAGCTACAATATTATGATTTACAATTTGAGAAGGGTTTTGTCCAATGTTATGCAATAAGGGACAAAGTCTAGAGGTTTGTATCTGCAATGCATTTCCACCAAGGACTCTTAATGCTCCACCTCTCTCCAACTATTGTTGATTCTAGAGGGTAGCAGAGAAAGTTCATTTTCAACTCTTTGTTCTCCAACTATACCGTAAAGATATGGGCAAGTATATATATTTCTCAAATGGGTTTCTGTCCCAATGCCTCAATTTCTGACTCCTGAGGATTAATGGATGATGATCCCACCATGAAAAATATCTTCTTTTCTCCTTGCTTTAAAATGCCAGTCCTGCTCTGTTGACCTTTGATTTCCTTCCTTTGAATGATTAAAAATAAAAAACCCAAAGATAATGATGGCAATTTCTTACTTCCATTAGGCCAACACAGACAACAATCTAACAACGATTGTTCCTACTCAAAACTTTGATCAACAAAATCATTTTAGGGATAGATGCCTCATTTTATTTTGAAATTCATACTTTCAGTAGCCAAGGAACATTTTCAAACCCACCAACTCATCTTGTAGCTACTTCATTGTCCAGGAACTAATCAAGAGTTGTTTCTGTCTTCTCAACAAGGAGCTAACATGTCTGCTCATATATTATTAGAAAAGCTGCTTTCCAAAAACCAGAGTAAAAAATATACCATCCTATATAATCAATTATATTGGGTAACTAACCCAAACATATTTTCTTATTTCAACTTTACAAAAGTCTTATGAGATAACTGTTCAAGGTATTATTATTTCCATTTTTTTAAAATGCAGGAAAATGTTTAGACACAGTGATTTGTGCACTGAATCTTTAATTGAATTCAAAGCACAACTCAAACTTCAAATCCAATACTTCTTCCACTATACTAAAATACTACTTCTGTTAACTTGTTAGTTTTTAATTTTTGCAAACTTTCATTATTTATAAGAAACTAAATCAAGATCTATAATGCTATAATATTTTATATTTGTTTCTATTGAACATAGCTTAAAGTTATGAATCTATGTATGATGTCCTGCATTAATATTATATAACAGATCACTTTCCTCTATGTTAATTTTTCTAAGACCTAAAAAAGGCAAATTACCTGTGGTGAACAGAATGATAAAAAATAGCCCTTAATAGCCTTTGAAATCCTGAAACAATCTGGTGGGGAAAGAGATTATTAAATACACATGGGAAAAAATTCTCTTGCTAAAATTGTATAGAGCAAAGGACATAAAATTATATGGGGCCATGTGGGAAAGAAAGCAATTTGGAATTTCAACTTCCAAATGGAAGATGATCTTTCAAGTTAATGGAGTTTATAAAAATAAATATCAGCACATAAATAGGAAACAATCTATCTTAAAGCAGTTAATGCAATGCAATTTTAAGCAACTTAGTTATACAAAATCTTTTTACTCTTTAAATTGATTCAGATATTTCACATCAGCCTATGCATCTTCATAAATTCACTAAACATTTACCATGGACTTAACACCACAGTAAGCACTGTGTAGAGCTCAAAAAAATATAGAAAAAGAAACCTTGCCTCCTAGAGATTACTAATGAGGTGGTGGGTCAACAGCAGCACCCCAGAAATAACTTTAAGAAAGAATTAAGTGTTTGCCATTATATTGCTAACAATAACTGAATGGGTTCTAGAAATAGGAGAGATCACTGTGGTCTTCACTCATCAAAGAAAGTTTCCTGGATAGGATGGACTTTCCATCAGGTCTTCAAGGACTGGTAAGATTTGCATAGATAGAAGGGAGCAAAATAAGTCATATTTCTTTTTTTTCCCTTTCTAAAAAATATTTATTTATTTTCATCCATTTGCACATGCATGTTTTCATGTTACAAAATTTCCTTCCACCCTCCCTTCTTCCCACCCCCATCCCCTCAGTGGTGAACAGTCAGGTTAGCAAAGTATATACATATTTTGAGAAACATGTTTACAGATTAGCATTGTTTTGGGGTATGAGGATCTAGGATTAAGGGAAAGAGATAATTTTTATAAAGTATTTTTCAGATGTGAAGAGTTTTCTTTTTGTGAGTGTGTGTTTTGTTTGTTTTGTTTTTCTTCCTCTGGATAGGATAACAAAATCTATAGACAGTCTAATATAGTTGTCTTAGCTCTCTGAATTGCTGAGAGGAGCTGCTTCCATCAAGTTTATTCATCTTGAGTGAAATATTCCATCTTAAGAGTTAATATTCCTAGTGAAGTTCTCTCAGGGTTAAAAATCATTAAAATATTGCTCCCTTACACTATTCTTAGAAGAGGGAAAGAGGCCTTGCATTCCCAGTCAGACACCCTCCTGATTCTCCTAAGGAGTGAAACAGTAGACTAATTCCAAAAAGACCTTACAATGATTCTCTTAGGGAGGGAAATAGTGGAAAACTACCAGAGAAGAGACCTTGCAGTCTTAATTAGCCACCTGCTTGATAATGGATTGTGAGAACAGTAGCCTGCCTTTTCTTGTTTGATAAGTGCTAAACTAAGAAGACCTTGCATACTTAGACATTAATTCATTTAATAGAAAGTCATTAGAAATCTTCTTCTGATACCCTCGCCATCTGAATGGTGAGGTAATATTTTATGAAAACCCTTTATTCTTCTTTTTGTTGCTGGGTAGATTTTTTTTCACCTAAAGATTGTAACTCTGTAAACCTTAACCAATCAGGTTGGAAGAGAGTGGGCTAGGGAGGGGGCAATTGTGCTAGGCCATATAATCGATTGACTGTCACCTCGGGGAAGCTCTTTGATCTTCACTGCTTTTGTGAGACTTGGGGGTGCCCTTTTCTTGAGAAAAGCCAAATTAAACTTTCCTTTTTTGCTCAGAGAAGTCTCTCTATTTTTTTAAATGTATTTTTATCCCACACAATCTCACTTTGTTGTTGTTGATGTGTACATTGTTCTCTTGGTTCTATTCCCTTACCTCAGCATCAGATCCTGTGAATCATTCCTAGCTTCTCTAGACTCCAACCATTTATGGTTTCTTATAGAACAAAAAAGTATTCATGTACATAACTTATTTAGCCATTCCCCAAATGATGGACATCCACTCAATTACCAATTCTTTGCTATGGGGCAGCTATGAATATTTTGGAACATGTAGGACTTTTCCCTTTTATTTATAATTTCTTCTGGATATAGACCTAGAATTAAAATGGCTGGGTCAAAGGGTATGAAAAGTTTTATTGCACTTTGGGAATAGTTCCATATTGTTCTCCAGAAAGGATCAGTTGGATCAGTTGGCAATTCCAACAGGAATGCATCAATGTCCCAATCCTCCGGCAACCTATCTAACTTTGATCGTTTTCTTTTTTCCTCATCTTGGCCAATCTGATAGCTGAGGTGATACCTCATTGTTTTTTGTTAATTTCCTTTTCTCTAATCAATAGTGATTTGGAGCATTTCCCCTATGATTATATATAGCTTTAATTTCTTCATTTGAAAACTCTGTTTGTATCCTTTGACTATTTATCAATTGGGGAATAACTTGTGATAATATAAATTTGATGCAATTCTCTATATATTTTAGAAATGAGAACTTTATTAGAACTTCTCATTATTAAGATTGATTCTCAGTTCTCTGTTTTCCTTCTAATTTTGACAGCAATGATTTTATTAGTGCAAAACCTTTTAAATTTATTATAGTAAAAATCATTCATTTTGCAGTTTATAATATGCTCTAATACTTTTTTGGTCATGAATTTATCCCCTTTCCACAGATCGGATAGATTGAGTATTTCTTGGTATATTAATTAATCTATGGTGTCACTATTTATGTGTAAAATCCTGTATACATTTTCACCTTAATTTGGTATACATTGTGAGATGTGGCTCTATGCCTAGTTTTGCTAAACTATTTTTCAGTTTTCCTAACAATTTTTGTCAAATAGTGAGTTCTTATCCAAGAAGCTGATGTCTTTGGGTTTGTCAAATAGTAGATTGTTGTATTCATTTACTGCAGTTTCTTTTGAAATTATCTTAATCCACTGATCTGTTACTCTTATTTCTTAACCAGGCAGTTATGATGTCTGCCACTTTATAACATGATTTTGGATCTGTTGGAGCTAGGCCACCTTCCATTAATTATTTTTTTAATCAGTTCCACTGCTATTCTTGACTTTCTGTTGCTCCAGATGAATTTCATTACTATTTTTTCTAGCTCAGTAAAGTAGTTATTTGGTAGTTTGATTGGTATGGCAATGAATACGTAATTTAATTTGGGCATAATTGTCATTATTATTATATTAGTTCAACCTAACCATGAGCATTTGACATTTTTTGAATTATTCAGCTATGACTTTATTTGGGTGCATTCATACTGTTTCTGGTTTTGTCTTAGAAGATAAAATCCCAAATATTTAAAGTTGTCTAAAATTATTTTAAATGGAATTTCTCTCTCTATTGCTCTTAGGCTTTGTTGTTCATATATAGAGATACTGATGATTTGTGTGGGTTCTTCTTATATCCTATTACTCTCCTGAATTTCTTAATTGTTTCAAGGAGTTTTTTAAATGATTTTCTTGGGTTCTCAAAGTATACCGTCTTATCATATGTAAAGAGTGAAAGTTTTGCTTCCTCATTGCCAATTCTTATTTCATCAGTTTCTTCTTCTTTTATTGTTATAGCTAGCATTTCTAATACTATATTAAATAGTAATGGTGATAATGGGCATCCTTGTTTTACCCCTTTTTTATTGGAAATGCTCTGAATTTATTTCCATTTGTTAAGGTTTTTTAGATAGACACTATTTATTATTTTAAAGAAAATGCTATTTATTCATAAACTGTTTAGTGTTTTTAATAAGAATGGATGTTCTATTTTAATCAAAGGCTTTTTCAACATCTATTGAGATAATCATATGGTTCTGTTGGTTTTACTATTGATAGTAAAGCTAATACCCCTGCCTGCCTGGTATAAATCCAACCTTATCATAGTGTATTAGGCTGGTAATAACTTGCTATAGTCTCACTGCTAAAATTTTATTTGCTATTGTATGATTAATTATGTTGAGTGTTTTCTAAGGTTGAACCATCCCTGTCTACCTGCTATAAATTCTTCCTGATTATGGTGTATCATCATAATAATGACTTGCTGTAGTCTCATTGTTAAAATCTCATTTAAGACATTTGCATTAATATTCATCAGGGAAATTGATCTATAATTATCTCTGTTCCAGTTCCTCCTGGTTTAGGTATCAGCACCATGTTGGTGTTATAGAAGAAATTTGGCAGAACTCCTTACTCTTACTATTTTTTGAAATAGTTTATGTAGAATAGGAATTAATTATTCCTTAAACGTTTGGTAGAATTCAATTTGCAAATCCATCTGGACCTGGGGACTTTTTGTTAGGGAGTTTATTGGTGCTTTCTTCAATTTTATTTTCTTTAATGGGGTTATTTAAACAATTTATTTCCTCTTCTGTTAATCTGGGCAATTTGTATTTTGTGAATATTAATCCATTTCTCTCAGGTAATCTAATTTATTGGCATACACTTGGCAAAGTAGCTACAAATTATCTCTTTAATTTCTTGCTCAGTGATGATTGGTTCATCCTTTTCAGTTTTGATACTGGTAATTTGGTTATCTTATTTCTTTTTTAAGCAAATTAACCAAAGTTTGTCTGTTTTATTGGCTTTTTAATAAAGCAGCTCTCAGTTTTATTTATGAGATAATGGTTTTCTTACTTTCAATTTTATTAATTTCACCCTTATTTTTAGAATTTCTAACTTGTATTTAATTGAGGATTTTAAATTTGTTCTTTTTTCTAGCTTTTTTAGTTGCATATCCAATTCATTGATCTCTCCTTTCTCTATTTTATTCATATGGGCATATAGTGATATATAAAGTTTCCTCTAAAATTTTGGTATGATGTCCTATTATTAACATTTTCTTGGATATGATTATTGATTATTTCTATTATTTGCTGTTTGAACCACCCACTATTTAAGATAAAGTTGTTTAATTACCAATTAGTACTTGGTTTATCTTTCCATGTCTCTTTATTGCATGCAATTTTTATTGCATCATGGTCTGAGAAGTGTGTATTTATTATTTCTGCCTTTCTGCATTTGATTCTAAGGTTTGTATGCCCTATTACATGGTCAATTTTGGTCTGGGTGCCATGTACTACTGAGGAAAAGGTATATTCTTTTCTCTCCCCATTAAGTTTTCTCCAGAGGTCTATCACATCTAAATTTTCTAAGGTTTCATTCATCTTCTTAACTTCCTCCTTGTTTATTTTAGGGTTAGATTTTTCTAGTTCTAAGAGAGGGAAATTGATGTCTCCCCTCATTAAAGTTTTGCTGTCTATGCCTCTTTTTAATTCACTTAGCTTTTCCTCTAGGCATTTGGATGCTATAGCACTAGTTATATACATGCTACTAATGATTTAGCTCCATTACCAATGGTCCTTTTAGGAACATGTAGTTTCCTTCCTCATCCCTTTTTATGAGATTGATTTTTGTTTTTACTTTATCTGGGATTAGGATTGCTACCCCAGATTTTTTTTATTTCAGCTGATGCATAATATACTTTACTCCAACCTTTTTCCTTTACCCTTTGTATATCTCTCTGCTTCAAGTGTGTTTCTTGTAAAATGACATATTGTAGGATTCTGGTTTTTAATCCATTCTGCTATCCATTTCTGTTTTATGGGAGAGTTCATCCCATTCACATTGACAGTTAAGATTACTAATTCTGTATTTCCCTTCATGCTATCTTTCTCCATTTATATGGAGGTTGCTAACTAAGACTGCAAGAGCTCTTCTCTGGAAGTATTCCACTGTTTCACTCCCTAAAAGAACAGGAGGGTGTCTGACTGGGAATGTGTGGCATCTTTTCCTCTTCTAAGAATAGTTTAAGGGTAATAGTCTGTCTTTGTTTTAATGATTTTTAACCCCGAGAGGACATCACTAGGAATATTAACTCTTAAGATGGAATATTCTACTCACCTCTACAAATATAAATATTTGAGTTCTTTCATTGGTGTTATTTATCTTTCTAATAAAAATAATCAGATATCATCAATCATAGTTTGATTATTTGATTGCTTGATAAGTTCATATCATTATCCAAATATCATCACAGATTCTTTGCCTGATTGCTTGATAACGAGTTTTGACTCAAATTGCATCAAATTATAAGTATAACCATTTTTTTTTACCTACTCCCCTTTTCAGGTATCTTTTAGGTACACACAATTCTCCTCATGATCCAAAGTATCATCCAATGTCATATTATTTCTTGAACTATTTGTGCTCCTCCCCCCAAGGACATTTTCTCTCACACTTTACTCCTCCTCACACTTTACCTCCACCCCTGAGGATCAGAGTATTTAACCTGGTTAAGTGAAGCAAGGTTTATTTACTTTCACACTTTACCTCCCTCCTTCCCTACTCAGAGTACTTAACACCTAGTTATTGTAAATCACTGGTTAAGTAAAACCCTGATCTAATTAACTGCAAGACCCTTAAAGATTTCTAAGTACTGGGAGGTTCTGGAGGTCTCACCTAAGAATTTTACAAATGATTGCAAATAACAGAGACACTAACTCAGGATGACCCAGTTTATAATGCCCTCATGAGACAAAGCTAAACACAGTAGAATTAAAGTGGGCCAAAGGATGAGACACTTAGTTTAAAGCTAATACCCTTGCTTTTCTTCAGGACTTTTTCGTCTCAAATGTAGTGATATTTTATCTTGGACTTCTTCAATGGAGAGATAAGACCCAATTATACCAAAATCTTTTAGGTTCATTCTCTTCAATTATATTCTACCTTTTAATTATCCAAAGAGAAGTAAAGTTCTAAAGAATTAGAAGTGTGGTATCTTCCCTTTTAGGGTTGCATACAATTTGATGATCTTGACCAACATTTGATTTGTTTTGTTTTGCTTTATCATTCCCATTTTCATTTATCTTTTTTTATGAAACTCTTGAGTTGTGTAGTTAGCGAACTGAATTCTCTTTTCAGTTCTGGTCTTTGTCTCAGGTAATTCTGAAAGTCATCTATTTCATTGAACATCCATCTTTGTCCCTGACAGTATATGCTAAATTTTGCAGGGTAGTGAACTATGGGTTGTAATCCCAGGTCATTTGCTCTCTGAAATATGCTATTCCACGTCTTATATTATTGATAGGTCCTGTGTGATTCTTGAGTTTCCTTTGTATTTGAATTGGTTTCTTTTTTGCAGTTTGCAATATTCTCTCCTTTATTTGAGAGTTCTGGAATTTGTCTATAAAGCCCTTGGAGTTTTTATCCTGGGGTCTCTTTCTGGAGGGGTTCTATGGATTCTTTCAGTGGTTACATTGTTATCTTGTTCCAGTATATTTTGGACAGTTTTCCCTTATAATTTCCTGCATGATGGTTTCTAGGTTCTTTTCTTGCTCTAGGTTTTATGGTAGTTTGATGATTTGTAGATTGTCTCTTCTGAATCTATTTTCCAGATCATTTGTTTTCCAAGGTACTTTACAATTTCTTCATTGGGGGGGTGCTTTTTATTTTTTTTGATGGAATCTTGTAGTATTTTAGATTCATTGTTTCTATTTGTTCAATTCTTATTTTAATTTCTCTAATTAGTTTCTGTGTTTCCTTTTCCAGGTGGTTATTTTTTATTTTTAATGGAGTTGATATCTGGTCAGTTTTTCATAAATTTCCTACAAGACATTCATTTCTCTTTTCCTCTTGTCTTCTTCCTCTCTTCTTTGGTTTTTAAATTCTTTTTTTAAGCTCTTCAATGAGCTCTTTATTTGAGTCCAATTTATAAACTGTTTTGTTATGTTCCCTGTGAGTGATTTTTCACTACTTTTTTTTATTCAGACATGGCACGGTTATAATCTTTGTTTTTAAAGAAGTTTTCTATAGTGATTTTTTTTTATCTTTTTTGTTCATCTTTATTGTTTTAGTTCTCCTCCTGGGATATAGGGAGTATAAATCCATACCTAATTTTTGCTGGGGTGTTGTTGTTGGCCAATATGTTTCCTATGCAGTCCAGGCCTTGCATTTGAAGAGGTTCTTTCCTCTTTTATGTCCAGGTTCTGAATCAAGTGTTTTTATTCCTGATCCATCCTGTCTTTTACCCTGGTTTGAGGTTGGAGTCTTCCCTGCTTGCTTTATATCTAGCTTCCGGGACCTCTGCTATTGTTAAACTATCAGGACCTGTATTGCACTGTGGTCTTTCCTGCTCTTTCATCTCCTGAACTTTATTTCCCCTTTTCCTCCAAAGAGACAATCTTCACTGAAGATTCTCCACTATGTTTAAAATTGAAAACTGTTTTTGAATCTTCACTTTTTCTTGTTGGGATCTATAGCCTGAATGTAAGAGTAGAAGCTTTATTTATCTTTGGTAGAGAAAAGCTCTGGGAGCATGTTAATTTTACAACACCATATTGGCTTGGCCCTGGAAGTCTTGCTATATTCCTTTTTTTAGGTTTTTGCAAGGAAAATGGGGTTAAGTGGCTTGCCCAAGGCCACACAACTAGGTAATTACTAAGTGTCTGAGGCCAGATTTGAACTCAGGTAATCCTGAATCCAGGGCCAGTGCTCTATCCACTGTGCCACCTAGCCAGCCCATCCATACTCCTTTTAAAGGAAAAATAATTTGCCATTACTGTATTCTGTAGTTTAAGTTTGAACACCTAAAATATACTTTATAAATTTAGAGACACTATGTAGGGTACCCTAAAAGTCTTTCATAACTTAGAGTTTCATTAAGAATTTTATGATACTATGTCAAAGTGAGCTATTATATAATTGCCTGCACACATAGACCTAATTTATGAATAGCAAAGCAGTGTTCAAGGAAATTTCATTTCTTTTAGACAGTTCCATGAGACTTTCTTTTTTATTGATTCATCCTTGACCCACATTGATTCCAAGACTAGATTTCACATATGTGATGACAGTTCTGGTACAATCCAGGATGCTTGTCTAATAAATTCAACAAACATGCCTTTGTCTCAAGTTATGTTTCAATATAACCCTAGAAAACCCACACTCCTGTAGTTGAAAGAATTTGGAAGTCTTGTTGTACAAGACTCATGTCCTCTACTGTGATTTATTTTTAATAATAGAATGCTCTGTTTTGACTGCAAACAAATTTCTCTCAATATGCAGGTGGCCTTGAGCATAGGATTTAGGGTGAAAAGAACAGTTTTTCCTCTGATTTAATTTGTTTGCATAATATAATCCAAATGGTATTATTGACTGAGCCCTCAACTAAATT
The DNA here is from genome assembly GCF_037893015.1 of Macrotis lagotis. Classification (NCBI taxonomy): domain Eukaryota; kingdom Metazoa; phylum Chordata; class Mammalia; order Peramelemorphia; family Peramelidae; genus Macrotis; species Macrotis lagotis. The sequence goes on along the minus strand of NC_133658.1, from coordinate 473,809,523 downwards.
TGATTGGTATTCAGAATAGTGAAGAAATAATGTTGATATTCTTCTTGATGCTGGGTAGATAAAGAGGTTCTGTAAAGATGGTTCAAAGAAATGACTTCAGTGGTATAATTAACTTATTGGTAAGTGTAAGGTCTTTGAGTTCAGATATTTGTGTTTCAGGCTATTAACTATGGTATTGATGGTATCAGTCAGCAAATTTCCCTCCTGTGTTCCTTGAGAGAGACAGCTCTATAACTCTTGGCTGCTGTAAAGAAAAGCTCATAAAATGTTACAAAACAGGGTGAAATCAGAAAAGTTATATAAGATTACATTTTACAATAGAAAGAAAAATCTTAGTAAAGATAGACAACGTAACTAAAAGATAAGAACTATGTCTGAGACTTGATTAGGAGAACATTTCATAGGAGCGCATTTTTCCACTTATTGATAGAGTTCAGTATAATGATTTCCTTTGTAATTAAATTTATTCTTTTTATACATTTTGAGGTATTATTCAAGAAAGGATCCATAGGTTTCATCAGACTATTAAAGAAACCCAGGATAAAAATACTAAAGAAACCATTCTTTAGAGACCATGTAATGCAATCCCCTTATTTTACTAATGAAGAAACTGAGATCAAGAAGAGCAAAATGATTCACTGAAAGACAAATCATGGTTGGGGTTGAATTTGAAGTCCTCTAAATCAAAACCAATATATCTATCACCTTATTATAATATTTCTAGATTATTCTAGCCATTAATTCCCTCTTGAATTTCTGTCAAGTATCTTTCAAAATTAAGAATAAAAATTAAAGCCAATTTTTCCTAAAGAGTTGTGAGAAAATTCTGAGTTGACCCTTCTATCCACCTACTTGCCCCCCCATCTCAGGAGTGTCTAGAGACCAATAATTTCTAGTCATAATAGCATAGGTCAAGGATTACTCTTGGTTAATGTGCCCCAGAGAAAAGGCCAGGGATTTACAACTTAGAAAGAAAAAAAAACTTTATTTTTGCTTTCATGTAGAATTAACTCCTGTAAAAATTTATAGTACTAATAAAAGACCACCCTGCATTCACATAGCAATATTACCTGCATTTCAACACTCAGCAATATACCAGCATCCCAAGAAAAGAGCAAGAAATTTACTATAATGTTGGGAAGTGGAGCAGTGAAAAATAGAACCATGGCTTACACAAAAAAAGAATCCTTTTTACCAGGACCATTTGTGTTCCTTTTCATTGTTTAAGGCAAGGCTGGTAAGGGAAAGTTTGCAGACAATTCAATGGCATGTACAATTTATATAATGCTACTGGTCAACATTTATTTTAATCATATTATTCAATTTATACTTTCCTATAACTAATAAGTTTTTATATTTTTGGAGAGGAATTTTCCACCAGTTCATCTGCATACAAAGAACAATAATGCAACCTATGCCTTTTCCCCCTTGCTCTCATCTTTCTAAAGACTTGAAATTTGTTTAAGACTCAGTCAACCAATCAAGTAGCATTTAAGTACCTGCTAAGTTCCAGCCACTGTATTGGGATCTGGGAATACAAAGAAAGGAAATTTTTTTTAAAAAGTCCTTACTTACAAGGAGTTCACAGTCTAATGGAGGATTAGAACTAAAGGATAAAAACACAAGAAAGAAAGCAAAAAAAAAAAACAAATGAAATTTTAAAAAGAACACAGTATGTTTTACTCTGCATTCATACTCCATAGTTTTTTTTCAGGATGTGGATGGAATTTTTAATAACAAGTTTCTCAGAATTGTTTTTGATCCCTGAATGACTGACATCTTCATTCATCCTTGTTATCATTTACATTTTATGTGTACAGTGTTCCCCTGATTCTGTGCACTTCATTCAGCATCAGCTCATGCAAGTCTTTCTAGGCTTTTCTAAAGTCAGGTAACTCATGATTTCTTATAGAACAATAGTACTCCATAGCATTCACATACTATATATAATTGGTTCCGCCATTCCCTAATGAATGGGCATCCTCTCCCAATTCTTTGCCACTTCAAAAAAGCTGCGATAAATATTTTTTGTTAATGTGGGTCTTTCCCCTCTTTTTATGATATCTTCTCAAGAATTTATTAAACCTCAACCATGTGATGGCACTTCATTTTTTGGCAAGACAATGGGGTTAAGTGACTTGCCCAAGGTCACATAGCTAAGAAAGTATTAGGTATATGAGGTCACATTTGAACTCGGGTCCTCTTATTCTAGGGCTGGGGCTCTATTCACTATGCTACCTTGCTGCTCCCAAGTTATTTTCTTAGGTGCTAGTGTTTCCAAAAAAAAAATGGAACAGATGTTGCTATCAAATTGTCTGACATCAGGGGATAAAATATCCTGCCTTTATTATTGTATTTTTACTTTTGTTCACACACACTCTGACACAAACCAGCCTTCTTGTGATTCTCATATATGACTTTTCATTTCCTGTCTCCTTTGCTTTGCACAGGATATTCCTCATACTTAGATTACTTTCCCACATTTTACTTTTGAGTCAGAAAATCTATTATTTCATCTAAAACTTAGGTCAAGTGTCACCTCCTTTAGAACCCTAAATTGATTGGCTGCCCCTCTTGTTATTGCTTCATTGATGAAACTCTCTCTGTGTCATTTTGTATTTCAATTCTTATACATGTTATTTTCCCCAAATAGAAGGTAAGCTTCCTGGGGGTAATGGTTGCTTTGGTTTTATCTTTGGTGCCTGGCATATAGAAAGTGTCCCATAAGTCGTTATTGAATTGAGTTGGATAAAGTAAGGTGTGCTTGAGCTTTAGCAAGTATGCTGTTTGTTAAATTTTTAAACATAAATATTAACACAGTATTTGACAAATATTACAAGTTAGAGTTTTATTTGTTGTTTTGATGATTATCTAGACTTGAAGTTATGAGAAAATGTTAGTAATGAAGATTAAACCTGAAAGTCTGTCAAATGTATGTTGTTCTTGTTTTCTGGAAATTATTAACCATTTACAAGTACAACTCTGAATGTAATATATTACTATACAAAATTATATATATATATATATATTATAAACTGTGTATGTGTCTGTGTGTACACACAATATTACCTTAGGCTCATTTTTCTATCTCATTTTCTTAGAGATTTGTGTCTGGGAGATAATAAGATCATCCTATATGCATATAATACATATTTATTCACTTAGGAAAGGGATCAAATTATCTTTAAAAATAGGATTCACCTAATTAGTCTAGTCAAATTATAAATACATTGTGAAAATGATTTATTTATTTATTTACTTATTTTTTGCGAGACAGTAGGGTTAAGTGGCTTGCCCAAGGCCACCCAGCTAGGAAATTATTAAGTGTCTGAGGCCAGATTTGAAATCAGGTACTCCTGACTGCAAGGGCCAGTGCTCTATCCACTGCGTCACCTAGTCACCCCTGAAAATGATTTACTTATAATTCTGAAAAAGATATCTCACTTTTTTTTTTCCAGAGAAAGAAATTTCTCATTATACCGTAATGGAGAGGAGCAGAATAGTAGAAAAATCTTAAAAATGAAGATCTCATGATTAAAGAAGCCTAAACATGTCCCAGAGAAATTTCCAAACCATTGATAGTGTCATTTAAGAAAAAATTTCAAATGGAAGGGAAGTATCTGAAATAGTCTGAGAAGGTTGATTCCTTCTACATAGGTTGCATTCCATTAATGCTTTAGGAGACAAGGAAATTTGCAAGATTGAGGAAATGCTTAAATGCTTTTATGCTTGAATCTTCAAGCTAAAGAACAATATATCAATGAATTTCTATGTTTCATGACTAAATTTAACTAAAAGGATTAAAAATACTTAGAAATTATTCTTCTTTTCAGTGAAAGAATAAATTTCTATTTGAAGAAACTAAATATTGCAAATGAGAATTCCAAAAAGAATGTTAGATTTTCTATATTTATTTAACTCCAATTTAATTATGAACTTTATTTTAGTGGATTCACAAAGTTAATTTTTCATGTTTTTCTTGGATCAAAACAAAACAAAAATCTTTTATTGGGGACAGCTTTCTTTCAACCTAATAAGTAGAACAGGGAAGTAATGAATATCTTTATATAGTATTAAAATGAAGAAAAAGCTAAAATTTTGAAAATCCCTAATATGTTTTTACATGTATAGGATATTTGAAATGAAAAGTAAAAAAAAGAACATATTTACTGTGAGAAGTCTGCTCATTTTAGAAGGGCTGAAATTCATCCCTCCCATTTGGTTAGATAGTGTAGATACTTGCTAAAATGAATAATATGATAATTTCAAAATTGATTAGGCTGTCATAATTTTTAATTAAAGGAAATGATAGGAATATACAATGAAGTTAATTGGCACAGGAATGTAATGGTAGGTAAAATATAATCATTAATAATGAAACAAAATTAATATGCTTAAGGAAAATATTTCAATTGTCAAAGAATTATTTATGATATTTGGATGTTTAAATATGATTCATGATGGCTATTTTTGTGCTTGGTATATTTCTGATCATGTCACTATCCTGCTCAATTAATGCCAAACTTCTCTACTGGGAGTAAACTTCAAATTTTTTTTACCCTTCACTTTGAATGGCAGGTCATTTGTTTACCTCATAATGATGATAAAACTTTAAATAACACTTTAACACTTGCAGGCATTTTATGTGTATTATTTCATTTGACCTCACACCAAACCTGAAAAGTTGGTAAAACATAACTTTAATAGTATTATTATTTCCTTTTTTCAGTGGATAAACATTCTGAATAGGATTATTTGTCCACTTCCACACAACTAATAAGTTTCAGAAGCAAGATTCAAACTCAGGTGTCTTTCAATTCTTGATGCAATATGCTTGCCACTACTTTCAAGCTGGCCTCAAAATTGTTCTTCTTGAAAGTATTCCACAAATTGCATTTTTCTCATTATTTCAAGCATTGTACATACAATAAACATCCATATTTTCTGCATAATGTCAAATCTTGTCTTCCCTGAAATTATTCCCAACTTCTTTGCCCCTGCTTAATTTGTTTCCCACTCCTAGAACGGTTTACTCTTTGCCTATTAACTTCCAACTGACCTTTTAAAGACCAACTGAAATTCAAGTCACTCTATGAAATAGTCCCCGACTCTTTCCATTCTTACCACCCACTCAAAACTTATCAGTAAGACTCATGAAATGATTCTCCCATAAGTGTTTTATTTTGTTCTTCTTTAAATTCATTATTGGGTATGATAATCTCTTATAGATAGTTAAATTCTAATTCCAGATTAATAAATCATCATTGTGATGAGGGCTATGTCATATAAATTTATTATTTATTTCTTATTCTAGAACAGTGTTCCAAACACACTGAAGACATACTTTTTTAGTGAAATTAACTTGAATTCCCCCCTTTATTTACTTTTTATACAATGAAAGGTTTTATGTACTATAATTTTAAATACAACATAAACCTGGGAAAGGAATTAAATAGAAAAAAATATTTCTTACAGTGCTGTAAGTTTCTTATCTCTCTTTCCTCATGTGTTTATAGCACTCCCTCATGCCTTTTGCCCCAAATTGCCCACATACTTGGGTTAAACCCCTAGAGGATGGCTTCTACTTTATGGTCTAGGTGTAACCTGTGACTCAGTACTCCAAACACTATGGTTTATTGGTATTCATTGGTATGCTTTCCATTAATAATCAGTTATTAAATATAATTAACTCTTACCAAGTCATTTTCTAAAATGTTTAATAATAACAGAAGCTAAAAATGTCCCAGCCCCTCATAAATACAAGATTTACTGTATCACTATGGCCTACAGCATCTGTGGGAAGAGTGGACAAAAACTGGTTAGTGAGGCATACACCTTGAGAATAAATGTGCTCAAGACTACTCACTATTTTTCTACTCCTATAGGACCCATAAATCCCTTTGCTTTGAATGTCAGGTCATTCGAAGTCAGGTCCTCTCCACAGTTCTTTCAATTACCAGAGCTAACTCTCTTTTCTGTTGCTAAAAATTCTGGCTCCTGGAAGCTGCTACTGTTCTGGAACAACTGCCTCTGTGTCTCTTTGGAATGTCTCTCTGCTCTCTGAGATGTGTCTTTAACACTCTTGAACTTACTTTCCAATAGATAGGTAAAATCTTTCTTTATGGGCAGATTGTTCTATAGTTCTATCTGTAGAGAAGAAGGGATTTCTTTCCTCAATGGTCTCCACAACTGCAGGTCCTCTAGTTACTTTCAAAGGTATTTTATTTCCTTCAGGGCTTAGCTAATTAAAAATTTTCAACTGAGCTGACCCATGTTCAATCCAGCAAATATGAGCTTCTGAGTCATTCAGAAGAAAGAGTTCATACTATAAAGGGAACATTAGGTGCTCTTTGCACCTTTACCTAGGATATCCCTCATACCTAGGTTATTCTCCCACATTTCACCTTGTACTCATCAAATTTACTCAGATAATCTATTTCTCCCTAACTCCTTCTTACTTATACCAACTATACTTTGTTTTTCTATGAAAATATCAATTGGGATTGGGGGGTGGGGAGAAAAAATAACTTTCATAGTCTAAAAACGAATAAATAGAATTAGAATGATTTAGAAGGACTCTAAACTATAGCTATATAATTCTAATAAATAAAGTTTTATGGTTAGTATTTAATGGTGTTGCTAGTATCAATTGGTCAGGTTGATGGAAGGAAGGCACAAAAGAAAAACAGTGAAGAAAGGAAAGGAAATAAACTAGTGGTTTTGTGATGAGAGTTTTTTCCCCCCTCACAAAGGGTGGATCTATGTACTGTTTGTGAGGGGAGAAAGTCAAAGGGAGAGTCCATTAAGAGAAAGATTTATCGTGAGAATCCAATTCACAGGCAACATTATCAGATGTCCAGCAGGGAATTACAGGGTGGGAAACCACATTATATCATCACTTAGAGTGAATCTAAGGGTCACAGATTCATTAATTCATATCCCAAGGAATAATTAATTAGACACAAGTAAAACATCAGCTACCAAGTTAAATTATACTCCAGGAGAAAATAATTAAGACATTTGGGGAATTTTTATAGTAGTTCTACTGTTATTACTTAAAGCAGTGTATTTTTACCTGGGGTCCACAGATAGATTTCAGAGGGTCATGAACTTGAATGGGGAAAAAAATACATCTTTATTTTCTCTGACATCTAATGAAAATTAACCAACTTTTTAAATTCATTAACATATTCTTTTTCTGAAAAGGAGTCCATAGGGTTTGTCAGGATGATAAAGAGATCTATAACACATTAAAAAAGTTTAAGGTCTCCTTCCTTAAATGAGTGAAGCAGTGAAGGAAAGAAATCCTGTATTATGATAAGGTTAAAGAGGCTTTCTTGATATTGTTGATAGTGGCATATCACATAGGAGACATAAAGGGAAATATTATTATTGGAATTGTCTTGGAGAAAGTGGAACTAATCACCTGATGTTTTTTTCAGGAGCAGAGAAAGATTAAAATTATTATGGAGTCCAGTCACAGTTGAGCTATTTATAACATCTGACAATAATGTAGTGTCTCAGGATATAACTATAATTTTTTTTAAGTAAACATCATATAGGAAGAAAGAACCAACAAAAGGACAGGGAGAAATAATTTTCCAGCCAGAGATAACTTAGAAATTTGGCAGTAAAGCTCTGTCATACCTGGGTGAGAGAGGAGCATAGTTCATTGCATCCTATGTCAGCACAGCCCCAGTCCCAGAAAGCTTTGAAGACACTGAATTATCAGTGACAGCTTCTGCTTCCATAGTTCTCAGGCCACAGATAGTAAAGAGGATTACAGAGGTTTTTTTATTGCCATGGTGACAGGACTCTATTGTTTTGTCCATTCTCAGATCAGGTTTGCAGTCCTGGGTAGCAGGATTAGGGTGAGGAGGAGCATTAGCACTGTAACCACAGTGGAGCAGGGACCCTAATTTCAGCTCCCAAGCAAAAAAGAGAGTTCATGGTCATTCACTGCCTAGACTATGGACCAAGTGAGTAATAAATGCATCTTTCCTTAGATTGTTCCACATTAGAAAAATAAAAATCTTATAGGTTCCTAGAAATATCTCTGAAAACAACTGCAGAAAATTCCCTAAAGCTTGGAAAAGTGCACCATTCACCCAGAAGCAGAGCCCCACTTTAGCAAAGAGTTAAAAGCCAAGGAATAACTAAAAATTGAACAAAGAGCAGGAAAAAAATCTGACCTTTGTCAATTCCTATGGCAACAAGGAAGATCAAAACATACATCCAAAGATACAAAGACTCCAAGAAAAAAATTAATTGGACACAGGTCATGGAGAGCCTAAAAAGGATTTTGAAAATAAAGTAAGATATACCTCTCAGACTGGCCATTATGACCAGAAAGGACAATGATCAATGTTGGAATGGATGTGGGAAATCTGGGATACTAATACATTGTTGGAGCTGTGAACTCATCTAACCTTTCTGGAGAATAATTTGGGATTATGCCCAAAGGGCAACAAAAATGCATACCCTTTGACCCAGCAATCCCACTACTGGGTCTATACCCTGAAGAGATTATGAAAAAGGGTAAAAGCATCACTTGTACAAAAATATTTATAGCAGCCCTGTTTGTGGTAGCAAAAAAAATGGAAATTAAGTTAATGACCTTTAACTGGGGAATGGCTTAACAAACTGTGGTATATGCATGTCATGGAACACTATTATTCTATTAAAAACCAAGAGGGATGGGAATTCAGGGAAGCCTGGAAGAATTTTCATGAACTGATGCTGAGCGAAATAAGCAGAATCACAAAAACATTGTACACCCTAACAGCAACATGGGGGTGATGATCAACCTTGATGGACTTGCTCATCCTTTCAGTGCAACAATCAGGGACAATTTTGGGCTGTCTGCAATGGAGAATATCATCTGTATCCAGAGCATGAATTATGGAGTTTGAAGAAAGACCAAAGACTATTACCATCAAATTAGGAAAAAAACCCAGTATATTATTATGTAATTTTACTATCTCATACTTTCTTCCTTAAGGATATGATTACTCTGTAATCATATTCATCTGAGATCAATGTATAACATGGAACCAATGTAAAGCCTAAAAGAATGCCTTCTGTGGGGGGGGTGGGAGGAGAGAACTAAAATTTCCCTGATATTCTAGGACCAAAGGGTAAAATAAAATTGAAAGAATCTACTGATCTCCATATGAAAGTGATTACTCAAATGAGTAAGTCTATATCCATAAAGTGAAAAAATGAAAAGGAAAATGACTTACATATACCAAAAAACCTCATTGGAACTCTTTTCTGGTGGCAAAAAAAAAATGGAAACTAAGGGGCTTCTCTTCAATTGGGAAATGGCTGAACAAATGGGGGTATGTGATTGTGATGGAATATTATTGTGCTATAAGAAATTTTGAGCAGAATGCTATCAGAAAAAACTTGGAGAGACTTACATGAACTAATGTAAAATAGCATGTACTTTGCATAAATTAGCAGCAATATTATAAGATAATCAGCTTCGAAAAATTTAGATATTCTCAACAATAAAATGATCCAAAACTACTATAAATAACTTAGGAAGAAAAATGATATCCATCCTGAGAGAAAGAAACAAAAACAAACTAATAACATGATATATGAATACAGATTAATGCATAATTTTTTCCCTATGTTTTCTTTCTTTTTTTTCCCAATTAAAAAAAGTATTTATTGTGTCATATGTTATGTATCATGAGAGGTTCTTTTCTATTCCACAATCTAGCTGACATGAAACCCTTTCTGCTCATACAGCACCTGCTTAACTCCAACCTCTTACCTAGATTAAGGCAGTGGCTTTCTTGTTCTCTCTCTCTCTCTCTCTCTCTCTCTCTCTCTCTCTCTCTCTCTCTCTCTCTCTCTCTCTCTCTCTCTCCTCTTCAATGAATCCTCCACACAGTCACTAGACAGACAGATTTTTCTAAAGCACAGGTCTGATCATATCATTCTCCTCCTCAATAAATTTCAATAATTCTTACTACTTGTGGGATCATATATAAACTCTCTTGTTTGTCAGACCCTTCACAATCTGATCCTAATCTATCTTTCCTTTTTAGTTTTTGTTATTTTCCTCTATATGCACATATATATTTTTAAGTTACAAAATTTCCTTCCACCCTCCCTTCCTACTCCCCTCCCCTCAGTGGCAAACAGGTTAGCATTGTATATTTATAATTTGATAAACAGACTTACAGTTTAATTATTTTAAGTATGAGAAATATGAATTAAAGGAGGGGATAGATGCCACAGTGGACAGAGCACCAGCTCCGGAGTCAGGAGTACTTGAGTTCAAATCTGGCCTTAGACACTTAATAATTACCTAGCTGTGTGGACTTGGACAAGCCACTTAACCTCCACTGCCTTGCGATAAAAGTAAAAAAAAAAGAACTAAAGGAAAGAGATCCATAGGAGATAATTTTATAACATTTCATCAGATTATGAAGGTTTTTTGTTTTTTTCTTGTTTTGTTTGTTTGTTTTTTTTCCTTCTGGATGAGGATAACATAGTCCATAACCAGTCTAATACAGCTGTCCTAGCACTGTGAATTTCTGGGAGGAGCTGCTTCCATCAAGGTTGTTCATTGCACAATGTTATCACTATTGTGTAAATTGTGTGCTACTCCCTTCCCTCAGCATCAGAACCTGTAAGTCATTCCATGCTTCTCTAGAGTCTGACCATTTATGGTTTCCTATAGAACAATAGTATTCATAGTATTCAAGTTCCATAACTTGTTTAGCCATTCTCCAGTTGATGGGCACACCCTCAATTTCCAATTGTTTGCCACTACAAAAAGGGCTGCTATGAATATCTTGAAAAATGTAGGGTTTTTTCTTTTTCTTTTTATAATTCCTTCTGCAATGCATCAATGTCCCAATCCTCCCACAACTTCTCCAACTTATCATTTTCCCTTTTTCTCATCTTGGACAAAGTGATAGGTGTGAGATGATATCTCATTGTTGTTTTAATTTGCATTTCTCTAAGCAATAATGATTTAGAACATTTTTTAATATGATTATATACAGCTTTAATTTCATTTGAACATTATCTATTCATATCCTTTGGTCATTTATCAATTGGGGGATGACTTATAAACTTATAAATTTGTTTCAACTTTCTATATTTTAGAAATGAGACCTTTATCAGACCTCCTAGTTGTGAAGGTTGTTTCTCAGACTTCTGCTTTCCTTCTAATTTTGGCAGCATTGATTTTATTAGCAAAAAATCTTTTTTTAATATAGTCAAAATCATTTGATATGCAATTTATAATGTGCTTTAATTCTTGTTTGGTCATGTAGTTATCCCTTTTCCACAGATCTGATGGATACAATATTTCTTGGTTTATTAATTTATATTTGGTGTCAATCTTTATGTCTAAATCCTATACCCATTTTGACCTTATTTTGGTATAGAGAGTGAGGTGTGGATCCATGCCTAGGTTTTAACCATACTATTTTCCAGTTTTCCCAACAATTTTTGTCAAATAGTGAGTTTCTTATCCCAGAATTTGATGTCTTTGGGTTTGTCAAATAGTAGATTGCTGTAGTCATTTACTGTGGTTTCTTTTGAACCTATCCTAATCCACTGATCCATTACTCTATTTCTTAAACAGTACCAGGCAATTTTGATGAATTCCTCTTAAAGTATAGTTTTAGACTTGGTAGAGCTAGGCTACCTTCCTTCACATTTTTTTTCATCAGTTCCTTTGTTATTCTTGCCCTTTTGTTGTTCCAGGTGAATTTTATTACATTTTTCTAGATCAGTAAAGTAGTTATTTGGTAGTTTGATTGTTATGGCACTGAACAAGTAATATAATAAGGGAAGCACTGTCATTTTTTTATATTAACTTGTTGCCATGAAAATTTGACATTTTTCCAATTATTTAGATTTCACTTTATTTGGGTGAGAAGTGCTTTATGATTGTGTTCATACAGTTCCTGGGCTTGTCTTGAGAGATGGATTCCCAAGTATGTCTATAGTAATTTTATTTTTTAAATTTTTTTAGGTTTTTTGCAAGGCAAATGGGGTTATGTGGCTTGCCCAAGGCCACACAGCTAGGTAATTATTAAGTGTCTGAGGCCTGGTTTGAACCCAGGTACTCCTGACTCCAGGGCCAGTGCTTTATCCACTGCGCCACCTAGCCGCCCATCTATAGTTATTTTAAATGTAATTTCTCTTTTTATCTCTTGCTCTTGGGCTTTATTGTTCATATACAGAAATGCTGATGATTTATGCGAGCTTATTTTATATCCTGCTACTTTGCTGAATTTATTAATTGTTTCAAAGGGTTTCTCTTAGATGATTTTCTCTGGTTCACTAAGTATTCCATCTTATTGTCTACAAAGAGTGAAAGTTTTGTTTCCTCATTACCGATTCTGATTCCTTCAATTTTTTCTTCTCTTATTGCTATAGCTAGCATTTCTTGTTTGGTTTTCGTGTTTGTTTTTGTTTTTTTGAGGCAATGCCATTAAGTGACTTGCCAAAAGCCACAGAACTGGGCAAATATTAAGTGTCTGAGGCCAAATTTAAACTAAGGTCCTCCTGACTCCAGGGCCAGTACTCTATCCACTGTGTCTCCTAGCTGGCCCCTAACTAGCATTTCTAATACCATAATGAATAGTAATATTGATAATGGGCATCCTTGTTTCAACCTTGAATTTACTGGAAATGCTCCAAGTTTATCCCCATCACATATAATATTTGTTGATTGTTTTATATGGATGCTATTTACTAATTTAAGGGAAGTTCTATTCATGCCTAAACTTTCTAGTGTTTTTAATAGGAATAGATGTTGTATTTTATCAAAGGCTTTTTCAGCATCTATTGGTAAAATCAGGATTTCTATGAACCATCCCTGCCTGCCTGATATAAATCCGATCTGATCATGGTATATTACTTGCTGTAGTCTCATTCCTAAAAATTTATTTAACATTTTTGCATCAATATTCATTAGGTCTACAATTTTCTTTGTCTGTTTTTATTCTTCCTGATTTAGGTATCATGTTGGTGTCATAAAAGGAGTTTGGCAGAACTCCTTTCTCTCCTATTTTTTAAAATAGTTTATGTAGAATATGAATTAATTGTTCGTTAAATGTTTGGTAGAATGCACTTGTAAATTCATCTGGACCATGAGACTTTTTCTTAGGGAGTTAATAAATGGTTTCTTCAATTTCTTTTTCTGGTATGGGTTATTTAAGTATTCATTTCTTCTTCTGTTAATCTAGGGAGATTGTATTTTGTAGAGATTCTTCCGTTTTACTCAGGTTATCAAATTTATTGACATACAGTTCAACAAAGTAGTTCTGAATTAGCTCTTTAATTTCTTCCTTATTGATGGTTATTTAACCCTTTTCATTTTTGAAACTGGTAATTTGGTTTTCTTCTTTTTTTTTAAATCAGATTAACCAAAGATTTGTCTATTTTGTTGACTTTTTCATAAAGCCAACTCTTAGTTTTATTTATGGGATTGATGGTTTTCTTGATTTCAATTTTATTAATCTCTCCCTTGATTTTTAGAATTTCTAAATTGGTATTTAATTGGGGATCTGTAATTTGTTCTTTTTATAGCTTTCTTAGTTGCATACCTAATTCATTGATCTCCTCTTTCCTTATTTTGTTCATATAGGCATTTAGAGAGACATAAATTTACCCTAAAAACTGCCTTGGCTGCATCCCAGAAATTTTGGTATGATATCTCATTATTATAATTTTCTTGGATATAATTATTGATTATTTCTGTTATTTGCTGTTTGATTAATTGATTATTTAAGATAACTATTTAATTTACAATTAGTTCTTGGTTTATCTTTCCATGACCCTTTAATACATGCAATTTTTATTGCATCAGTGTGTATTTATTATTTATGCCTTTCTGCATTTGATTATAAGATTTTTGTGCCCCAATACATGGTCATTTTGGTATAAGTGCTATGTACTGCCAAAAAAAGATATATCTTATCTATCACCATTAAGTTTTCTCCAGAGGTCTGTCATCTCAAAATTTCCTAAGCTTTCTTTCACCTTCTTTTCTTTTTTTTTTTTTTACAAGGCAAATGGGGTTAAGTGGCTTGCCCAAGGCCACACAGCTAGGTAATTATTAAGTGTCTGAGGCTGGATTTGAACCCAGGTACTCCTGACTCCAGGGCCAGTGCTTTATCCACTATGCCACCTAGCCACCCCCTTTACTTCACCTTCTTAACTTCCTTCCTGCTTATTTTGTGTTTAGATTTATCTAGTTCTAAGAGAGTTAGACTGAGGTCTCCCTTTATTAAATTTTTCCTTCTATGTCTCTTTGTAATTCACTCAGCTTTTCTTCTAGGAATTTGGATGCTATATCACTAGGTACATACATATTTAGTAATGATATAGCTTTATTATCAATAGTGCCTTTAAGAAGATGTAGTTTTCCTTCCTTATTCCTTTTTATAAGATAGATTTTTTTTCTTTCATTTTATCTGAGGTTCGCTATCCCTGATTTTTTTTCTTCAGCTGAGGCATAATATATTTTGCTCCAATCTTTTACCTTTCCACATTTGTATTTCTTTGCTTCATTTGTGTTCCTTATAAACAACATATTGTAGGATTCTGGTTTTTAACCCATTCTGATATCTAGTTCTGTTTACAGGAAAGTTCATCCTATTTATATTTACAGTTAAGATTACTAATTTGGTATTTCCCTCCATGCTGTCTTTCTCCATTTATACTTTTCTGTTTCCTTTTCTCTTATTCCTCCTCAGTTCATTTTCACTTTTACCTTCCCCTTTCCTTTATGAGTCCCTTCTCCCCTTATCTTTCTCTTTCTTAGCCCCCCCCCTCAAGATTAGGTTAGATTTTGAAAGCCAAGTTGGAATGTAACTTATTACCTCTCTGGTCTAGATCTATTGAATAATTTACTCAGCATTCACAATCTCCTCTTCTTCCCTCTAAAATTACAAATCTTTGTGCTTCTTCCCTTGGTGTTGTTTATCTCTCTAACAGTATTAATCAGGTATTATCAATCACAGTTTGATTGTTTGCTTGAATAGCTCATATTCTTACCATATACAATCACAGATTGTTTGCTTGATTTCTTGATAAGTAGCATTGACTCAAATTGCATCAAATTTTAATTATAATCATTATTACTCTACCCCCTTTTCAAGTTTATGTCAAGTAAACACAATCTTCTTCATGAGCCAAAGTATCATCAAAAGTCAAATCATTTTTCTGAACTATTTGTGGACCTCCCCCCAGGCTTATTTTCTCTCACACTTTACCTCTCTCTGACCTCACCTTGGGTATTTAAACCCTTGTTAAATGAAGCAAGGCCTATTCTCTCTCTCTTTCTCTCTCTTTCTCTCTCTCCCCCCACCACACTCCCAAAGTAAGTCAAGCTCTGATCCAATTAACTGCAAGCATCTTAAAGATCTACAAGTACTGGGAGACTCTGGAGGTCTAACCTGAGAACTTTACAGAGTTACAGAGACATTGACTCAACACTTGCTAGTTTATGATGCCCTCATTAGACAAGGTGCTAAGCACCCTGTGATTAAAATGAGTCAATGGATAATGAGACACTCAAGTTTAAAGTTAACACCCTTGCTTTTATTCAGGGCTTTTTGTCTCAAGCATAGTGATGTGATCTTGAACCTCTTCAATGGAGAGATAAGACCTAATTATAGATATACCCTTAGATTCATTCTCTTCAATTATATCCTACACTTTAATTATCCTAAAAGAAATAAAATTCTAAAGAAATAGAAGTGTTATATCTTCCCTTTTAGAGTTGTTTACAATTTGATAGTCTTGACCAACATTTGTTTTGTTTTGTTTTTTCTTTCCCCTTTTCATTTCCCTTTTTTGTGAAGTTCTTGAGTAATTTATTTGGTGATTTAATTATCTGTTCAGTTCTGGTCTTTGTGTCAGGAAATTCTGAAGTTCCTCTATTTTATTGAACATCCATATTTTTCCCCATTGCACAGTATTTGATGAATTTTGCAGGGCAGTACATTCTGGATTGTAATCCCAGCTCCTTCATTCTCTGATATATACTATACCAGGTCTAATCCTTCAATGTTGAGTCAGCTAGGTCTTTTGTGAGTCTGTGATTCCTTTGTTTTTGAATTGTTTTCTTTTTTTCTGCTTGCAATATTCTCTGCTTTATTTGAGAGTTCTAGAATTTGGCTATAAGAGTCCTTGGAGTTTTTATCATAGGATCTATTTCTGGAGTAATTCTGTGGATTCTTTCAATGGCTATATTATTTTTTTCTAGTAGATTTGGACAGTTTCCCTTACAATTTTCTTTATGATGTTTTTCAGGTTCTTATTTGATCCAAACTTTCTGATGATTTATAGATTGTCCTGGATCTAAGTACTTTACATGTTCTTCAATTTTTTCAGCCTTTTAATGTTGTTTAATGGAATTTTGTACTATTGTAGATTCATTGGTTTCTGTTTGTTCAATTCTTGTTTTTAGGGTTTTATTTTCTTGAAATAACTTCTGTGTTTTCTTTTCCAGTTAGTTATTTTTACTTTTAACAGAGTTGAATACTTTGTTCAATTTTTAATAATGTTCCTGCATGACTTTTATTTCTTTATTCCACTTTTCTTCTTCTTCTCTTGTTTGGTTTTTAATTCTTTCTAAGCTCTTCAATGAGTCCAATTTAAAGACTGTTTTTGATACTTCCCCTGTGAGTGATTTTTCACTACTTTCTTCTTCAGACATGGCATTATTACCATCTTTGTCTGTAAAGTAGTTTTCTATTGTGAGAACACTTTTAGATTTTTTGCTCATCTTTGTTGTTTTAGCTCTGCTTCTGGGGCATGGAAGTGTATAGATCCAAGCTTTTTTTTTTTTTTTTTTTTTTTTTTTTGCTGGGGCTAGGTTCTGATCTCTTGCTTGTTGTTGGCCAAGATGTTGCCTATGCAGTCTAGGCCTTGCCTTTGAAGAGGTTTTTTTCCTTCCTTTATGTCCAGGTTCTGACTTAACAGTGGTTTGTTCTGTCTCCAGTGTTCTCAGGGTTCACTCCTTGTTTGTAGTTGGGATCCTCCCTGCTGTTTTGCTATCTTGCTTCCAGGACCTCTGCTGTTGTTAAGCTGTTGGGACATGGATTGCACTGTGGCTAAAAGACTTGGGCTAGCTATCCAGCTCTCCTGCCTCCTGTACTTTACTTCACCTTTTCCTCCAAAGAGGAGGAAGACTTCAATGATGCTGAATACTTCTTTGAATCTTCTCTTTTTTTCTTGTTGGGATCTGTAGTTAGAATGTCAGAGTAGAGGTTTCATTTATCTTTGGGAAGGGAAAGCTCCGGGACCATGTTAGCTTTACCCCACCATCTTGGCTCCACTTTGGAAGTCCTTGGTCTATGTTTTCTTTCACAACACAACCAAGATGGAAACATGTTTTACCTGACTCTACATGTATAACCTATATTGAATTGCTTGCCTTCTCAATGTGGGGTGGGGGAGGGAGGGAAGGAAGCAAGAGAATTTGGAACTCAAGGTTTTAAAAACAAATGTTAAAAACTGTTTGGACATATAATTGTGGAAAATAAAATAATAAACAAAACTTGAAAAAAAATTAATTGATTGAGATCCTGTATTCTTTCCTTTCTAATGATCAATTGACACATGACTATCTTGATTTCTGGTCTACTTCATTAGACCCATCAACAATCTACTGGAGCTGCTCTACTAGCTCCAATGAAAGGATGAAGAATGTTTTTTCTATATTCCTGTGTTCATTCCAAACTACTTTAAAATGCTTTACCTTCTCCTTTAATTCAGTGATTTCTTGCCCAAAATGGTGTTTTCCTTAGTTGACTTACAAACCTACTTACTTCTAGGGATTCATTTTTAACAAGTTCCTGACTACTCAAAGTTCTAGTCCCAAAGAGGAATTTCTTGGCTTTTTCTGAAACATCTTATTGGATTTATCTCCATCATTTTATAGCCCACATATAACAACATCACTATTTTATTTATCTGATCTAATCTTAAAACACCTGTAGATATAATATTATTTTTGGAGGAGAAATGATTAATGATTTTCTATCCTATAGCTTGCTTTCTTTCTTTCAGAATAATCTGGATCCTGTTAATACAATTTGGTCTTTTGTACATTTTTATGAGGAAGATCCAATATAACAAAATAGAAATTCCAGCATAGTTATGGAGATGCAATGTCCTAAGATATTTCTTTCCTCTAATCATGATTGGTAAAAATTTAAATTGACTTGTAAAATGTACTCAAAATTTTTGCAACACTTCTAAAAAGATCTAGATATGTTTCTTGACTAATCCCAATAGTATGGAACTTACAATATGAGAAATATACTTTTATATCCATATTTTATATGCATCTATATCTTCCTATTTATCCAAATATATCTGTAAATAAGCAGACACATGTCTGTTTATTTGTCTGTATATTGATCTTTCTGTCTTTATTGAGCAACTAAATAGTATAGTAAATGGAATGCTGGAATTAAAGTCAGAAAAACTGCTGTTTAAATCTCCTATCCATAAATTCTTTGACCCTGAGGAAGTCATTTAATGTGACTTCTATTATCTTTAAAATGGGTATGACTGGAGGATGTGGCTATTGTGTGGATAAAAATGCAATATTTGTGAAATATTTTGCATTCCCGATACACACACGCATATATATAAGTGATATATATAAATATGCTAAATTCTAATATATTAGGATATTTAGACTCTTGTGAGCTCACTATTTTCTATAATATGGGATTCTAAGTGCAATCAGATCTGTCTTTATGCTCATCCAATGAAGTTTAGTTTCTGAAGACTTCAAATGAACTAATTATAAAGCAGGCTTCTTAAATAATAGCTTCCTAGCATTGACCCTGAAGCTATTCATTTTTAAGGACATGAAAGGAGGGAGGAAAATCAAATTGTATAGGACAAGTATATAGTACAGTGACTAGGGTCCTGGGATTGAAGGCAGGAAGACTCATCTTTTTGAGTTCAAATTTGGTCTAAGATTATTAGTATCTCTCTGACTCCCAGGTTCCCCACCTTTAAAATGATCTGAGAGGGAAATGGCAGGACAGTCCAGTAGCTATGCCAAGAAAACTCCAAATTGCATTAGACATGACTGAAACAACTTAACAACAACAAAGTTCAAACTGTATAAGGATAATCTTCCCAGTTTATAATTTTAATATAGAGGAAAATCTGGTTAAAATAAACATCAAGTTACATTTAGATAAATAGAGTCTATATCATAAGTGTTTTCAGGAACTGATATCAAACAACCTAAGGGAGTGGCCCAGGAAGTTGTGGGTTACTTGCTAATAATAATTGTATTGTACATGCTTTCTGTAATTGAAGCTAACTGATTCCTTCTTCTGAATTGCTTCAGGGCCGCACAGAAGGAACGGACCTAGATTATTGTCCTTATCTGCCAAATAATGAGTGGCAGGATGCCCAGGACAGGGTTCTGGGGAGAATCTAGTATAATTAGAAATTAAACTCTGACTTACATTAGTCATGACAGTGCTTCTTGGGGTTATGAGGTTCTAAATTTTTAGTGTTAAGACAAAATAGTCAATAGTCACTTTTCTTTTAAATTTATTGAAATCCATTGTATAGTCTCATAAGAAAAGTCCTGCTGTAACAGGACTATGTGTTCAAGGAGAATTGATGTTTTCTCTTAGATGTGTTTGAATTCCCTCATTTTAAAAATAAAAAGAACATAATTGGGACTTCTGGCCAAGATGGTGGAGAGAGGAAAGGCAGAGTTCTAAAGTCTCCTGATCTTTCTCCATCTATGATATGAAACAAACCTCTTAACAGAAATCCATTCCACAAAACCCAGAAAGAAAAGCCAGGAGAAAGAGTATCTACCTTAGGATTTGTCTTCTGCAGGGCAGGCATGGGTGACTCCAGGCACAGAGGGCTGATCAGCCTTGGTTCAGCCTGATTAGCAGAGGGTTGGAGCCCCAGGAAGAGCTGGACCTGCTTGATCAGTGGGACTAACTCCTGGTTGACTGCAGGGGCTTGGGTCACCTAGGGAGCAGAGGCATTGGTCTTGGTGCTGACCCTCTGGAGCTTGCTGACAAGGCTTGGAGGAGAGTTCTGGTGCAGGAGAGCAGTGAACACCATCCCTGGCTCCTCTGGTCTGAGGAACACTGAGGCCAAGCCTCCATTATAGCTGAGGCCTCTTCCAAGAACAAATACAATTACATATGACTTCTGCACCAGGCACAGGTGTGTGAGCAGAAGAACCAACTCAACTAACAATAGGGAGAGGGTTGACCTCACCCCAGGGTATAGCCCACCATTGATTGAAGAGAAAAGTATTTAACAGCTTCAATCACTCCCTCCAGGCTAAGGGAGAAGGCCTCAATCAAGGTCACAGACACTCCAGAAAAAGCAACCAGCACCTCCCACTGGCCAGCTGGAAAAATTGCACTCAGTGAGCAAATCCTCTAGCACCCCATACTGGCCAACTGGAGATATTGCACTCAGTGAGTAAAGCCTCTAGGGATTCTAACACCAAACCTATGTGAACCAGCCCCTCCTCAACTCTTAGCAAAATGAAGTAAGGTCAGCAGAACGGTGGATCCATAGAAAATTTCTTGGAAGGAAAAGACCCTAACTCAGAGAGACCTAGAACCTCTGAGGAGAATATGATCTGGTCTCCAGCACAGAAAGACTTCTTTGGAGAAATAAGGAAAGAGTTTAAAAATGAATTGGAAAATTTGGGAGAGTCAATTAACACCTTGCAACATGAAAACAAATCATTGGAAAATACAATTGGACAAATACAAAATGAGAATAAATTTCTCAGATCCTCAATCGGGCAAATGCCAAAAGAAAATAATTCTCTCAAAACCTCAGTTGGCCAAATGGAAAGCTCTTTCATGAGACTTCATGAGACAGCAAAAGCCTGTTAAACAAAAATAAAAAAAAATAGAAAAAATGGAAGGAAATATAAAATGCCTCATCAGCAAAACCACTGACCCTAAGAATAGACGGAGGAGGGGCAACCTGAGAATTATTGGACTTCCTGAAAACATTGAAGAGAAAAAAAAAAGTCTGGACTTAATATTACAGGATCTAGTGAAAGAAAATTGCTCTGATATCATGAAACCAGAGCGCAAAGTAGTTATTGAAAGAATACATCGATCCCCTCCAGAAAGAGATCCTAAAATGAAAGCACCAAGGAATGTTATGGCCAACTTCCAGAGCTATCAGATAAAAGAGAAAATCCTGCAAGCAGCCAGAAAAAAACAACTTAAATACTAGGGAGCCACAGTAAGGATTACACCGGACCTGGCTGCATCAACATTAATGGATCAAATGGCCTATAATGAGATATTCTGAAGATCAAGGGAACTTGGAATGCAATCAAGAATCTACTATCCTGCAAAGCTGAGCCTTCTTTTTCAGGGGAAAAGATGGGCATTTAATGAAATGGAAGAATTCCAAAATTTTCTGATGAAAAGACCAGAACTTAGGAGAAAATTTGGACATCAAGCAGGAGGTTCAAGAGACATATGAAAAGGTTAAAAAAGGGGGTTAAAGAAAAAAAAATCACTATCCAATAAGTTGAAAGTGGCTATATCCCAGCATGGGAAAAAGATTCTCATAACTCTTGAGAATTATAACTCTAACAGAGAGAATATAGCCAGCCTGGTGTGATGGACATTCATGACTTATCCACGAGACTGCTATCCAATGGGATGAAACTGGCTATAATCCTACTTGGGAGAAAGACTCTAATAACTGTCAAGAATTGTGACTCTATGAGAAAGAATGTACTTGGCTAGAAGTGATAGATATTCAGAATTTTCTATGACTCAGATAGAATGATTTAAAAACACATCCTCCTTAAAAAGAGCGATAGGAAGGAAACAGGATGAGGGAGGGGATTGAATGGGGGTAAATCTCATTACATTAAGAGGTACAAAAATAGAGGGGAAGAAAGGAGGAGATGAGAAATGCCTGAATCTTCTTCTCAGCAGACGTGGCTTAAGGTTAACTTACACACATATATTAAGTTAAATTAAAAACATCTTACCTTTCAAGTTTTTAAAAAGGGGAAAATAGGAGAGGGGTGGATAAAGGGATGAGGAGAGAAAAAAGGGGAACTAGCAGAAGGAAGGGAAGGGAAAAGGAAAAAAGGAAAGGGGAAAGAAAGGGAGAGGGATGGATATAGGAGGGCAAACACACTGAAGGGGGGGTGGTATTCAGAAACAAAATACTGAGGAATACAGATAAGAGGGAAAAAGGGGAAAAATACAAACAGAGGGAATGGAGGGCAATAAAGGGTTAGTAATTATAACTCTGAATGTGAATGGGATGAACTCTCTCTTAAAACATAAGCAAATAGCAGGGTGAATTAAAAACCAGTATTGTACAATATGCTGCTTACAAGAAACTGATTTGAAGCAGAAACATACATACATATAGAGTAAAGGCAAAAGGTTGGAGCAAAATATATTTTGCTTCAGCTGAACTGAAAAGAGCAGGGATAAGAATCCTTATCTCAGAAAAAGCAACTGCAAAAATAGATATCATTAAAAGAGATAAGGAAGGAAGCTATATCCTCCTAAATACTGAATATATATATATATATATATATATATATATATCCAATGGGATAGCATCCAAATTGTTAGAGGAGAAGTTGAAAGAATTACATGAAGACATAGAGAGCAAAACTCTACTAGTGGTAGAGCTCAACCTTTGTTCTCAGATCCAGATAAATTTAATCATAAAATTAACAAGAAAAAGTTAAGGAGGTTAAGAGTTTGTTAGAAAAACTAGGCATGATAGACTTATGGAGGAAATTGAATGGGGATAGAAAGGAATATATAACTTTTTTTTGCAGTACATGGTATTTATACAAAAATTGACCATGTACTAGGCCATTAAAAACTTAATAATAAACTGCAGAAAGGCAGAAATAGTGAAAAAAATGTTTCTCAGATCACAATGCAGTAAAAGTCATATGCAATATTGATCCAGGGAGATATAGACCCTAATTGAGAACTGAATAACCTCATTTTAAAGAATGAGTGGACCAAACAACAAATTATAGAAAGAATTAATTATTTTATCCTAGATAAAGACAATAATGGAACAACATACCAAAACCCATGGGATTCACTTAAAGTGGCTGTCAGGGGATATATTATATCTTTAAATGCTTACATGGATAAATTAGAGAGAAAGAGGAAATCAATGAACTAAATATGAAACTAAAAAAATTAGAGAAAGAACAAATTAAAAATTCCAAATTAAATACATATTAGAAATTCTAAAAATTAGAGAAATTAATAAAATCTAAAGAAAAGTAATTGAATTAATAAATAAAACCAAAAGTTAGTTTTATGAAAAAAAATAAAATTGATAAACCTCTGGTCAATTTGATTAAAAAAAGAAAGAAGTAAACCAAATTGCTAGTATCATAAATGAAAAAGGTATACTTACCACCAATGAGGACGAAATTAATTCAGAATTATTTTGCCCAACTCTATGCCAATAAATTTGACAATATAAGTGAAATGGATGAATATTTACAAAAGTATAAGTTGCCCAGGTTAAATGAAAGGGAGATTAAATATCTAAACAACCCTATCTAAGAAAAAGAAATTCAACAAGCCATCATCCCTAAGAAAAATATCTCCAGAGCCTGATAGATTCACAAGTGAATTCTACCAAACATTTAAGGAACAATTGGATTCCAATTCTATATAAAGTCTTTGGAAAAACAGGGGAAGATGGAACTCTTCCTAATGCTTTCTATGAAACCAATATGGTGCTGATACCCAAATCAGGAAGAGTTAAAACAGGGAAAGAAAATTGTAGACCTATATCTCTGATCAATATAGATGCAAAAATCTTAAATAAAATCTTAGCATAATGATTATAAGTTATCACTAGCATAATACATTTTGACCAAGTAGGATTCATCCCAGGAATGCAGGGTTGGTACAATATTAGGAAAACTGTTAGTATACTCAATTATATGAACAACAGCCCTATCAGAAATTATACGATCATATCAATAGATGCTTAAAAAACTTTTGACAAAATACAGCATCCATTCCTACTTAAAACACTAGAGAGTGTATGAATAAATGGACTGTTCCTTAGAATAATTAGCAGTATCCATCTGAAACCATCAACAAGCATTATATTCAAAGAGGCATTCCCAAAAAGATCAGGGGTGAACAAGGATGCCCATTATCACCACTACTATTTGATATTGTATTAGAAATATTGGCTTCAGCAATTGGAGAAGAAAAAGAAATTGAAGCAATTAGAATTGGGAAGAAAGAAACAAAACTCTCACTCTTTGTGGATGACATGATGGTCTACCTAGAGAATCCCAAGAAATCATCCAAAAAACTACTAGAACAATTAGCAATTTTAGCAAAGTTGCAGGATATGAAATAAACCCTCATAAATGCTCAACTTTTCTATATATGACTAGCAAGATACAGCAGGAAAAGCTAGAAAGACAAATCCCATTCAAAGTAACCTCAGACAATGTAAAGTACCTTGTAGTCTTCTTGAAAACAATTATAAAACACTTCTCTTAAATAACTTAATAACTTAAATAACTTAAATAACTGTGCAAATATCAACTGTTCATGGATAGGTAGAGCTAATATAATAAAAAATGACAATTCTACCCCAACTAAACTACTTGTTTAGTGCCCTACCCATCAAAATTCCAAAAAAATTACTTTAAAGAGTTGGAAAAAGTTGTAAGTAAATTCATATGGAGAAATAAAAAGTCAAGAATTTCCAGGGATTCAATGAAAAAAAGTGCAAAAGAAGGGGTCTTATCCCTACCTGATCTAAAATTACATTATAAAGCATCATTCAATCAAAACTGTCTGGTATTGGCTAAGAAACAGAGTGGTGGCCCAGTGGCACAGACTAGGTGAAATCACAGGAAATGATCAAAGTAATCTGCTGTTTGATAAACACAAAGAGTCCAGCTATTGGGATAAAAACTCTCTCTTTGATACAAACTGCTGGAAAAGTTGGAAGTTAGTATGGAATAAACTTAGATTAGATCAACACCTCACACCCTATACCAAGATAAGATCCAAATGGATACAGGATTTAGGCATAAAAAAACAATACTATATGCAAATTAAAAGATCAAGGACTAGCTTACCTGTTAGATCTATGGAAAGGGGAGTAGTTTATGACTAAGGAAGAGATGGAGAACATCACTAAAAACAAACTAGATGATTTTGATAACATTAAATTAAAGAGCTTTTGCACAGACAAAACCACTGTAACCAAGATCAAAAGAAATATAGTATAGGGGGAAAAATTTTTTACAATTATTTTTTTCTGACAAAGTACTCATTTCTAAAATATACAGAGAACTGAGTCATATTTTAAAAAAATGCCATTCCCCAACTGACAAATGGTCAAAGGATATGCACAGTCTAATTACAGATGAGGAGATCAAAGCAATCCATACTCATATGAAAAATTGCTCTAAATAATTACTTATTAAAGAAATGCAAATTAAAGCTTCTCTGAGGTACCACCTCACACCTCTCAGACTGGCCAATATGACCAGAAAGGATAATGATCATTGTTGGAAGGCTTGTGGGAAATCTGGGACACTATTACATTGTTGGTGGAGCTGTGAACTCATCCAACCTTTCTGGAGAGAAATTTGGAACTACACCCAAAGGGCAACAAAAATGTGCATATCCTTTGATCCAACAATCCCACTACTGGGCTATGCCCTGAAGAGATAAAGAAAAAGGGTAAAAACATCACTTGTACAAAAATATTAATAGTAGCCCTGTTTGTGGTGGCAAAAAATTGGAAATTAAGTAAATGTCCTTCAAATGAGGATTGCCTTAGCAAAATGTGGTATATGTCATTGAACACTATTGTTCTATTAGAAACCAGGATGGATGGGAATCCAGGGAAGCCTGGAGGGATTTGCATGAACTGATGCTGAGTGAGATGAGAAGACCCATAAAATACTGTACATCCTAACAGCAACATAGGGTCATCAACCTTGATGGACTTGCTCATTCCATCAGTGCAACAATCAGGGACAATTTGGGGCTCTCTGCAATGGAGAATACGATCTGTATCCCAAGAAACAACTGTGGAGTTTGAACAAAGACCAAGGATTATTTCCTTAAATTTATAAAAGAAAAACTGATATCTTATTGTCTGATCTTGCTGTCTCTTATACTTTATGTTTCTTCCTTAAAGATTTGATTTCTTTCTCATCACACTCAATTTGGATCAATGCATACCATGGAAACAATATAAAGACTGACAAATTGCCTTCTGGGGCTGGGGTGAGGGAAGGAAGTAAGTTTAGGGGAAAAATTGTAAAATTCAAAATAAAAAAATCTTTAATAAAAAAAGCATAATTGGTAGTTACATGCAACTAGATCTAGAGCAGTCCTTCAAACCTGGTATTTTCTGTTGCTTTTGTAACAGCAGAAAACTATCAAGACATGGGCTGGCAGCATACTTTCACTTGATCTGTGTCTTTTCCCTATTCATTTTGAATTTCCTTTAAATTAGTTTTTTCATGATTTAATGGAAAAAATTGGACTAAGAGTGATAAGATAGCTTGTAGTCTAGGCTTCAACAAAACAATGTGGCATATACATAAAATATGTACATAATTTATGTCCTCTGGCCGTTAATTCCTCATCTGTTAAAATGATGAAGTTGTGATGGTAGAATTATGATAAAAAGGGAGGAAATTAGGCACGATTTGAACACATTCTAGATATTGAAAGACCAAAAAATAAAAAAAGGGATGGGATTTATTGGCCTTAATTTCTTCAGGAGTAGTGGAACCGAGGGGGATAATTTGAAAGTGTGACAACACAAGCAGAAATAAAAAAGAATTTCTCACAAAGAATATAAGAAGCTTTAGAAAGTCTTAAGTATCAAATTATGTGGACATTCCATTTTACAGTTAACAAAATTAATACAAACATAAATTATCCAAATTTATTTGACATCAAACAACTGGTAAATGTCTAAGGTGGGATTTCAACTCATCTTCCTGAATTTATGATCAGTACTCTATGTCACCAGAGTCATGATTATCAGACAATTAAAGGGTAGAATTTTACAATATCGCTTGCTTCTTTTTTTGTTTTACTTTTTATATTTATTTGGTTGTTGTTTCCCTGTTAAAGAGAGCTGAGTTCTGAGTAAAAATGTTAGAACCAAAAGGGGGGGAAGGGAATTGAAGCTCCAATTAAGTAAAGACAATTATAAAATAGCTATCAACTATTCTCAATGAAGAGAAAGCAGATCAGTCTGTTATATAACATGTTTCTGAAGTGAGGATGGGGAAGGAATTGTCGCTCTGATTACTAAATTGTTTTGCTGCTTATTTTGAAAAAATGATAGACAATGGGAAAGGTTCCACAGGACTGCTGATGAGCAAATGTTCTCTTTTTTTGTTCTTTCAAATGTAAATTGATTCTTTGGACATGATTTTGACTCCTAGAAAAAAATTAAGTCATATTTTAAAGAAATTTTTATTAAGGGATTTAACATAAGGATAAAAATTTGTAAGGTTTGTAGTGATGGAAATGTTCATTTCTAAGAACTAACATAGCTTAATTTAAAAATACTTTTGAGAAATTGTCACATATTATCCTTAGGTATAAAATTGAAAGATGTGGACAAAATTGAGAGAATTAACTGAAACCTGAACTTGTTGAACAAATAAACCCAAAAGACATAAAAAAGGGGATCAATGAATCCTTAGAGACAGGTTTCTGAAGGAGTCTACATGGAATCTGTCTTTGGCATTATTCTATTAACTACAAGATATAATAATATCAAGGATACCATATATTTATCTATTACTTGAATTAAGATAGTATTTCACATTTTAGAACATATAGCTACTAGATGACCTCATAAAGGAAACAGCAAAAAAAATTCAAAGTCTAAAATAATGGTTCAAATGTAATAATATAATAAGAAAGTAGATGGAAATGTTATACTTGTTGGGAAAAAATGAAAAAAAATATTAGTTGGGGAACTTAGAGTTAGTTTAGAGTTTTTGTTAAGATATTGAGATTAGGTTCTTTGTAAATATCAAATTTAATATGCTTCTATTACTTAATAATGTGACATTGTAGCCAAAAAAGTTGATGTTATTATTTTTGTTTGTGCGTGGTATGAGTGAGAGCAGTGGTGGTGGTGGTGGTGGTGGTGGTAGTGGTAGTGGTGGGCATTGGTCTGGACCTATTCATCACTTATGGAAACTCCTGATGCCAAAACGTTCTTCATAAATTCTCATTGTGTCTTTGCTACCCCTGCCACCCCTCAGGGTTGCTGTCATTTCCAGTCATTAACTCAGATTTACAATTCATGGTCAGGCTGCTACTGTCCACCTATTCCACAATACCCCCATCTCATAATACATCTTTTTTTTCCAGTCCTACAAGGACTGGAGAGAGTGACAGATACTTGCACCTCTCCTTAAGAAAGACAGGGAGAGCAGCTTTATCAAAACCAAAAACAACGCCAACATTATGCTTAAGATGAGAGAAACAATTCTTTAATTTCCTCACTAATCCTCAGGATACTTCTTACTTCCCTAATTTGATTGTTTTTTCCCTGTTAAAGAGAGCTGAATTCAGAGTAAAAATGTTAGAACCAAAATGGGAAATAGAGAATTGAAGCTCCAATTAAGTAAAGACAATTATAAGCTAGCTATCAACTATTCTCAATGAACTGAATAGTATTAGAGCAGGGGGGAAAAGAGATAGGTTTTGGGTGGGGAAATTCTTGCACTTAGTATTTGAGGGGCTCATGCATTTTGCTCAGTTCCTGGCCAACTCTGGCAACTGTATTTCAAAAATTGTTATTCATCATGAGAAAGAATGGGAAACAAATGAGGATGAATCAAAATGATATTTCCTTGAAAACAACACAACTCCCATCATCTATTAAAGCTCCATCTCTACTGAAATAACTTTCTTCTTTCATTATGCTTATAGATGTGATTTTTTTGCACTTGTACACCTAGCGCAGACTTGCTCTCTGTTTATATCCCACCCCACACCTATTAGCTGTCTGCAGGGCAAGAATCATCAAGCTAGATCTTTCTTTAAGTTTTCAGCTAGAACATCATAGAGGGAACCAAGACATTGTAGTGTCTATAGCTGGGGGTGGGGGGGTGAAAAGCAGGGAGGGTTGGGCGATGTTCTCTCCTCATGGGACCTGATTCAAATCATTCCTTCCATCTCTTCTTCAGGTCAGTCTTAGCACTTCTATGTCTCTCTCTTTCTCTTTTAATTCTCATGGGTGCTGTTTTTGTCCTTCATTTTTTTAAATTCTTTTTTAAAATTTTTAATTTTTTTTTTGTTTAAGGCAATAGGGTTAAGTGACTTGCCCAAGTTCACACAGTTAGGTGATTTTTAAGTGTCTGAGGTCAGATTTGAACTCTGGTCCTCCTGACTCCAGGGGCAGTGCTCTATCTACTGTGCCACCTAGCTGCCCCTTTATCTTTCATTTTTTAAAATTTTTAAAATTAAATTTTTTTTTTTATCTGTCATTCTTGAAGAAGATCATGGCAGGGGGAAGGTGACGCCATGACATAGACATGAATAGGATTTGAGTGAGGGAGTGCTATACGAAGTCACCAGTCTCAGTCTCACTTCCTACTCCAGACTCATCTGGGTTCAGTGACCAGATAAGAAACAGGACAGCTGGAGATGGCCCTGTATGTGAGGTGGTCAGGGTTAAGTGACTAATCCAGGATCACATAGCTAGTAAATTTCAAGCATCATGAGGTTCAATTTGAACTCAGGTCCTCCTCATTCTCGGGCTAGTACTCTAACCATTGCACAACCTGATATCCCTTCATTCTTATGACTAAGGCTGTATTAACAAAATTTTTTTGTACCATAGTCAGTCCTCAAATCCATCTGATATTTTGTAATTCTATTAAACTTATTCTAAGTAAAAAACAATGTGGGTAGTTAGAAGATGCAACAGATTGATTGTTGAATATAGAGGAAGAAATTAAATAATGGTTTCTCCCTACTTAAGCAGAATGTTGATGTTGTTGGTATTGATAAAGTTGCTCTCCCTGTCTTTCTTAAGGAGAGGTGCAAGTATTTGTCATCCCTTGTAGAACTGGAAATAGATGCCATCTGAGATTGGGGTGATGTGGAACAGTTGGACAGCAGCAGCCTGACCATTAATTGTAAACCCAAGTAAACATGGAAATCACAGCAAAACTGATAGATAAAAGAGACTGAGAAGGAGGTGTCAGGGGCAGCAAAGACACATGGAGAATTTATGAAGAAAGTTTTGACATAGGCATTTCCCATGGAAACTTTCTAGCTGTGTGACTCTGTGTAAGTCACTTAACCCTTTTGCCTCAGTTGCCTCAACTGTAAAATGAACTAGAGAAGGAAATGACAAACTGTTCTAGGATCTTTGCCAAGAAAACCCCCAATAACAGAATGAAACAATTGAACAATGATATATATATATATATACTCATCTATATGTGTATGTATATATACAAGTGTGTGTTGGGGGAAGTTCTCTCCTCATGGGACCTGATTCAAATCATTCCTGCCATCTTTTCTTCTTCAGATCAGTCTTAGCACTTCTATGTCATATATATATATATATATATATATATATATATATATATATATATGTAAATGTTGATGAGAATCAGAGAACTTTAGTTTCTTCAGGTTTTCTTTTTGATCCTTCTTTGAATATTCAGTCACTTTGAGCTCTGCACTTACTTTGGGTGCTACTGGTTTCTAGCTTCTACAGACAATGTAGGACCGGACAACCCTCTTTCCTGCTGCGGAAGAAAAACTATTGAGGGAGAAGACAACATGGAAGGAATAAGAAATTTCTTTCACATCCTTATGTCCAGCTTGCTAACCAAGAGACTTCAGGGAATTTCCCCTTATGTGAGGTCTAAGTCTCTCTCTCTCTCTCTCTCTCTCTCTCTCTCTCTCTCTCTCTCTCTTGCACACACACACACAAACACACACACACACACACACAAACACACACACATTATTGGGTGAAATAGGATTCCAAGCTGTATATGCAAGTTTTGACCCTTTTCCCACCAAGTAGCAGTTCCACAATGAATACACAAAGCAAATAGCAAATAAAGCAATACAGATAGCAAAGAAAGTATATATAGGTGAATATATATCAGACAATATAGAGTGAACAACAGTATGCTTTACTCCATAGGGAGTAAAGTGTCCAAAGGGGAGAGGGAGAGAGAGAGAGAGAGAGAGAGAGAGAGAGAGAGAGAGAGAGAGAGAGAGAGAGAAACAGAGACAGAGACAGAGACAGAGACAGAGAGAGAGGCAGAGAGACAAACAGACATTTGCTTGTCTTCCTCATTAGAATATTAACTCATTGAGGTAAGATACCTGAGTTTTTGTTTTCTCTATTTTCCTATTTTCAAGAACTGTGTCAGGAACATAGTAAGGACTTAAAAAAGGCTTGCTGACTAATGTTTCTGGGGAAAAATTGCTCAGAGTTCAAGACCAAAAGATGCTAAGCCAGTAGCATCATTTCCATACACCAAGAATGTACATATATATATATATATATATATATATATATATATATATTGTACATATATATGTAGAATGTATATATAGAATATATGTAGAATGTATATATATAATATAATATATATATGTGTATATATATATATATATATATGTACGTTCTTGGTGTATTGTACATATATATATATGTAGAATGTATATATAGAATATATGTAGAATGTATATATATAATATAATATATATATGTGTATATATATATATATATATATATATATATATGTACGTTCTTGGTGTATGGAAATGATGCTACTGGCTTAGCATCTTTCGGTCTTGAACTCTGAGCAATTTTTTCCTGGAAAAAAATATATATATATATTAGTTGCATAAATAACAAATTTTATAAAAAGTATATAGGATTAAGACATAAAGAGTGACACCATAGATAAGTTGAGAGACAAAGAAATATTCTATCAGATCTATGGAAAGAGGACAAATTTATGTCCAAACAAGAAAGAGAGTACATTATAAACTGCAAAATGAATGATTTTGACTATACTAAAAAGTTTTTGTGTTAATAAAATCAGTGCTGCTAAAAATAGAAGGAAAGCAGAAAGCTGGGAAACAATCTTCACAATTAGGAGTTCTGATAAAGGTCTCATTTCTAAAATACATAGAGAATTGCATCAAGTTTATAAGGTTACAATTGAGAAATGGTCAAAGAATATGAATAGAAACTTTTCAAATGAATAAATTCAAACTATGCTCCAAATCATTATTTATTAGAGAAATACAAATTGAAACAACTATGAGGCATCACTTGATACCTTTCAGGTTGGTTAAGATGAAAAAAAGGGAAAATGATCAATATTGGAGAGGTTGTGGGAGGATTGGGACATTGGGACATTAATGCATTGCTGATGGAGTTATGATGTGATCCAACCATTCTGGAGAGCAACATGGAGCTATGCCCAAAGAACAATAAAACTGTTCCTACCCTTTGACCCAACAATTCCAATTCTAGGCCTATGTCCAAAAGAAATCATAAAAACTGGGAAAAGTCCCACATGTACCAAAATACTAATTCATATTTGTAGTGGCAAAGAATTGGAAATTGAGGGGATGCCCATCATTGGGGAATGGTTAAACAACTTATGGTATATGAATATCATGAAATATTCTTGTTCTATAAGAAACCATAAATGGTTAGACTAGGAAAGCATGGACTGAATTACAGTATCTGATGCTTCAGCAGAAGGGAGCAGAACTAAGAGAACATTCTACACATTAACAACAACATAGTAAAATAAATCTCCCTTGATGGACAGCTCCTCTCAACAGTTCAGAGAGCTAGGACATCGCTATTATCAATACTATCCCATTCAGAGAAATAATAAAACAAAACAAAAAATAAAACAAAACAAAACAAATAACCCTTCAGAATCTAATGGACACTACATTCACTTTTTAAAAACTAGCTCTTATGTAATTCTTTCCCTTAATCCTAATTCCTCATACTGAAAATGATTAATCTGCATGTATAAATAATATTAAACTCATTGTTTGCCTCTGAGGGGAGGGGGAAGAGAGGGTGTAAGGAAATTTTGTAGGTTAAAAATACACATTTGCATATGGATGAACATTGAAAAACTTTCATAACATATATTTACAAAAATAAATGTCAATAAAAAGGATACTAACCTTAAATGATAAAAATATCTTGGCAAATCAGATTTCTATTTAGCTTGATATTCAGGTAAAGTTTTGTATACATTACAGTGGGTCAATAAATGAAAACAAAAAAATTTCATTGAAATTAGCTAAAAAGGAATTTGAAAATTCTCTAATCCACCCTCATCTTCTTTTATAGATGAGGAAATTGAAACCGAAAGCTTAATTAATAAGGGCAGACATTTGAATTCTAATCTTCTGCCTCTACTTAACAAACCCTTTGATCCATTCAAAGTGTTCTTCTTGATCTTCCTCATATATAACACTCTGTCTCTCTGCCTTCATATTTGGAATGCATTCCATTTTCATCAAAATCTTTAAACTTCATCTTCTAGAGCCCTTCTCTCTCCCAATGAATTTGCATTTACTTTGTACATATTTTAATATTTAATTGTTTCATTATAGTTTTATAAATACATGTTAGTTACTCATATAGAATGTAGGACCCTTTACCTTAGTTACTATTTTATTCTTGTCTTTGTATGGAAATATGAAGACATAAATGTATTAGTGCCTAGCACAGTGGCAAGAAATAGGTATTTGATAAATGCTCACTGATTAATTGATTGTTCTATAGACTATAAATGCAACATTCTTTCTCCTAAATCACAGAAGAATAAATATACTGGAAGCAAGGTACAATTCAGAAATACCAAGGAAAAATTTTTTAAAAAGTAGAATAAGATTTGACAACTAATAGGCTATATAGGGTCACAGTGAGGAGTTGATGATAGCTTTGGGGCTGTGAACCTAATTAACTTAAAGGATGGTAGTGCCTTCATCAGAAGTGGGAAGTTGGGATGTGTCATTTTTAGATATAATGATTTTTACATGATAGTAGTTATATCTATTTGGCATTCAAATGATAGATGTGGCTGACTTTGGTCAATATAAGTTATACGACTCAATCTCTCAAAAGATGGGTTTTTTTTTAGAGTTTTGCAAGGCAAATGGGGTTAAGTGGCTTGCCCAAGGTCACACATAACTTTATGTAATTATTAATTGTCTGAGGTCGAATTTTAACTCCGGTACTCCTGACTCCAGGGCGGGTGCTCTATCCACTGCGCCACCTAGCTGCCCCGATGTTCTTCTTGGAGTTATCTTACCACTGGGAGTGAAGACAGTCATTGTTATTGGACTTTAACACTTACTCTATTTTGGGAGGATGATTTTAAAATCTTTTAACAAGCTTGAAATAATATAATGAAGTTCTAAATTCTATTTATTTATCTATTCACATTTATATTTTCAACATGTTAAATAATTTCATTTTTCTCTTTTGTTTCTGTCCTGATCCAAGAAAATCCTGGAAATGAGAGGTTTGGGGGGCTGTACAAGTTACCACTCATATCTATTTCTTCAGGAATTCTTGTTGGGTTTCTGACCAATCAGTATTTTCTTTGAGACTTTGTGTATAATTGTTTTACATTATTATCTTCTTCTGACTTTGTGCCTTGGTCTTTCCTGTCACCAGAGTTCTTTTTTGTGATTTTCTCATTTTCTCAGACTACTTTTCTTCACTTTGAACTTTATGTTTAAGTGGTGCTCAGATCACCTAGGTCTGGGAAGGTGCCATTTCAAGCTCTAGATTTTATTATGCTATTTCCAGAGCTGGTTCTGGAGGTTTGCCATTTTGTGTATGTATGTGTGCTACTAAGGTGATGTGGTACAGGGAGAGTGAATTTACTCATTGCTCTGTGTTCTGACCTTTATCCAGGAAGCATCCCTGGTGTTTCGCAGCTGCAAGCTCTAGAGCTCTTCTTGCACCTGGAACTGTTATCAAGGTTCCTCCTCTCCAGTAAGCCACAAGTACCAGCATTCCTATCTTCCTTAGAATTGTGACCAGGGTTCCTGACATCTTATGACTGAACACAAATGCTCCTTTCATCCCTGAAGCTGCTACCCAGAGCATCTCTAGGTTGAGAGCTCCTGGAACTGCTGTTATGAATGCTGTGGCTGCTATAACTATCATGGCTGCCTCCTCGATGCCAAGAGTACTCTGGGCTGGCTCCCACCCTGATGTCACAGACCTCTCTTGCAAAAAAAACCATGACCTTTAAATATGTGCTACATTTGGGTGTTTTCCCACAGAACCAATCCTTTTGGCAGAACCTGAATTATTTTGAGAATTGCATCCCCATGTGTTTGTACTTTCAGATTTGCCCACCTATGCCTTCAACACAAAAGACAGCTGAATTTCAATTGTTTATTTTTATGTATTCTTATTTTCAACAAATCTTTGTGGACCTCTAAAATAAATCCCCATGTATCTTTAGCCTAGAGTTATCATTTGTCATTTTTTTCTCCTGGAAATATGGCAATGTTTCCTGTACTATTTAACTTTAACCTCTTCAAATTTATCCACTAAGCAGCAAGTGTGTCCTCCCAACAAATTACTTTTATTTATTTTGTATATAGTACAAAGCGATGTATATCTTCCCCTTACCCCAATAAGATGTAAGCTCCTTGAGAGTCAGGAGAATTTGAAGATCATTTTTGCATTTGCAGTGACCAAAATATAATGAAATAGGAAAATGAACTAGATCTATGATTTCAGTAATTAATATCCCAGGTGAGGAAATTCTTTCTACCAATGCAAGTCAACTCTTGCTTTATAGTTTAAATTCTTAGAGAATTGCTTAGAACACTAACAGATTAAATGATTTGCTCAGTGTTATGAGTCTGAAACAGAGCTGGCACCCAGAACTTCCTGGCATCTAAGCAACCTCTGCTATATTACACTGTTGTTGTTCAGTTGTTTTTCAGGCTTGTCTGATAATTCCTGACTTCATTTGTGTTGTACCTACCAAAAACACTAAGGTGACTTTTCAACTTTCTTCTCTAACTCACTTGACTTATTTCACAGATGAAGAAACTGAGACAAATAAGTTTAAATCATGTGCCCAGGATCACCTAACTAGTGAGAATCTGAAGCTGAATTTGAACTCAGATCCTTCTAATTGAAGTTCTGGTGCTCTATTTACTGTGCCGTCTACCTGCACCCCACAAATATCCAGAGTCAAAATAAATTAAAAGAATATGACCAAGTCATTGAATATACTAATTTGATAGATAATTAAAATGAAACTGAAGTATTTGCAATGAATAAAATCAGTTTTGTAACAGTGATACTGTTAACAAAGCAGGTCAGACTGGCTACCTCAATAAGGTCAGTGAGCTAAATGAGAAGACCCTTTACATTGATCCTAAAGAAAAAAGGAATCTGTAAACATGTTTATAAAAATATGTATGTAAAATGCTAACATGATAGTCCTCCCTTAGGAGAGGGTGGGGTGGAAAGGGAGGGTGGAAGGAGATTTTGTAACTTAAAAATATACATGTTCATATGGCTGAAAAAAAAATAAAAATACTACTGAAAAAAAAGATAAAAGATAAAAAGCAGTCTTGGTAGTCATGGAATTCTCCAGTTGGCAATCACATGAGATTGATTAAACTCCTTTCTTTTAACTAATAATTTGCTTTAATAATTACGGAATATTAATTGTTTTACTGAATTCTTTTGCCTGTTTTGATCTTTTCTAGGACATCAGTAATGTCAGACTTGCTGTCTTTTTTGAGGAAGTCAAATCTTACAAGACAGACAAGGATAAGCGACAAATCTTTTTGGCAGTATGGCACTGGTTAATCTTGTTGGGGCTTAAGAATAATCATGTATCAAAGAGGCTAACAGTATCACATGAGAGATAATTTTTTCAATTTATTTTTATTAAAAATATTATTTGAGTTTTACAATTTCCCCCCACTCTTGCTTCCCTCCCCCCACTCCCACACGGAAAGCACTCTGTCAGTCTTTACTTTGTTTTCATGTTGTACCTTGATCCAAATTGGGTGTGATGAGAGAGAAATCATATCCTTAAAGAAGAGAAGTCTAAGAGGTAACAAGATAAGACAATAAGATATCTGTTTTTTTCTAAATTAAAGGGGAATAGTCCTTGCACTTTGTTCAAACTCCACAGCTCCTTATCTGGATACAGATGGTATTCACCTTTGCCGGCAGGCCAAAATTGTTCCCGATTGTTGCTCTGATGGAATGAGCAAGTCCTTCAAGGTTGAACATCACTCCCATGTTGCTGTTAGGGTGTACAGTGTTTTTCTGGTTCTGTTCCTCTCACTCAGCATCAGTTCATGCAAATCCCTCCAGGCTTCCCTGAAATCCCATCCCTCCTGGTTTCTCACAGAACAACAGTGTTCCATGACATACATATACCACAGTTTGCTAAGCCATTCCCCAATTGAAGGACATTTACTGGATTTCCAATACTTTGCCACCACAAACAGGGTTGCTATAAATATTTTTGTACAAGTAATGTTTTTACCCTTTTTCCTCATCTATTCAGAGTATAGACCCAGTATTGGTATTGCTGGGTCAAAGGTTATGCACATTTTTGTTGCCCTTTGGGCATAGTTCCAAATAGCTCTCCAGAAGGGTTGGATGAGTTCACAGCTCCACCAGCAGTGTAATAGTGTCCCAGATTTCCCACAACCCTTCCAACAATGATCATTATCCTTCCTGGTCATATTGGCCAATCTCAGGGGTGTGAGGTGGTACCTCAGAGAAGCTTTAATTTGCATTTCTCTAATAATTAATGATTTAGAGCATTTTTTCATATGGCTATGGATTACTTTGATCTCCTCAACTGTAAATTGACCATTTGTCAATTGGGGAAATTGCTTTTTGTTTTAAAAATAAATATGACTCAGTTCTCTGTATATTTTAGAAATAAGTCCTTTGTCAGAATCATTATTTGTAAAGATTGTTTCCCAATTTACTACATTTCTTTTGATCTTGGTTACATTGGTTTTATCTGTGCAAAAGCTTTTTAATTTAATGTAATCAAAATCATCTAATTGGTTTTTGGTGATGTTCTCCAACACTTCCTTAGTCATAAACTGTTCGCCTTTCCATAGATCTGACAGGTAGACTAGTCTTTTATCTTCTAATTTGCTTATAGTATTGCTTTTTATGTCTATGTCCTGTAACCATTTGGATCTTATCTTGGTAAAGGGTGTGAGGTGTTGGTCTAATCTAAGTTTCTTCCATAGTAACTTCCAATTATCCCAGCAGGTTTTATCAAAGAGGGAGCTTTGAGCTAAATTTTTTTTTAAATTTAGTTATAACTTTAAAAAACTTGGAGGGGTAGGTAGACTCTTGAGATTTACTCAAGGATATTGAAGTATAGCTTGAGCTATCAGACATATTGAAGGAGTGATACAAAATAGGATCAATTATTAAATGATAAAGAATAAATTTAATTTTTCCAATAAACTTAGAAGATCCTAGAGAACCAGAAAATAATTGGAAAAATTGATAACTTCAGTAACATAGGGTAGAGAATGATTATCAAAAAAAACCCCAAATCACAGTACTTCTATTTAGAATAACAAAATTCAAGGGGAAGTAATAGAAAGGGAGATTTATTAAAAATTACTAAAGGATACATAAAAATATGTTATAGTTAATCTACCAAGATATACTCTAAAGTTATATAGCTACAATTGCAAAGCGCTCTTTGGAGAAATAAAGAAGTATAATTATTTAATTAAAAAGGTATTTGGTGCACATGGCTATACATATTCTTTTATTCATTTTCCCCCATATGGACTGTTAGATGAAAGTGGATGCATATGTGAAAATCAAAAATGATTTCCTGAGAAATATTAT
The DNA here is from genome assembly GCF_037893015.1 of Macrotis lagotis. NCBI lineage: Eukaryota > Metazoa > Chordata > Mammalia > Peramelemorphia > Peramelidae > Macrotis > Macrotis lagotis. The sequence continues at coordinate 473,770,550 of NC_133658.1, read as the reverse complement.
AATAGAAATAACTTTACTGCATAATCTAAATATTAATACTAAGTGATGCATATGACAAGAAGATATTTATCATTTTATAAAAATGCAAACCTTTGTCTTTGCCATCATAATGTAGTTTGTCTATTGTTCAAATGGAAGAGGTATTCCCTAGAGATTTGGGGATCCTCCAGATGTTCCTTTTTGTAGATGACATTTTACTGATTGCATAAAATTGCAAGAACATTGCAAAAGCCTCTTTAAATCTATCACATGTGTAGGAAATGTGAACTCAACGAGCAGGAAAAGACAGAAGGTTGTAAATCAAACTACTTTCACTTTTTTATGAGTTTAAAAGATGAATTTGTATCAAAGGCAATCACAGCACTTTACCCAGAAGTATTCAGTATTATGTAATCAGAATTCAATAATAATTCAGTCTGTTTGGAAAGTTGTTTTCCAATAGAATTTCAATAGAACCCCATATGTGTGTCTTTTCCACCAACAGTCATTAATATTGTTTTGATCGGTATTTTCCAACCCAAACTATGCTAGGAACTGCTAAGGTTTCATAGTCTCTAAAATAAAAATTCTTGGGTTTTTTTCTTCAATATATAAAGATTTTCCTCAGATCAGATTTGATAATTGGAATAAGCAAGCAAGCAACAGGAGGCAAAGGAGAAGGAGATCTCAGGATGTTTTGTTTAATAGAAGACATCTAGATCTATAGCCTTATATTATAGATGAGAAAACTTGAGTCTGAGAGGTATTACACAATTTACCTCCAGGTAATTCAGATAATAAATAGCAAAACCAGGTTTCAAATGCAAGAACTTTACCTCTAAATCTAGTTCACGTTTCATAACTTGACTTGGAGTTACAAGAGTTGGGTTCATTCCTATTTCTGATAGTGTGTGACACTGGGCAAGTTATGGGGCGTTGTCTGAATACAAATATAATCGTTATGAAAATCTTCACTAATTTTAGAGTTTTGTTCATATTTAAAAGTCTATGATTCTGTCTGATTGGGTTACATGGTGGGACTTAAAAAACAAATTATGCCACTACAAATTAAACCTATTTGATATTGCAAATAATTATAAAAAAGGAAAGGGAAAGCCTGATAGAGGGCCTCAGGAATGTGAAAAATTCTTGTGACCTTGCCTGGGTAACATTAGAAGGTAATCAGAAATAACAAGGGGCAATCCCAGAATTGAGAAAGTATAGAATAATTCTGTAAATTTGGTGAAGTACTTCAGAAAAAAAATAACAGTGGTAAAGTAATCTTTGTCACCTATAAAATATAAGTTCCCTGAGTGCATGGATTGTCTGGTTCTTGCCTTTATTTTCAAAACCCAGGAAAATGCCTGATACTAATTTGGCACTTATTTATGCTTCTTAAATTGAATTGTAATGTAATGTAACTTGTGCTCAGATACTTGCTATCTGTGTGACCCTAGGCAAGATAATTTCTATTGGTCTTAGTTTTCTCATCAACAAAATAGAGATAGTAATGACACTTACTTCCCACAGCTGCTATAAGGATCAAATGAGTTAATAATTGTAGTGTTCAAGACAGTTGCCATGTAAATGTTAGCAATTATCATTATTTTTATTATTATAACTATTAATATATTATATTTGATTCAAGGTCTGTTTGTCTTGGGGAACCTCTCTCTTTTAGAATGATGATGCTTAATTTTTGTCAATTGCATGTAAAAGACTTTTAGCATTCATGTTTTAATAGTTTTGATTTCCAAATTCCCTCCCCACTTCCTTTCCCATCTCCCTCCTTGAGAAGATGGATGACATTTCTAATCTCGTCTTTGGAATTGCCTTGAATTATTTTATTGCTAAGCCATTCATGATTGATTTACATACAATATTATTATTACTGTGTACAATGATCTCTTGCTCTGCTTACTTCATTTTGTCAAATTTCCCTATATCTCCCTAGTTTTTCTCAAAACCACCTGTTCACTATTTCTTATAGTATAATAGTATTGCATTACAATCACATACCACAACTTGTTCAGCCAACATGTTCTTCCCTTGATGGTATCCCTCCAATTTCCAATTCATTGACATCATAAAAAGAGCTGTTATAAGTATTTTGAACATATAAAATCTTTTACTTTTTATTTGATCTCTTTGGATTTTGACCTAGTAGTAGTGGTATTGCTGAGGCAAAGCATATGCACAGGTATATTATCATTTAGGTATAGGAATGTCTCTTTAATAATCTTAAAATGGCTTGTTTGTCCCTGAATAAAAGCCACTTTAGGAATAAATAGATTTACTTTATTTTGAACTGTTATCTAAAATAACACCATTAGTAGTTAGTACTTAAAAATAGATAGATGATGAGAACTGGACTTGGGTTTTTCATTATTGTAGGAAGCTGCTGGTGAAATTGTCTGAATTCAGTTTTCCTGGTTTCAAGGCCAAGTCTCAATATACTATTCCAGGCTACCTCTCAATACATATATAAAATATTTTTATTCTAAATATCTAAGAACAGAAATTAGATTTAACTTGAACCTAGTTACCAAAGAAATAAGTCCATTTCATTCTCCCTTTACCAGAAACAAATATACAACACTAAATGGGAAACTTGAGTAGCTTGGAGTGGAGTTGTGAAATTTGGTAAAGGAAGCATTTATGTTTCCCTAACTCTCACTTCCCCTAAATAATCTTCTTATTTACTTGCTCTGAAATCCATTTTTCTAATGTATACCATCTCAAATACCTGGCATATCATAGAAATGATCACATCTATATTTGGTTTAAATTCAACATATTTTACCACATGACAGGCAGCATGTTTGCCTTGTTTGAAAGATGCATGCCATCCCTGAATATGACTGACCTCTTTCCTCTCTGTAAATCCATTACATTATGGGAAAGTGTTTACTCTTTTTCTGGACATGTCTGCTTTACTGGTATACATCGTGATGTAAACCTAGCATATATTTTATCTGGCTTACCAAAATTTTCTAAGTACAGAAAAGATTCTAATTTAAAAAAAAATTAGTGAGAAAATATGATTCCTCTAACAGCTCTCCTTTTCAGATTATAAATTTGGTTGTTAGTTACTATTATTGTACCACTGTATGAACTTGAATTTACAAGACTATTTCTTGGAAGTTTATTTCCTCATAGATGCAATGACTGTAATTTAGTTATCTACTACAAAGTGAATAGTGTTACCTTAGATTTTGGTTGCTTGAACCAACATGCTAGTTATACTAATTCATTTTGTACACAATCTAGAGGATTATGAATTGCTGAATGGAATTTGTAAAACAAAAATAAAAGCATAAATCAAGTGGACATTAATTATTGCATAAGTATAAGAGATTAACCTAGTTAAAGAACCTACTATCTTTACTTTTAAATCTTTTTGCTTGTTTTTCTTTGGAGGGGTTAGATTGGTAAAGGACAGTACTGTATCTTAATGCTTCTCCTATCTGTAAACTACTCTTTCTCAATCTCCTTGGTTAGATCCTCCTCCTTTCACAATAGGGGTCCCAAAACATTTTTCATAGAACTTCTTATTTTCTTTTTCTACACACTCTCATCACATCAGTTCCTATGGGTTCAGTTCAGTCTTGTTCTAATCTGGCCTGGTAAGTGCCACAGTACATTAAATCCAACTTTACATTTAAAAGTTTTTTTATAAAACAATAGATAATATATTTTGATTTGCCATTTTAGTGAGAGTTCTGCTTCATTTACTAAAACATTTAGTAAACCTACAGGGAACTGCATAAAATCACACCACAGGCTGCATTTTGTACAGCCCTGTATTAAATTATTGACTGAAGTTAGGAAAATCTGAATTCAAATCTGACCTCAGACACTTAGATGGGCTTGGGCAAGTCACTTAATCCTGTTTGCCTCAGTTTTCTCATCTGTAACATAAACTAGAGAAGAAAATTGTAAACCACTCCAGAATCTTTGCCAAGAAAACTCCAAAAGGGGATCAACAAAGAATTGGGCATAGCTGAGAAATAACCAAATAACAATAAGAAAGGCTTTGTTTCTTTCCTGATTTCAACTATTGCTCTATGGATATAATTATATGGATGTACCACTGGCATCTAAAATTCAATATGTCTAAAACTGAACTCATTCATTAGCATATTTAATTTCACTTCTTCTTCCATACTTTCCTGTTTTTGCGGGGAGGACAACCATCATTTTAATCACCCAAGTTATAACCTCAGAAGCATTCTGGGTCACTTATTTCCATATCAAACAAGAGATATCTATTATGTATTGGCCATATGTTAGTTACCATGCTAGATTCTGAGTTCAAAAATAATTCTTCCAAGGAATTGAAAATTAAACAAATGTATGTAATATCTTAAAATAATATAAATGTTTTTAAAAACCTCAAAAATTATTTTATAATTAATTGATTTTATTAAATTTTATTAATTTTTTATTTAAATTTTGACCTCAGCTACATGCAAGAGTAAATTTCAAATTTACTTCCAAAGTATTGAGTTCCAAATTGTGTCTCTTTCCCCCACATTACCCCCATTGAGAAAGTAAGTTATTTGATGTAGTTTAAAAATGTGTAGCCATGAAAAACAGTACTACAATAGTCACTGCAAAAGTAAACATAACTCCCTCCCCCTCACAAAGAAAGAAACTCTCAAAAAATAAAGTGAGGGGAAAAAAAGATGTATGTTTCAGTCTGTATTCAGACATAATCAGTTCTGTCTTTAGGATGGACAGTATTCTTTATCATATGTTCATCAGAGAAATTGCTTCAACATTTTTTCCCACAGTTGATATTGCTAACTGTAGTTCCCTCAATCCTATTCCCCCACCCCATTTATTCTATTCTCTCTATCCTTTCACCCTGTCCCTCCTCAGAAGTTTGAGGTATCTGAGTATCCTCTCCCAAGATCTTCACTCTCTTATATCACTTTCCTCAATCCCCTCCCTCCTCCTGTTCCCTTTCTCCCATCCCTTTCCTCTAGAACAGGGCTGTCCAACTTTATTTTAAAAAGTTAATTTGAAACAATAGACAAAATATTTTGATTTATCCTTTTAGTAGAAGTTCTGAAGCAGCCCAATTTCTTTTATTAAAACATTTGATTAATAACACTACAGGCCACACAGGTTGCATTTTGGACAGCCTTGTTCTAAGGTAAGATAGATTTCTAAACCCAATTGAGTATGTATGTTATTTTCTCTCTGAGTCCCTTCTGGTGAGAATAAGGTTTACTCACTCCCCCTCACCTTCACCTCTTCCATTCTGCTTGAAAAGCATTTTCTTGCCTCTTTATGTGAAATAACTTAACCCATGAAGCTTCTTCTTTCCCATTCTCCCAGACATTCTTTCATCCCCTTCCATTAACTCCATCTTTTTAATATCTTATAGTTTCTAATTCAGCTCCTCCTGTGCCTTGTCTATATAGAATCATTCTCATTGCTCTAATAAAGGAGAAGGTTCAGTACTTCTTCCCATGCAGGAATACAAGCAGTTCAACATTATCCCATATGATTTATCCTTTCCATCCATCTTGTCTATGATTCACATGAATTCTATACTTGAAGATCAAAGTTTCCATTCAGCTCTGGTCATTTTACCAGAAAAGTTTGAAAGTCAACTATTTAATTGAATGTCTACCTTTTCTCCTGAAAGAATATGTGCAGTTTTGCTGGTAGCTGATTCTTGGTTGTAATCCAAGTTCTTTTGCCTTCCGGAATATCATATTCCAAGTCCTACGAGCCCTTAATGTAGAAGTTGCTAAATTTTGTACTATACTGAATGTAGCTTCATGATAATTGAATTGTTTCTTTATAGTTGTTTATAATATTTTCTCCTTGACTTGAAATCTGGCTATAATATTCCTGGCAGTTTTCATTTTGGGGATCTCTTTCAGGATATGATTGATGGATTCTTTTGATTTCTATTTTACCCTCTGCTTCTAGGATATCAGAGCAGTTTTCCTGGAGAATTTCTTGAAAAATGAAGTCTATCATCTTTTTTTTGGTCATGACTTTCATGTAGTCCAATAATTTTCATTTTTTTCTTATTTTTCTTTTCTTTTTTCTTTTTCTTTTTAATTTATATAATACTAAAATATTCTTGATGTAGGAGTAAACTTAACCCCCCTTCCCCCACCAAAATTTAAAACCTCATAACAAATAAAGTGAAAGAAAGAGAAAAAAATGTTTCAGTCTGTGTTCTGATATGATTCCACATTTTTCCACAGTTGCTGTTGCTAATTGGAATTCCCTTTATCCATTCCTCCCCACTATCATCTATTATATTTTCTCTCTCCTTTCTGTCTGTCTCTCTTCACAAACGTACTGTGGGGCCCCAAAGTGGCACAATAGACAGAGCATTGACCAGGAGAACCCAAGCCCACATCCCACCCCAGAGACCCAGCCCCTTGGTCCCAGATAGGCCACCTAATCCCACCACCTTACAAAAAGTAAAAGAGAAAATGTGTTATATCTGACTATCCTCTCTGTGATCTAATCTCTCCTCTATCACCTACATCCCCCCTTCCCTCCCCCTGTCCCCTTTCTCCCATCCACTTTGTCTCCTTTTTCTTATAGATTTCTATACCTTATTGAGGATGTATGCTGTTTCCTCACTGAGCCCTTTCTGATGATAATGAAGGCTCCTTCATTCCCTCCCATTTTCCTCCCTTCCATACCATTGCAAAAACTATTTCTTGACTCTTTTACTTGAAATATCTTAGTCTATTCTACCTCTACTTTCTCGTTCTCCCAGTACATTTCCCTGACACCTATTGATTCCATTTTTACAATATATTGTACCTTCAAATTCAGCTCCCTTCTGTGCCTTGTCTATATAAACTCTTTCTAACTGCTCTAATAAATGAGAAGGTTCATATGAGTATTATCAGTATCATCTTCCCATGCAGGAATACATGCATGTCAACATTATTAAATATCTCATAATTTACCCTTTTCATCCATTCTCTCTATGTTTCACCTTAGCCTTGTACTTGAAGATCAAACTTTCTGGTCAGTTCTGGTCATTTCAAAAGGAACATTTGAAATTCCCTTGTTTCATTGAGAAATTCCATCTTTTACCCATTTAAGTGTATGCTGATTTTGCTGGGCAGTTGATTCTTGGTTGCATTCCAGGCTCTCTTGCCTTCTGGAATATTATATTCCAATCCCTATGAGTCCTTATTGTGGATGCTGCTAAGTCCTGTGTGATCTTGACTGTAATTGCCTGATATTTGAATTGTTACCTTATGGCTGCTTGTAACATTTTCTCTTTAACCTGGGGGTTCTGAAACTTGGTTATAATATTCCTGGGGGTTATTTTTTTTTTTTGGATCTCTGGGAGATCAGTGGATTCTCTCAATTTCTATTTTGCCCTTTGCTTCTAGGATATCAGAGCAATTTTCCTGTAGAAATTCTTTAAAAATGAAGTCAAGGCTCTTCTCCTGATCATGACTTTCAGGTAGCCTATTATATTTTAAATTATCTCTTCTGAATTTGTTTTCCAGAGCAGTTGTTTTTTCAATGAGATATTTCACATTTTCTTCTAGTTTGTCATTCTTTTAGTGTTGAATTATTGTGACATGATTCCTTGCAAAGTCTTTGGCTTCCTTTAGCTCCATTCTACATTTGAAGGATTTGTTTTCCTCAGAGAAATTTCTTATCTCCTTTTCCATCTAGTCACTTCTGCTTTGTAAGGCATTATTCTCCTCACTAACTTTTTGGCTTGTTTTTATCCTTTTGACCTAAACTGGTTTTTAGCATGTTGTTTTCTTCAGCAGTTTTTTGGATCTCTTTGACTAAGCTGTACACTTGGTTTTCATATTTTCCTGCATCTCTCTTATTTCTCTTCCTAATTTTTCCTCTATCTCCCTTACTGGATTTTCAAAATCCTGTCACAGCCTAAGCCCAATTTCTTTATTTCTTGGAGTCTTTAGATACAGAAGCTTGTACTTTTTCATCTTTTGAGTATTTTGAACTTCCATGTGACTAAAGTAATTGTCTATGGTCAGATTCCTTTTTTTCCTGTTTACTCATTTCCCCAGCCTGTGCCCTGGTTTTGGGATGCTTCCTGAGCTTTTGAGTATTATGGGACACCCCTGCAAGGACCTCAGTTCCTTCAAGGTCTTATAAGAGGCTCTGTCTCCTATCTGTGCTCTGGTCTTTGGATGACCACAAGTGCAACCCTCTGCCCTGGGGCTGTGAGGAAGGTCCCTGCTTTATGCCAATAAGTAGTCCCAGATTGCAACCAGGGTCTGAATATGGACATAGCACAAGAGTCCTGTCCCCAGGAACAGAGGAGAGACATCAACAGTCTCTCCACACTCCCTTACTTTCCATGTGCTGAGCACTTTAGAAGTACCTGCTAGGTGACTCCTGCTGGGTAGCTCTGTGGGCCTGCCTCCATTCCTGGGATCTGGGCTGCACTGAGGGCCACAGCCATCCTATAGAGGGCCATGCTGTCCTGGGCTTTGTGCTTGCTCTGGCAGAGGTTTCCCCACTGATCTTCCAAGCTGGGCTTGGTACTTCCTGGGTTGGTAGATCAAGAAACTGCTTCTGCTGCCAAGAGCAGAGGCTCCCAGGGATCCAGGTGCCCTGCAAGCTGTTCCCAGAAAGCTGGAGCTCCTTCATTCCCCTACAGTTTCTTGAATGTGGTGTGTATGTTTGTGTATGTGTGTTGGGGGGGTTACCAATATTTGGGGGAACCAAGAAATACTTCTTAAAATTTTCATAAAGTACAGATTTGATCATGTACCCTGGGCTGGATAATTGCTGCACTGGATCTTTCTGTAAGTTCTGTCTCTAAAGTTTAGTTAGAGCCATAATTTTAATGTTTTTGAAATATTTTAGATAGAGCTCCTAAGAAAGGCTGCACTCCTGCCACCATCTTAGCTCTGCCCCGCCCAATAATTTTTAAATTCTCTCTTCTAGATCTGTTTTCCAGGTCAGTTGTTTTTCCATTGAACTATTTCACATTTTCTTCTATATTTTCCTTCTTTTGGTTTTGTTTTATTATTTCTTGATTTCTCACAAAGTCATCAGCTTTTCTTAGTTCCATTTTACAATTTAACGAATTATTTTTTTTCAGAGAGCTTTTGTATCTCCTTTTCCATCTGGTCATTTCTGCTTTTTTTAAAGGCATTCTTCTCCTTATTGATTTTTTGGACTATATTTTTTCCATTTGAACCAAATGGATTTTTAAGATGTTATTTTCTTCAGTATTTTTTTGTAATTTCATCACCAACTACTTAGTTTTCATGATTTTCTCATATCACTCTCATTTCTCTTCCCAATTTTCCCTCTACCTCCCTTAATTCATTTTCAAAAATCTTTTTTTAGCTCTTCTGTAGTTTGAGACCAATTTATATTTTTCTTAGATACTTTGAATGTAGGAATTTTGACATTGCTGTCTATTGAGTGTGTATTTTGATCCTCTACAAGACTAGAGTAATTGTTTATGGTTCAATTTTTTTTCCTCTGTTGTTTGTTCATTTCCCCAGCCTATGACTTGATGTAAACTCTTTATTAAAGTGGAACTCTGCTTCCAAGGTGGAGGATACACTATATCTGAATGTGGGCAAAGCTAGAGACAATGAAGAGAGCTCTGCAATCTCCTTCAGTTGGGGGCTGAATTCTCTGGAAGCAGCTGCTGAGTAGCTCCCCAGGCCTGTTCCTATCACCTAGGGCCCAATCTGCACTAAGGCCTGTGCTGGACTGGGCTCCTCATTCACTCTGACATGGCAGAGTTTTCCTGCTGACCTTCCATGTTGTCCTTGGCAATCCCTCAACTGAGAAAGCTTGAAACTGTCCTTGCTGTCTGGGATCCGGGTGCCCTGAGATCTGTTCCTAGATGACTGGAGTCTGTTTGCTTTGGTGTGACCAGGCTTATTACTTTTTTGCCTAAGGGTATTCCTCTCCCAGGGAAGAAAAGGAAAATAATTATACAGGAAGATAAACAGTCAGTTCCTAAATGCACTTCTGTTCTGGCATCAATGGAGGGTATGCAAAGATAGCCAATCTAAATATGCTTCTTTGATAAAAATACCCCAGCAGTGAAGTTATAGCCAATATCCTGCTAGGAAAATATAATAGCCAGTTGGCAAATTGAAAAATTGAAATTTGGAGACTATTTGGTGGAAAGCACATTTAATTTGGACTAAGAGAACTTAGAATTGAATCCTGGTTCTCCCTCCTATCATCTGTGTATAGGTGGACAAGACACATCCTTTCTGAACTTCACTTTTTTTATTTCCAAAATGATGAAGATCGAACTAGGTGAACTCTAAGATCCATTCTAGTTCTACATCTTTGATTTTAGAGTCCTATAACTTTGAAAAAACTCTGAGGAGTCTAATTCATAATTTATATTCAATTACATGACTTTTCTTCTTTAGTACAAATAATTCTGTTATCAAACACATGCAGCTATTTTTTTCTAACATTAAGCCTAGTTTATTTAAAAATATTCAGATAGCACTCTATAATAACTGCAATCATCTTACATCTTTGTGGCACTTGGGGAAAAGAAATAGTTACCTATCTGAGAAAAGAAATGTTAAGACATTTTGAATTAACAAAGAGACTGATGAATTCCATAGCACAGCTCAAAAACTGGTCACAAGTGTTAAAAAAATTTCTGAGGGTGGAGCCAAGATGGCAAAATAAAGTCAAGGACTGCCATGAATTTGGGGAAACCAAGAAATACTTCTTAAAATTTTTATAAAGTACAGATTTAATCATGTAATAGACCAATTACCCCTACTCAATATACTCCAGTGCCTTCCTATTGCCATCAAAATGATTTGCATCTGGCATTCCAATCTCTTCATAACCTCATCCCATTCTACCTTATTCCCTGACATATACTCTTAAATCTAGCGACACTAGATCCATAAAGTAGACAATCTCTCAGCTCTGGGACTTTTCTATGACTGTTTCCCATGCCTGGGATACTCTTTTTCCTCTGCTTTAACTACTTGCCTCTCCTGGCTTCAAGTTCCCAATAAAAATCTTACTTATTACAGGAAATTTATTTATTTGTAGAATTGAATTGAACTAACTGGTAATCCTTTTCAAAATTTTGGAATAGCTTATAAAGTGGATGACTATTGAACACAATGATGTTTAAGAGCTAGCATGTTTTTGCTAAGAAAAAGTCACACTAAATCAAACTCCTTTCCTCTTGTGACAGGTTGCTAAATTCTTAATAGCAGATAAATTATTCATATATATATATATACATATATATATGGAGTATATTTTGCTTCAGTGAAAATATTTCATTTAAAATCACTCTGTTTTTAAAGGATTGTCAAGGTTCTCAAACTCAAGAATTTTTGTGGCAAGTGGTAATAGTTCATTTTGATAGATCAAAATGTCATGAACAAAAACATACAAAAATATTTAAACCAGTAAGTTAGCTTATTAAACACTCCTGTAACTAAAATAGTTGTTGACTAATATGGGGAAACTTTGCCTCAAAAATTATCTAATTTGGGAATTTGAATCTAAAATTGATAATGTTCATATATCAAACATGCAAATGAAAAAAGGATTGGTAGAAAGGGATTAGGTTATGAAGAGCTTTGAATGCCAGATACAAATCATTCTGATAACAATAGGAAGCTACTGCAGTTTAATGAGTAGGGGCAATTGGTCTATTGCATTATATGTAGTTTAGGAAATTTTTGAAGAAGTATTTCCTGGTATCTCCACTCCCCCAAACACATTCATATATAGTTTACATTTCCTTATATATATACATTTTGTTTTCCCTGATATTAAATAATATCTCTGAGGTGGGGCACTGTTTTGGGTTGTTTTTTTTGTTTTGTTTTAATTCTCCATGACCTAACACAGTGCCTGATACATCGATGATATTTGATAAATGCTTTATTCATTGATTGGTTCTTCGACTAGAAAAGCCTTCAGATGAAACCATGATTCCAAAGATCATGTCCAACTTAAGTGTGTCTTTTCTGTTGTCCTGCCTTTTGTCTGAGACATTTTGGCATTAAATTAGCTTTCCCCTTTTCTTTATTTCACTGTTTGGTCAAAACAATAGTAACTTTTACTTTCACGGTGCCTGCAGTCTGGCAAAACTGACTGTATTTGAAATTTGTGCTGTCCCATTTCCCAGGACCTGAGCCAGATATTTTGAACCACAGGTGACTGGGATCAAAAAACAAAGGGATCCTTGATATCTTTTGTTCAATAGATTGGTTTGAATATCTGGCAGTGATTTTCATTGAATTAAACCATCTCTATTTCTTAGATAGACAGAATTCTTTTATCAATTATATTGAAAGAAAGAAAAGAAAAGTAGTTATATCTTGAAATTACAGAGTAGCCATTTAACCTGAATAGAAGCACTCATTGAAGTCCAAGGCTTTATCACTAAAATGTCAACAAAGGATTGGACAAAAGAGAAGGAATTTTGTTTCATAACACTCTGTCACACCACATATGGCCTTTATTCACTTCTGCTTTTCTATCTCATGGATAAGAAAAGTGAACCTGGAGCCAGGGGACAAAATTAGCTTCTTCATCTGTCACATGGAGTTGGACAAGATGATCTCTGAAGTCCTTTCCAATCTAATATACTGTGACTCATGTTAAACTTTTAGTCAGCTAAATCCTCTGTTTTTTTTCATGTAAACTCGTTAATCCAGGTCTCTCCCAATCTATTATCATTCAGTTAACTTTTTGAACCCAAATACAGGAATGCACATTTATTTCTGTTGAATTTCATCTTGTCAGATTTAACTTATTGTCCCAGCTTGTTGAAATATTTTTGGAGTCTGATTCTATAATTTCAACATATTTACTTTCTCTCTCATTTTCTGTTATTCACAGACTTGTTAGGTATTCTCTCCATATAATCATCTGAGTCATCAATAAGTCTTGAACATGCTAGGGCCAAAAAGAGTTCACTGTGGCAATATATTATAGTTGCCCTTATACATTAATATTAGTTCATTAATCAACATCCTTTAGGTAAGATGACTCCCATTATTTAGAATACATCTAACCATGAATTCAACCCATGTTTATCCGTCTTGGTTATAAGGTTCACAGGAGATTTTGTCAGATGACTAGTAGTGTAAAATACAAAAATAATTGTTTCTAAGCACAATTAGTCAATCAAAAATACTTCTTTGTGTCTCAGTTTACTCTATTTAAATTGAGAGTGATGGATAAAATATTCTCCCATTTCCCTATAAGATTTAAAAATGTTTGGATTCACAAATATCTGGTACAACTAAATGAAACTTTGTACCAAACTTAACTGTGGCCATAAGGATGTGCAATTTGAGTGTATTGAGAAGCTGCCATTTTATAAATCAGAGCAGGTGTTTTTATTCTCTAGTGTCAAGGTCATTGAGGAAGAATTCCAAAATATTGATCACTATAAACTTCATCCTATAATTGCAATTATCATTCATTCACTGCCAATAATAATATGGGGGACACCTTTATGTGATAAAATTTTTGAGAGCCTGACAAATCAACATTTCAATCTCTCTTTTTGGAAGTCCTTCAATTATTGCTTTTTAGGAAAGTATTTCTTTCTTCCTTTCCTTCAATAGAATAAGTTACACAATATAGCTGGAGGAATGTAGGCACTGGTGTGGGCAATGATCTTATGGTTAGTTGAAAATTTTATCTGACTTTAGGGGAAAAATTCTCTAACACTACCCTCCCTCCCACACAGACTCAACACATAAAATTCAATTTTTAAGCTTTTTTCCCACATCCTTTTAATTCCAGTCCTTTCCCCTCTGTAAATTATTCCTTATTTATTCTCTCTCTCTCTCTTTCTCTCTCTCTCTCTTTCTCTCTCTCTCTCTCTCTCTCTCTCTCTCTATATATATATATATATATATATATATATATCTCTATCTATAACTTATTTTCTATAACTTTGTTTGAATGCTTTCTCCTACATTAGATTATAAGCTCCTTGATGGAACTGACTTTTACTTCCTTTTTGTATCACCGGTATTTAGGACCATGGAAGACACATGTGTGTGTGCTTAATAAATGTTTATTCATTGATTGATGTGGTATGAGCAGTGGATAGAAACTTGGAGTGAAGATGGATTCAGTTCTGATTCACCTCAACACTTACTACACGTATGAACCTGGGTGATTTAATCTCTGTCTACCTCAGGTTCCTCAAGTATAAAGGGAAATTGAATAATACATACCTTACAAGGTTGTTATGAAGATCAAATAAAATAATATTATGTAAAGTTTGGAGCACAGTGTCTGTTATATAGTAGGTATTTAATCAATGCATCTTCACTCCCTCCTCCCTTGGAAGAAGATAGAGATTCTAAGAAGCAATCTACAAATAATACATTCTAAGTTAGAGTGGAGGGAAAGATTGATAGATAAGTGCAGACTCTGTTGATATGCAAAAATGAGAGATAGAATATTAAACATGAGCAACTTATCCAAGTAAACCAGTTTGGCAAGAACTTAGAGGTAATAAAGCAGTCATGTATAGTAATCCAAAAAAATATAGGCTAGACTCACTTATTATGATCTTGAAATACCAAAAAAGAAGAAAAAAACATTTAATCCTATAGTAAATGGTGATATAATAGCATTTTTGAGAACTGTAGCATTTTTAGGAGTCTAATATTTTGTCAACTGTGTATAGGATAGTTTAGAGAGAGGAGAATCCTGAAACAGGGAGACCATTTAAAACCAAGTCAAAGGTGATATGTTCTTAACCCAGAGTGGTAGCTATGGAGAGGTCATATTTGGCTGGAATTTCTAGTTGTTCCCCCTTTTCCCCAACTTTTCCAAGCAGAGGAGAGAGGGAGAAAAAAACAATTAATACATTAAACATGACATTATATGCAATGTTCCATATCCATGAGCCATACTTGCCCTCCACAGTTTTGTAAAGGAATGTGGTTTTCATAGTTCTCCTATGAAGCTAGCTTGTACTTTTTAATTTTACAACATTCATTTTAGATGACTTTGAAATTTTTGCTTCTTCTACATTTATATTGTAATTATTTTGTATATTGTTTTTCTGGCTCTGTTTATTTCACTCTGAAGTAGTTCACTTAAGTTTTGCCATATTTCCCTGAACTAACTATTCTTGATTTCTTACTGTACAGTAAGATTCTTTTATACTCCTATGACTCAAGTTAATTATTTCCAAATTGTTGGACATTTGCTTGGTTTCCAGTTTTCTGCTCTCATAAAAATGTTGCGAAACTATTTTGAATTATATGAAGTTTTCCTTTAGTCAAAAACCTCCTTGGTAGTACATGCCAAATAGTATTGATAATGGGAAGCTTCTTCAAAATTAGAGCTAGGCCAAGGTGAGAAAAGCAAGTAGTGTTTAGTGCAAGTAGTGTAAGTAGTGAGATACATTTTAAGGAAGTCCTCAAGCAAATGTTGAAAGACCGCTTCTTGGATGTGTTATAGAGGAGATTCTTTTCCAAAGATATTTATATTGGAAGGTCATTGAAGTACCTTCCAATTATTTTTAAGAGGTTAAAATTTTTGAGTTTGTCTAAGGGATAATACAATGGAAAGGAACTTGGACTTGGAATAGGTTAGTTTGGTTCAAATGTCATTTTTGTTACCACCTATATACTCTTTGTGTTTTTTTAGGGTTTTTTTTTTTGCAAGGCAATGGGGTTAAGTGGCTTGCCCAAGGCCTCACAGCTCAGTAATTATTAAGTGTCTGAGGCTGGATTTGAACTCAGGTACTCCTGACTCCAGGGCTGGTGCTCTATCCACTGTGCCACCTAACTGCCCCATCCACCTATATAGTCTTAAACATGTAATTTCACTTCTCTGGGACACAGATTCTTATCTATAAAAATAGGGACTCTGTTAGACAACTTCTAAGATGTCTTTCAGATATCAATCATTATCTTACTCTATAATTCTGTAGAATTGGTAGAGTTCTCTTCTTGAGGTTTTATTCTAAGTGAAGAAGAGTTGTAGATAGCTGAAGCAGCAGAGACAAGAATAGATACTATTAGATTTTGAACAAGCACTATGACTTGGATTCTCATTCAACAACCAAAAACCCATCAATTAATCACCTACTTATGCAAGACATAATAATAGGTACTCCCCAAATGCTTTCTTATTAGAATATTCCAGTGGAACTATGCTCAAATTGGCATAGGTATTCCCTTCAAGACTTTAGATTTAAACCTATTTATTCTTATCCATGTTGTGTGATTCTTTCATGCCTTCACTTAAAGATCTATCCAGCATATTGAGATCCATTCCCAAATTCTCCTGATCTTGTGCATATACCAATGTACTATTAGTCATATCTCATGCTCACTATGTAATTGGTCCATTTTTCCCAGGCATATGTTCTTTTATACCACTTCTGTTATGTAATTCCTAATTTGTAATTTGATGCAGCTTGTACATTCCCACCATGCTTTTCTTCTTAGATTGTGTTAATGGCACATATTTCCAGAGTGAATCCAAGATGGTGGCAATAATAGTATTCTTCCAGAGCTTTTTCCTACACAATACTAAATGAAGTCTCTACACAGACATTAAAGTTACAGATCCCACCAAAAAAGTCAATATCAAAACAAGTTTTCAATCATAGATATCATGAAAGATCTTCAGAAAAGGTCTGTCTCTTTGGGAGAAAAGGGAAAGTAAAGGCCAGCTACATGGAAAGTGGGAAAGCCTGTGGGAGACTATAAGCCACAGTGCATCCCAGGTCCCCAAAACATTACAATAGCATAGGTCTCAGCAGTTAGATAGCAGGCCAGCAGGGAGGGTCTCAACCCCAAAAGTCTGAACCCTGGGAACCTTGGAGAAAAGACAAATCTGCTTTGGGAACAAACCACTGTATAGGCAGAACCTGGATATAAAGGAGGAAACATACCTCCGCAAAGGCAATGCCTGGGCTATATAGGCAACATCTTGGTTAGCAATAAGCCAGGAATCAGACCCCAGCCTCAGCAAAAACAAACAAACAAAAAAAAAGCTTGGGTCTATACTTCCTATACCCTAGCAGTTCAAACAATCAAAATGACCAAAAATGCTAAAAGAATGCTAACCATAAAGAGATATTATGCAGTTAGAGATGATAGCAATGCCATCTCAGAAGAAGAAAGCAGGGAAAAATTACCCTCAGGGGATATCACAAAGGAGTCTATGAATTGTACTCAAATCCACTGTCCATAGAAGAGCTTAAAAAAGAAGAGAGGAATAGGAAAAAATGGAAAAAAGAAATGAGAACCATGGAGGAAAATTAGGGGAAAATTGCCCAAAGAAGTCAATCCATTAAAAGTAAAATAAAATTGACCACCTGGAAAAAGAATACAACTCATCCAAACTCAAATCAACCAATTGGAAAAGAAATGCAACTCATCTGAAATTCAATTCGACCAACTGGAAATGAAATGCAACTCATCTTAACCTCAAATTGAACAGCTACACAAAGAATGTAATTCATCTAAAACTCAAATCAATCACCTGAAAAAGGAAATACAACTCAGCAAAAAAAATCAAAAACAAAATTAACCAACTGGAAAAGCAAACGCAAAAGTTAAATGAGGAAAATAAAACCCTAAAAATCAGACAAATGGAATACCAATGAATCTATGAGATTACAAAATACCATCAAAAAAGCTAAAAAAGCTGAAAAAATGGAAGAAAAATTAAAAGTACCTTCTAGGAAAAAACAAACAAAAAAATAGATCCATCAGAGATAATTTTAAGAATTATTAAACTACCAGAAAGCCTAGATTTTTTAAAAAAATAGCCTGGAAAATATCTTTCAGGAGATCATTAGGGAAAACTGTTCAAATATACTTTAGTAAGAAGAGAAAATAGCCATTGTAAGAATACACAAAATTCTTCCAGAAAGAGATCTAAGAGAAAAACTTCAAGATCTATCATAGCCAAAATCCAGAATTCTCACATAAAGGAGAAAACTCTGCCAGCAGACAAAAAGAAGCAATTTAAATCCAAAAGAAAAACAATCAGACTTGCACAGGGCTTATCAACTCCAACTCTGAAGGACTTGAGGACCTAGAATACAACCAAGAGTGTAAAATGTGGGTCTATGCCTAGTTTTTGCCATATTATTTTCAGTTTTTCCAACAATTTTTGTCAAATAGTCAGTTCTTTTCCCAGAACCTAATGTTTTTGGGTTTGTCAAATAGGAGATTGCTGTAGTCATTTAGTATTATTTTTTTTGAAACTAGCCTAATCCACTGATCCATTACTCTATTTCTTAATCAGTACCAGGCAGTTTTGATGACTTGGATTAGAACCAATATTTTACTACCCTGCAAAATTCAGCATATTCTGTCAGGGCACAAAATGAATGTTCAATGAAATAGAGAACTTCCAAAATTTCTAGTTCTCTAAATGCTTATATGAATAAAATAGAGAATGAGGAGATCAATGATCAATGCATCAATATGCATCTAAAAAAAGATAGAAAAAGAACAAATTAAAGATGTCCAATTAAATACAAAATTATAAATTCTGAAAATGAAGGGAAAGATGAACAAAATTGAAAGTAAGAAAATCATTGATTTAATAAATAAAACTAAGTGTGGTTTTATGAAAAAAACCCAACAAAATAGATGAACCTGTGTATAATCTGATTTAAAAAAAGAAAGAAGAAAACCAAATTATTAGTATCAAATATTAAAAAGATGATCTAAACAACAATGAGGAAAAATTAAAGAGATAATATGAACTACTTTGCCAAACTGTATGCCAATAAATTTGATAACCTGAGTGAAATGAGTGAATATTTACAAAAATGCAAACTGTCCAAGTTAACAGAACAGGAAACAAAATATCTAAATAATCACATTTTAGAAAAATAAATTGAAGAAACCATTAATAAATTCCCTAATAAAAGCCTCCAGGCCCAGATGGATTTATAAGTGGAATTCTACCAAACATTTAAGAAATGATTAATTCCAATTTTATAAAAATATTAAAAAAATAGGAGGATATCTAACAAGTTTCTTTTATGACAGCAATATGGTGCTGATACCTAAACCTGAAAGAACCGAAACAGATGAAGAAAATTATAGATAAATCTTCCTAATAAGCATTGATGCAAAAAAATTTATTTTTTTGGATTTTGCAAGGTAATGGAGTTAAGTGACTTGCCCAAAGTCACACAGCTAGGTAATTATTAAGTATCTGAGGTCAAATTTGAACCCATGTCCTCCTGACTACAGGGCTAGTGTTCTATCTACTGCACCACCTAGTAGCTCCTGATGCAAACATCTTATATAAAAGTTAAGGAAAGAGATTATAGCAAGTTTTTGCTAGATAAAGCACCTTGATTAGGTAGAATTTATACCAGGTAGGCAGGGATGGTTCAATATAAGGAAAACACTCGACATAATTGAACATATCAATAATAAAACCAATGGAAATCATATGATTATTTCAATAGAAGCTGAAAAAGCCTTTGACAAAATACATCCATCCCTATTAAAAAACCAGTAGAAAATATAGAAATAAATAGAGTTTTCCTTAAAATAGTAAGCAATAGTTATCTAAAACCATCAACAAATATTATGTGTAATGGAAATAAATCAGGAGCATTTCCAATAAGATCAGGGGTGAAACAAGGAAGCACATTATAACAATTACTATTCACTACAGTATTAGAAATGTTAGCTTTAGCAATAAACGAAGAAAACTAATTTGAAGGAATCAGAATTTGGAAAGAGGAAGCAAAGTTTTCACTCTTTTCAGATGAGAGGATGGTATATTAGAGAACCTGAGAAAATATTAAAAACTACTTGAAACAATGAACAAATTCAGCAAAATAGCATGATATAGAATAAACCCACATGTCATCACATTTCTATGTATGGACAACAAAGTCCAAGAGCAAAGGGTAGAAAGAGAAATTCCATTTAAAGGAACTATAGACAACATTAAATACTTGTGTATCTACCTCCCAAGACAAACTCAGAAACCATATGAACATAATTGCAAAGCACTTCTTACAGCAATAAAGTCAGATCAAAATAATTGGAAAAGTGTCAGTTGCTCATGGTTACGTTAAACTAATAAAATAAAAATGATAATTTTTTTTAGGTTTTTGCAAGGCAAATGGGGTTAAGTGGCTTGCCCAAGGCCACACAGCTAGGTAATTATTAAGTGTCTGTGACCGGATTTGAACCCAGGTACTCCTGACTCCAAGGCCAGTGCTTTATCTACTATGCCACCTAGCTGCCCCCAAAATGATAATTCTACCCAAATTAAATTACTTATTCAGTGCCAAGGGCAGCTAGGTGGCACAGTGGATAGAGTACTGCTCTTGGAATCAGGAGGATAGGAGTTTGAATCCAACCTCTGAACTTATTAGCTGTGTGACATTGGGCAAGTTACTTAATCCTGACTGCCTGGCATTCAGGGCCATCTCCAGATGTCCTGTTTCATATCTGGCCACTGAACCCAGATGGCTTGGGAAGAGAAAGTGAGACTGGTGTCTTAGCACAACCCCTGCCTCACTCAAATCCAGTTCAAGTGCTTGTCATGACATCACCTTCCTTTTGTCATGGTCTTCTTCAAAAATGATGGACAAACAACCCCCCCCCAAACCAAAACCAATCAAACTAGCATTTCAAACTACCAATTTTACAGAGCTAGAAAAAAAATGGAAACAAAATTCATTTTTGGAGTAACAAAAGATCATGAATATCAAGGGAACTGATGAAAAGAAATGTAAAGGAAGGTGACCTAGCTCTTCCAGATGCAAAATGATACTATAAAGCATCAGTCATCAAAACTGCCTGGTACTGATTAAGAAATAGAGTAATGGATCAGTGGATAGGCTAGTTTCAAAAGAAATAATACTAAATGACTACAGCAATCTCCTGTTTGACAAACCCAAAGACATCAGGTTCCAGGAAAAGAATTCACTATTTGACAAAAATTGCTGGAAAAACTGAAAAATAGTATGACAAAAACTAGGTATAGACCCACATCTTATACTCTATACCAAAATAAGATCAAAATGAGTACAGGATTTAGACATAGAACAATTAACAGATCAAAAAATACTCTATCAGATCTATGGGAAAGGGGCAAATTTATTATCAAGCAAGAATTAGAATACATTATAAATTGCAAAAAGGGATGATTAAACTAAAAAGGGTTTGCACTAATAAAACCAATGCTGCTAAAATTAGAAAGAAAGCAGGAAACTGGGCAATAATTTTTGCAGTTGGGATTCTGATAAAAGTCTCATTTCTAAAATATATAGAGAATTATATCAAATTTATTGAGTTACTAGTCACTCCTCAAATCATAAATGGTCAATGGAAATGAATAGACAATATTCAAATGAAGAAATTAAAGCTATATATACTCAAATTAGAATGATCCTAATCATTATTGATTTGAGAAATGCAAATGAAAACAACTATGAGGAAACAACTCTTACATATCAGATTTGTTAAAATGACAAAAAAAGAGAAAATGAGCAATGTTGGAGAGGTTATGGAAGGACTGGAACACTAATGTTTTGTTGGTGGAGTTGTGAACTGATCAAACCATTCTAGAGAGCAATATGAAACTATGTCCAAAGAACAATAAAACTGATCATACCCTTTGACCCAATAATACCAATATTAGAAGAAATCATAAAAAATGGGAAAAGTCTCACATGTTCCAAAATATTTATTACAGCTTTTTTTTTTCTAGTGGCAAAGAAATGGAAATTGAGGGGATGCCCATCAATTTGGGAATGACTGAAAAATTATCATAACTGATTGTTGTGGGGTACTATTGTTCTGTGAGAAACCATAAACGGTTGGACGATAGAGAAGCATGGAGTGAATTACAGGAACTGATGCTGAGCGAAGGGAGAAGAACTAGGAGAATATTGTACACATTAGCAACAAATTTGTGAGTGGATCAGCCTTGATGGATGCAGCTCCTCTCTGTTCAGAGAGCTAGGACAAACCTCAGAGATTGGCTATGGATAATGCTATCCCCATCCAGAGGAAGAAAAACAAAACAAAACAATACCAAAAAAACCCCCCCCTGCAGAAACTGTATTATTCCCTTTATAAAAATTTCTCTAATGTATTTCTTTCCTATCTCATGGCATTCTTTCTTTTCCTTTAGCTCTGTTTCCTCATATAGAAAATGACTAATCTGTGAAAAAGATAAAACACAAATGTGTATGTATAATATTCTCCTGACTGTTTGCTGTGAGTGGTGGGGGATGGGAAAGGAGGGTTGAAGGAAATTATTTAACTTAAAATATGCATATGAAGTGTATGGATGTGGAAAACTTTTCATAACCTGTAATTGAGAAAATAAAGTAAAATATCAATTGAAAAAAACTTAAAAAGATGATTTCATTAATGGATATAAAATGGATATAAAATGTATTCCCTGCTGGTCAGATAACATCCAGAGTACCATCTTCAATTATGAGTATTACACTTAGAAGGGTTTTTATAAATAGATTGACTGAAATGATAATGATATTTAAATTTGATCATATGAAGAAGAGTTGAAAGATTGGAGATATTAGAATTAGAGCAGATATTATTGTTCTCTCACCAGCATGAGCAGCATGATAGCTCACTTGAAGCATTCACGTATATAATGGACTTTCCTAGGAGACATTAGAGGGGAGAACTCAATAAATCATAGACACAGATGTCAAATAAATATAAAAACATGCATTTCTAAGATTAGAATTTTGTATAGATATATTCACATATGAATATACATATGTATACACACTCATAGGCACATAAATATATGTGTCTATAACTACCTGTAGTAATAAATACCTCTAATAATGAGAAAGAGTATTTAGTGTGTTATTTCATTAGGAATATTGATGAAGTTATTTATTTGTATCAGGAAAGAAGATATTAATTAACTTTAATTTCCTTTTTATATTCTTTGCCTTTTTAAAATGTTAGCTTTTTGAAAAGACAAATAAATGAGCCATAAATTAAAATGGTTTACAGAATGTTTGGAACAAATCACAGCTCCACCAAGAGTATATTAATCTATTTGTCTTTCCATAGTCCTTCCACTTCACTTTTTGTTCATCTTAGCCCGATGGGTCTGAGGTAAAAGTTTAAATTTTTTGTTGCATTTTTCTTACTATTAGTGATTTGGATCAATTTCTAAAATTATAGTTGGATGCTTGCATTTTTAAATGCAAAATGTTCATGTTTGACCATTGATCTATTTCAGAATAACCTCCTCCCTTTAGCCTAATGAAATGGCACAAATAAACAAAGAAAGAAAAAATTTTGTCCACTTTCTAAGTACTCTAGAGAAACTGACACTTGCACTTCTTGCCCCCTTAACAGGGCAGGGTACCATAACCAACAAGGTAAACACAAGAAGCGTCTAGCTTTTTATGCATAAACACACACACACACACACACACACACACACACACACACACACACACACACACAAAGACTGGAAAAAACTATTGTTATTGTGGAAGATGGATGAGAAAATGCATTATAAAGTATTTGCAACAAACTTTGGTTTAGGAATTAGGTAGGAAGAAGAATATTGACTGCTTGAGAAACAGTTAATGTAAAGACATGGAGACAAAAATGGAATATGTTATCTAGAAAACAGAAAATTGCAGTTTGTCTGTAATGTAGACAGATGAGAACTGTTAAAGGGAAAGTTTGCTTTTTAATAACAACTGTCTCCTATTCTTCTTTCTCTTTTAGGCATCTGTTTCCTCCAGGTGGCACCTATCAAAACATCTGCTCAAGAAAGGAATTGATACCAATCATTTGCATAGCAATTTAAATCAATAAGTTATAATTAGAATAATTATGACTTAGAATGTAAATACTTTATGCTGGTAGAGTTACTAAATATGCCTTTTAGGTGAAAGTGGAACAAAAGGATTTGTGGATTGTTAAGGAATTTTCAGTATAAAGTGTGTATGGAAGAGATATTTGCTATGATAAGGTATGCTATTTGGCAACTTTCTTGTTTTTTTGTCTAATATCAGTCTTAGACAAAATTGTTTTACTTTTTTATCTTGGAAAGGTTATAACTGTTTTTGAAAGCAGTAGAGATTTTATTCACTTTGGTTTTTTTAATTTGTTTTTGGCATAATGTATAGGGATTCACTATTTAAGTCTATTAAGTTTATCACTGAGGTTTGTTCCCAGTCTGAAAATATCCATGACATGATGAATGAGTCACTCAGAACTGCCTGATAATTGGTGTACTTTTTAGGGCCTTGAATTAAATGGATAGTAATAGTCAAAAGCAAACTGTAACAAAGAAAAGGACTGATTAAAACCAGATGATCACCATAGAAAGTAAATTTCATTTTATCTTTAAGAAACCCAGATATTCTTTCTTTTTGCTTATTCAGAAATTAAATTGGATTTAAATAGCATTATGTGAAAAACCCTTGTTACTATGTCTCTCTAATACTATGTTATATAGAGAAAATGTCAATGATTATGAGAAAGTAAATCTAAAGAGAAGGATACAGTCTCCCTACTTATGGTTAGAGAAGAAATTGATTTAATGAAACTTTAAGGAGTTAATATGATACAATGAAACTGAATAGTGAGTCTGGAATCAGTAACTTAGATTCATATCTAAGATAGTTTATCTCTCTGAATTTCAGTTTTCATCTATCAAATAAGAGGTATTTGATGTTCTTAGGTCTAAATCCTAGCATATTTCCCCAGACTCTTAATTTCCTTTTATTGTTGATATGTT
Source organism: Macrotis lagotis (assembly GCF_037893015.1). Lineage (NCBI taxonomy): Eukaryota > Metazoa > Chordata > Mammalia > Peramelemorphia > Peramelidae > Macrotis > Macrotis lagotis. The sequence continues at coordinate 473,745,824 of NC_133658.1, read as the reverse complement.
ATTTTATTTTATCAATTGTATGTTATGAAAGTTCTTCAACATTCTTCCACTTGCATCTTTATGTTACACAATTTTCTTCCACCCTCTCTTTCTATTACCCTCCCCTCATCAGCAGTGTAGTGAATGTTATACTAAGGGAAAAGAAAGGAAACCATGGGATAGAAAGGAAAAAATATAAGACAAATTCTTTATAAGTGAACATATTGTTGATTCAGATTTTGTGGGTTATTTTTTTCCTTCTCTTCTTCTGAATGTGGATAGCATGTCTATAACAGATCTCCAGGATTGTCCTTCCTCTCTAAACTGTTGAGAGGAGCTTAGCTTCATCCATCATAGTACATCTACTCACAATGTTGTTAATGTGTACATTGTTCGCTTGGTTCTGTTCCTTTTGTTCAGTATCAGATGCTGTGGTTTTTCCCCATGCTTCTCTACAGTACAATCCTTCATAGTTTCCTATAGAACAACAGTATACCATAACATTCATGTACCATAACTTGTTCAGTCATTCCCCAATGATAGAAATCCCTGCAATTTCTAATTCTTTGGCACTACAAAAAGAGCTGCTACAAATATTTTGGACTTTGGGAAGTTTTTCAATTTTTTATGATTTCTTATGGATATAGGTCTAGTGTTGGTATTGCTGGGTCAAAGTGTATGATCAGTTGTATTGCTGTTTGGGCATAATTCCATATTGATCTCCAGAATGGTTGGATTAGTTCACAACCCCACCCACAGTGCAATAATGTCCCAATCCTCCCACAATCTCTCCAACTTTGATTGCTTTCCTGTTTGTTATCTTTGTCAATCTGATAGGTATGAGGTGGTACTTCATAATTGTTTTAATTTGCATTTCTCTAATCAATAATGATTTGGAGCATTTTTTCAAATTATAATGCATAGTTTTAATTTCATAATTTGAAAACTACCTATTTGTATGTTTTGACCACTTATCACTTGGAGAATGAATTGTAATCTTATAAATTTGATTCAATTCTCTATATTTTTTAGAAATGAGAACTTTATCAGAGCCCCTAACTGTGAAAATGGTTTCCCAACTTTCTGTTTTCTCACTAATCTTGCAGCATTGGTTTTATTAATGCAAAAACTTTTTAGTTTAATATAGTCAAAATCATCCATTTTGCAATTTGTAATTTACTCTATTTCCTGTTTGATGATAAATTTCTCCCCTTTCCATACATCTGACGGAGTATTTCTTGAGCTCTTAATTGTTCTATATCACAATTTATGCCTAAATCCTATACCCATTTTGACCTTTTGTTGGTATAGTGTGTGAGATATGGCTCTATGCCTAGCTTTTGCCATACTATTTTCCAGTTTTCCCAACAGTTTTTGTTGAATAGTGAGTTCTTATCCCAGAAGCTAATATCTTTGGGTTTGTCAAAAAATAGGTTATTATAGTCATTTACTACATTTTCTTTTGTATCTATTCTAATCCACTGGTCCATTATTCTATTTCTTAATCAGTTCCAGGCAGTTTTGGTGGCTGCCACTTTATAGTATAGTTTTGGATCTGGTACAGTTAGGCCACCTTCCTTTACATTTTTTCCCTCAATTCTCTTGATATTTTTTACTTTTCATGGCTCCAGATGAATTTTATTGCTATTCTTTCTATCTTGATAAAATAGTTATTTGGTGTTTGTTATGGCATTGAATAAGTAATTACTCATAATTTGGGTAGAATTGTCATTTTTATTATATTAGCTTGCTCTAATGATGAGCAAATTGGAATGTTCCCATCTTTTTAGATTTGACTTTATTTGTTGAAAAGTGTCATAGAGCCAGCTAGATAGTGCAGTAGATGGAACACCCTCCCTGGAATCAAATGGATTTGAGTTCAAATCTGTCCTCAGACACTTAATAATTGCTTAACTGTGTGACTTTGAACAAGTCACTCTTAATCTCATTGCCTTAAATAAATACTTTTTTTTTTAAAAAATAGCAAAAAAAAAAAGAAAGAAAAGAAAAGTGTTCTATAACCATGTTCATACAGTCTCTAGGTTTGTCTTGGTTGGTAGATTGCTGAGTACTTTATGTTGTCTTCAGTTTCTTTAAATGGAATTTTTCTTTCTATCTCTTGCCCCTTAGGCTTTGTTATTTATATACAGCCAACATTCTGTTCTTGAACTGTTCTTTCTGCAAATGATTCAATTAGTATGTTATATTTATGTATGTTGTGTGCATATATATGTCTGTGTGTGTGTGTGTGTGTGTATGTAATGAAGGATATCCTTTCCTAAGAGAAACATTTAAATTTGACTGATTTTGATCTCTTAAGACCTAATCCAAGTTTGTGATTTCATAATTTTTTTTTAGGTTTTGCAAGGCAATGGGGTTAAGTGGCTTGCCCAAGGCCACACAGCTAGGTAATTATTAAGTGTCGGAGACCAGATTTGAACACAGGTACTCCTGACTCCAGGGCCAGTGCTTTTTCCACTGCGCCACCTAGCCGCCCCTATTTCATAAGTTTTTTATGCTAACTTTTATTTTTTTTGTTTTTTGTTTTTTTGCAAGGCAATGGGGTTAAGTGACCTGCCTAAGGCCATGTCACTAGGTAATTATTAAGTACCTGAGGCTGTATTTGAACTCAGGTCTTCCTGACTCCTGGGCCAGTGCTCTATTCACTGCACCACTGAGCTGCCCCTGACATAATTAATTTTTAAAAGACTATTGAGTTAAAATATATTTCCTTTATCAAAAAAATAGTTTATGGGACAGCTAGGTGGTTCAGTGGATAGAGCACTGTCCCTTCTGAGTTCAATACCATTTGGTAGGTACTGGTCAATTTTTTGAGATCATTAATGCCATACAATACCGCTGATCTCATCAATATGATTACTCTATGCAATACCCTATAAGGATTACATGTCTTACCATTTTCCCAAAGTGATACTCTGATGTTCCATTGTCAGAACTATGAAGGCTTTAGCAATTTCTGCCATGTTATAAAAGCTTTGAATACAATCCTAGTACTAGACTTCTAATTTATGAGGTCCAACATAGTTAAGTACAAAGACTCTAATCATTAGTAGAATGGCCATTTTATGATGAACTCTGTTACCATGGTAGCTATTATATGCTCCAGATCCTCAAGATGGCTCTACTGGCAGTAGGGGGAGATAAATAATAGGAAGGGTAGTGTAAACAAAATATAATGATTAATTAGACTTCATAGATATTCATTTCAGACCTTTAAAATCACTAATATGACCATTGTTAGTATCATGAGCTAATTTTAAAATATTTTTTAAAATTCCTTTGCCATCCCTTGATTAAATTAAGTTTACTGAAAAATCAAAGTCAGTACATTTAATTGTTTTTTAAAATGTTCTATCTGGGTAGGAGAAAATATCAAATTTTATAGCATATTAAAATGAAAAATCATAAATCAATAAATACATATTTTTATTGAGAGATGGATTTTCTAAAGACATCTTCTACTAGAAGGACTTTCTTTACTTCAAGTATGACTGCTCCTCTTGAGTTGAAAAAAAATGTCAATTCTGATAAAGTTTTCCCCTTGATGGACTTTTTGCCCCCCAGTTTTGTAAGAGTAATTTCTCTTTTTATACTTCTCTTTAAATTGGTAAGGCTACTCCTTTTTTCCAGTATTTACTCTGATCACCCCAAGTGAACACTCAAGTATTTATAATCTTCACAATAACTCACAGAAATTTAGGCATCAAATGAACATTTATTTTTGAATGTGTTTGACATACTAAGAGAATGATGATTGTTTAAATTTAGAAGACACCTAGATACCTTGGGTTATGTCATTCTAAAGCTTGTGACTGCTGAATAAAAAAAATGATCATTTATATTGCCATTCAAGTTAATTTAGAAAGGGATTCTCCTATTTCTTTCTTAAACTTTAATCTTATAGCTCCTGTCTTTTCCCATTCTCTCTCTCTTTCACTCCTGGTCCAAATAAGGTTTAAAATAATGTTACATTCTAATGGTATTTAAAAACCCCCAAAATTCAATATTGGTAAATTTATGTCATCTTCAAAAAGGACAAATCTGGAGGACTTTACTATCTTTTGGGAATCTCTGCTTGACTTAAGACTTTAAGCTTCATCTCTTCCATAATACTGGAAAAATAAATTTAGTCAGTGACACCACAACAGCAGCAAGTATGGAAGACCTCAACAGCATTTAGGTGAAAATTTCACATCTTAAGAGTGGAATACTATCAAAAGTTGCGAAGTCTGAATGGCTGTAAGAACTAGTAAATGACTTCCTTAGCCAGAAATTTGATGTCATGATTGTCATGGGTTTCCCTGGGAAAATCCCATGTAGGCAAATAATTATCAATCCTAAATATATGGTTAAAAATGGGCTGCATATAGGATTGACTTCAAATCCCCAGCTACTTAGAAATCAGCTTCATTACAATGATCTTCGATTCAACAAAGTTTATCAAATTTAGTATCAGATTTTTTTCTAGGATTTATCACTGCTAACCATTTGGTTGATTAAACTGAGTAAAAAGAACCAGAAAATAAGAATAAATTGATACAAAACATTTGAAGGTTCTTGAAACTGAAATAGATATAAATGAAACAGGCAGAAGTTCTCAGATAAATCAGGGACCAGATACAATGAGGAAGATCTCTTCATTCTTAGTTTTAAATGTACCGATGGTTAAGGAAAGCTTGCCAGAATTTTTATAGCCAAATCTGTGAAATATAATTGTGTATTAGAGTTACTTTCTATACAACCTTGTTTGACTTTTAGATAGATAGGTCAACTGTTTAAGCTCTTATGTGAATTGAATTAACAAGTAAAGTGACTGTAGATTTGCAATGATTGGGTTCCTCTGGGATATGTTCTAAAGATTTTGCAGCAATGCTAGAAAAATAATAGGAATGAATTGCATTGATTTATTTTTATACACATACCACAAAGGCTTCAGATATGATGCTTGTTTTCCCATCAAGTAAAGATATCTCTCTCTGGATACATCTCATTTTTTGTAATGAAGGAAAAATTCAGAAGTTCAGTTCTTTAGTTTATCCATTTGAAAAATCATTTCAGTGATTCCTTTGGTTCCTGTTTCTCCTAAAAGTTCTGTGGAAAACAGTGTGTGTCCAAGTGTTACACACACACACACACACACACACACACACACACACACACACACACACACATACAGACACACATGCATTTGATTAGACTTCTCCCATACTTTCACAGTTCATATATTTTTTATCATAAATAAAAACAAAATCTGATTCACCTAAAAAGATTATGATATAGTTTCCAAGTTTTATTACACAATTAGTTTTTTTTATGATTTCAAACTATTTTATACCCAGGACAACCAGCTCCTTCTTCTTTCTACTCTGTATTTGTGGGGGTGGGGAGGAGGAAGGGGATAGGCAATTCTTTCTTGCTCTGCTTCAAGTTCATTCTCAGAACTCAAGCTGAAAAGAACTTCTCCACACCTATTAGCATTCTAAAGTCCTCTAAAATCCTACAATGTTAGAATTGGATTATATATAGAGCCTCTATGAAAACTTGACAGTCCAAGAAGTTAAATAGAGGAAAGAGGCTTTGTTGAAAATCAGAAGACAAATTAGCAATAGTGATAAAAATCACACCTAGGTCCCTCAGGTCACACTTCTATGAACTTCTCACAACACCAAAACACTCTGCCTAATTCTCCCTAGTACTTTTTTTCTTTTTTTCCAGTTTCATCATATTTTCCCAATTCCAATTCCAAAACATAATTTTCAACATTCATTTTGAGTTCCATATTTTTCTACTTCTCTCTTCCCCATCTCCATGATAGTGAGCAATTTGAAAGAGGATGTATGTGAACAGTCATGTTAAACACATTTCTATATTTATCATGTTGAAAAAGAAGAATCAAAATAAAAGGGAAAAACATAAGAAAGAGAAAAAGAATAATACAAATTTTAAAAAATGAAAAGTACATTTTAGTCTGCATTCAGACTCCATAGTTTTTGTTTTTTCTTCTTATGGATGTAGATGACGTTTGACATCACAAGTCTTTTGGAATAGATGTTGATCATTGAACTGATTATCACAAAATGTTGCTGTTATTATTTGCAATGTTCTGGTGGTTCTGCTCACTTCACTCACCCTTAGTTTATGTAAGTCTTTCTGGCTTTTTCTGAAATTCACCTGCTCATGATTACTTTTTAATATTAATTTATTTTTCCAACTACATGCAAAAATAATTTTAACAATCATTTTTGTTTTAAGTTTCACGTTTTTCTCTCTCCCATGACAGAGAGCAATCTAATATAGGTTTTTCATGTTTAATTATGTTAACCATATTTCCATATTAGTTATGTTGTGAAAGAAGACTCAAAATAAAAATGGAAAAAGCAAGAGAAAGGAAAAATGTAAAACAAATTTAAAAAAAGTGAAAATAGTAAATTCTGATCTGCATTCAGATACCAAAGTTCCTTTTCTGGATGTGAATGGTATTTTCCATTACTAATTATTGTACTGCAAGTCCATCGTAGTTGATCTTCACACAATGTTGCCGTTAGTGTGTACAAGGTTTTTCTGGTTCTGCTCACTTCACTCAATATCAGTTCATGCAAGTCTTTCCAGGCTCTTTTGAAGTCCTTCTCCTCATGATTTCTTATAGAACAATTGTATTTCATCACATTCATATATCACACTTTGTACAGCCATCCCCATTTGATGGACATTCCCTCATTCTTTCCCACTCCAAAAAGAGTTGCTATGAATATTTTTTATATGTGGGTCTTTACTCCCTTTTTTATGATCTACCTGATACTTTTCATTTTTATTTTTTTTGCAAATACTTTCATAAAATGAGACAAACTCATAATTTGGGAAAAATAATTAAAAACTCTTCCTTCACAGAGATCCCTGACTTTTTCTTTTCTTTTAGGTTTTTGCTAGGCAATGGGGTTAAGTGGCTTGCCCAAGGCCACACAGCTAGGTAATTATTAAGCATCTGAGACCGGATTTGAACCCAGGTACGCCTGACTCCAGGGCTGGTGCTTTATTCACTAAGCCACCTAGCTGCCCCTCCCTGATACTTTTTAAACAAGTTCTTGTCTCCCAATTTTCCCAGCTGAGATAAATTTTATTCAGTGGAATCTTATTTTCTAACTTTTCAATTCTAAATTCCTTCTTTCCAACATATGCTTTAAAAATATGAAATCTACTGCAACCTTCAAATAACAGCAATTCTCTTTCTGAAACCTGTTTTAAGACAATGGTGTCACTTTCCCAAAACTTCCTATTCTCCCAAGTATTTGATAATTAATGTAACACTTCCTACACATCAGAATGCAATTCCATAAAGAAGAACAAATAAATCAGAGTTTATTGTGTTTCAGCATGATAAAAAGCAGATTCTTTTATGACTGAAGGTCAAATGAAGACATGCTGAAGATCATGGACAGTTGAAGTAGTTAGACAATTTATTAAAAGAGATAGTGGGCTGCTGATTTTTTAGCAAGGATGAATGAGCCAACTTAACAGTCTAGGTCCCCTCTATGCAACAAGGAATGACAGGAAAGCTAGGAATCCCTTGTAATGAATCAACTATTTTTTTTTGTTATATTGTTAATCATTTCTGACCCCTTGATAAAATTAACATTTATAAAAGTCAAACTTTGGACAAAACCAAAACTAAAAATCTTAATTCACATATATAAAATTTAATGATTTAACATGAACAAGATTAATTAACATATGCCTACATGATAGATTCTTTTTCTCTATGATCATAAGATTTAGAATTTTCAGATAAATGCAATTTAGTCTAATCAGCTAAGTTATGAGACTATGGCTGAGACTGATTAAGAGTTTTCATTCATTCAGTATTTTCTTATTATGTATCATTTAATATGTGAAGCACTAATGTTTGAGCTTTTTTTAAAAAAATACTATTTTCAATGAACTTATTTACCTAGGATCATAGATTATAAGAATTGATAGAGTTTGAGCATTGCAAAAGCAAATATCAAAGAAACAAAAAAGAAATTAGTTTTATTTTAATTTACAAGCAAAGACTGATAATTAATGAAGAAATAAACCCTGAATCAATTGTCCACAACTCGTGAGAAAAGGAATCTGTTAAAGTAAAGATTAAAATTATGACAAATAATTTTAATTAGTATATCACATGGTATCCAATGGAGAAATCAAATCACAAAGAATTTAATAAACTCATTTAAAATGATAAATGGAAATTGCATTGACAATATATTTAATAATTATATGGAATAATTTGATTTTATTAGGAATTGATGACAGTGACTTGCTGGATCCTAAAAAGGATCTTAATTAGTAAATATTTAATTAATTTGCAAAGTGAGGCAAAATAGGAACCAAAGTTGCCAAGATTAGAATACAAATTCTAACTTGCATTAGAAAGGAGGAAGGAAGGAAGGAAGGAAGGAAGGAAGGAAGGAAGGAAGGAAGGAAGGAAGGAAGGAAGGAAGGAAGGAAGGAAGGAAGGAAGGAAGGAAGGAAGGAAAGTAGAAAATAATAAGATTAAGTCAGAGAAGAACTAGAAGAACTGACAAGAGTACATGATTACTTTCCCCTTATATACAAAATCTTTATGACACTCCTTTTCACATAAATAGAGATAAATCTCAATTAAGTTTATATAGTAAGAAACACAAAAACTGTTTCAAGAGTTGTTCTAGGGGTGGCTAGGTTGTGCAGTGGATAGAGCACCAGTCCTGGAGTCAGGAGTACCTGAGTTCAAATCTGGTCTCAGACACTTGACCCCACAGCCTTGCAAAAAAACTAAAAAGAAAGAGTTGCTCTATAAAGAATCCTTTTTTTATCTTTATACCAATGGTGTCAAAGATATATAGACAATACAGGATCCTGTGTTTATTATTTACTGATTATGAAAAATTGATTCAATAGAACAAAACGAAAGACAAAATTAGGAGTACTGATTGACTGAAGTTGAAGAAATTCCTAAGTATTACTTCTGTCCAGAAGTGGAATGAGTTGCTTTGGAATGTAAGGAGGATTTATTGTACAAGCTGGATGAGCACTTATCAAAGATAATGTAGAAATATTGCTCTTTAGGTGCCATTTATGCTATTGGTTGCTGGGGTCCTTTTCAACTTTAGGAGTCTATGCAATTTGATTATGGATGAGTTTTTAAAAGTTATTTAAAATTTTTATTTCCAATAAACCCTATGTTTAAAAGAAATGGAAGAGGGAAAGACTATTGCATTGAGCATACTTGTATTTGCCATATTTTGCAATTTACTATTTTTAGAAGAAAATATATTACCAATTTGAGCATGTTACTTTGTGATTAGTTTCTCTCTGATTAATAATAGGAAATGAATCTTCAATAATTTAGGTTATTAACAATCAATAGAATTTGCTTCCTATTAAGATCCATTGGACATAGTCAGTATTCATTTTTATGTACTCAGAAATTTGAATTTAGCTAAATTTGTTTCTCCCAACTACATTTTCCTAGCACTGTAAAGATAGTGAAGCATACAGCAAATTATTTCAAATATATTAGATATATTTGATATATAGATATATATTAGCTATATATTTGAAATATATTAGATGCTTAATAAAGCTTTGACAGTTAAAGGTGTCTTAATTTGTATGGAAATTTGTTTTCTTTCAGATCATTAGGCTTAGTGACTTGGAGATGACACCATCACTATTTCTCCTACTTATAGTTTTATAATTCTATGACTTGCCTCATAGTGTAAATCATATTCTTCAGTATTTAACCTCAGAAAAGTCAGTATATACCAATGAAACTCAACTTCTAAAACTTTCTGCTTAAAATTGCATCAGAAAATTTGTAGTCAAACATTTTTAAAAAGAGCAAGCAATTCCCTTTTAGTTCTAAAAATGTGGGTGAGTAAAGGAAACCATATAACTTTGGTATGATTTAGAAATATCTAATGAAAGCCTAATGGTATCTTTATGGGTGTAGTGCCTTTAAATGTCAAAATCATAGGCTTCAATTAGAACACTATTGAACTAGATTGTAGATGATGAGATGAGGGTGTAGCTTCCTTCCTTTGGATTTATGTATCTTCCTTGTGATTAATCTGCTTCACTAACTTGTACCTACACATCTGTTTGTGTTTAGCTCCAGAGTAAAGAACATCAGGAACCTATAATTTATTTTTCGTAAAAAATTATAAATACCACTGTCACCCAGCCAGAAACATTTATATTAACTAAAAAAATTAAAATATTTGCTCTTTCACATAAATTGAAGTTCTTCAAAGTGGATGTTAAGGCAAGTTTTTTTTCAAAAGAATAGTCGATCTTTTTCTAACCTCAATTCTTAGAAATATGGGTAATAAAGAGAAGAATGGATTTGATAATCCCTAGGGGATTCCCCTAGATTTAACTTTTGAATAATCCACAAATAAAATTATCACTTTCATTTCATTGATGAGATAAATCTTTTGTGATTAATATATATATATATATATTATCTTAAAATATAAATTAATAAAAATATAATATTATTTGTATTTAAATTATTGTGGAGATGGTAATAGAAATCTTTATATTCAAATGAAAATTCTTTAAAGTGTTAAAACATGGGATAATTTCTCTCCAAAGTAATTTCTCTATTTTGTATTTGAAGAAAACAGAAAGAATGGATCAAAGGAAACCAAAAAGTATAAAAATCAAGGTCAAAATCACAATTTGAAGGCAAGGTATAAACACATTATAATGACTCTCATTTCTAATATCTGCAAAGTGTTTTCCTTCACAACCACTTAATACTTTAGTATTATAAGTCATTATTATCACTCAAATTTCTCTGATGAGGAAGCCAACCTGGAGAAGTTGTTTGTTGTCTTATGACTAGTGTCAATTCCAAAATTTCAATCCAGTTCCTTGCTTTCAAATCTAACTCTCTTATCACTAGATAAGGCCCATGAAATAAATCCTGACTATATTGTCTTCCAAATTCGAACCCATTGTCAGTAAATGTTTATTATGGCATTGATTATTTTTTTCTATTCACACAAATGTTTCAGATGTTTTATATTATGGTAGTCAGTAAATTTTTTAATTTTGCAATTGATTATTAGGTAGATCAATGCTGACTCAGGCATGATCTCTCTATTCTATCAACACCATTTGTTTTGAAGAAGACATCAAGTACAGAAAATATAAAAATTGGCTAAAAGACACTTGCTTTGTAAAATCAACTATCATTAAATTAAATTTTTTTAAAAAATATGATATTTTCAACACTATTTGATCCCAATATTCTTAGTTTATTCAACCTTTTATTTCTTTTTTTTTTGTTGAACTTGTATACATAAACAAATCCTAAGATGGCAATTCAGTTTTCTCACTGGTGATAGAGATACTACCACAAAAAATGGGATTTAACCAAAAACAATTTGCTTGATTGTTCTTGGACACAATGAAAGAAAATAAATTTTCAGTTTATAAGGCCATAAAAACCTATCTCTCTCTCTCTCTCCCTCTCTCTCTCTCTCTCTCTCTCTCTCTCTCTCTCTCTCTTTCACACACACACACACACACACACAAAACATACACATACACATTAGTATCCCTCTGAGATAGTGATGATGACATCTGATAAAGATACATATATATCATTTGGAGTGCACACAGTCTACAAATTGCTCACAATGACATTTCCTTCCAATTGTGGATATAATTTTTTTGACATTAGGAGCCATAATTTAGGATGATTACAGAAATATTTTTGATTAAATGATTAGGTCTTTTAGATGGAATAAGACAAGGAAATGCATTTTTGGAAGCCTATTGGTAAGTTAATATTTATTCATTGATATTATCTAATCAAATGATTATAATTACATATTATTTTAAATTATAGAATTAAAAAAGTTAATCTTAAAGGGGATGATATCTTCTAATGGTTACATTAATCTTTAGAAATTACTTGCATCTTCTCAAAAATTAATTTTGAGCATAACTGTCAAAGATCAGTACTTGTATCTATCCTCTTAGGAGTAGAGTAATGGAAAATAGGTTTAAATGAATATATAAATATGTTCAATACCTTCAAAGGAATCCTAAATTAATGAGAGAGATAATTGATAAAAAAAAGTAAAAATATAAGATGTGGAAACAAGTTCATATCATAGAAATTCTCATACCCCTTCTTTTTTTTGCTGGAAGTTAACTCAGTTTCCTTGTAAGAAAATGAAGGTATTGGGGCACCTAGATGGAGCAGTGGCTGTAGCACTGGCCCTAGTGTCAGGAGGACCTGAGTTCAAAATTGAACTCAGACACTTACTATATACTTTGCGATATTGGGCAAGTCACTTGACCCTATTGACTAGTAAACCCCACCCCCAGAAAAGATCTCCTGTACATTTCCATCAAGCTCTGAATTCATAACACTATGATATTTACCAATAAATTCTCTTCCTCATAATATTCAAATTATTTCACAGGATTATTATAGGGAAAGAATTTTGTATAAAAAACACTTTGTATAAAGCATTTTGTAAAAATGAGCTATAATGTTGAAGTCAACAAGTTTGACAGAAGTCAGAAGAGTATTTGAACAAGACTAGGAATGTCAAGAAAAGGACTTATTGAGAAAAAAACACATTAGACACTGAATGAAAAAGAATTAGAATGTTGATAAATGTAAAATGATAGTAGGACTATCCTGTTCAGTCTCTTTCTGAAATATAGTGAATGGTAGAGATGGTATATTGGAGCATGAACCAATGATTAAAAGTACTTTTATGTTCCAGAGAGAAACTGAAATTCATGTACTGCTTACATTTTGATTAATTAAAAAAGATGCTTGAAAGAGTACATAGAATTATTTACAAAAAGTCACAAAAACTTTTAAAAGTCTTTATTATAGGGATGCCAGTGCTATTAATGTTGTTAGGTATAAAAAATTATCTCAGGAAAATGGCAGAAATATTGGAAAAAGAGGAGGATGACAGTTTGGCTGCTTCTACTTGACTATATTTTGGGGTGATGGGTAAGGGTGGAAGATGAAATTTCATTTCTAAGTAAATTTACATAAAGATAGGGAGATTAGGAGTAGAAAAGAACCTTATCACCCAAGCTCCATATAACTTCCTTTCAGTCCTCTTATATGAGTAACCAAAATAACTTGCAATAATAATGAGGAAAAGAACAGGTCAAAAGACAGGTTTAATCTTAAAGGAAGGATTATTGCTTGTGTGTGTGTGTGTGTGTGTGTGTGTGTGTGTGTGTGTGTGTGTGTTGAGTACTTTTTGAGCAATATTCTGGGATTATTATTAAAATGTCTAAAACTTCTCTTTGAGGACCTTGATCTAACAACTGTACTTCAGAAAATGGTAGAAGAGAGCAACAGAGGCCCAAATGAAGATCTGACACTGTTAGGAAAGAGTAATGGAGAGATCAAGCAGTAGAGTTGACTAGTAATAGAGATAATCACAAGAGGATATGCAGGATATAAATGATGAATAATTATACCATAGAAAGGAAAAGGAGAATATGTAGGCAAATATATAGGCATCATCAAAATCTAATTGGGACACAAGAAAGCGTCATAATAATTGTGATTTGCTTTTGTTTTCTGTTGGTATTTCTACTCTATTACTTTCCTGATTTATGCCAAACTTATAAAATGAATAGTCTAGGGGTGGCTAAGTGGCACAGTAGGTAAAGCACTGACCTTGGAGTCAGGAGTACCTGGCTTCAAATCTGGTCTCAGACACTTAACAATTACCTAGGTGTGTGGCCTTGGGCAAGCCACTTAACCCCATTTGCCTTGCAAAAAAAATTTAAAAAAATGAATAGTCTAAACATACTAACCACATGTATCTTAACTTTAATGTTTCTTCTTTGATTCTCTGCAATCTGGGCTTCAGTGAGGGAAGGAAAGAAACAATGAAGGGAGGGTAATTCTTCCTCTCATCTAGCATAAGAAACACATTCATATAGTGGTATATGAAATTGTTACATTGAACATTTTGTCTTATACTTCACCCTTGACCTTATGTTAACTAATTCCTTCTTCCACCATTGTCTTCCTTTAAATTCCATTAGAATTCCATATTATATTTCCTGACTTTCCAACTGCATATTCACTGAATTCATCCAAGACCAAAGCACTGATTTTTATTTGTGAAATATAAACAGCATAATGGATAGTCACTGGGCTTGGAATTAGGAAACCTCATCTTCATGATTTCAAAGCTGGCCTCACAGACTCTTAGTAGCTGTGTGCCCTTTGACAAGTCATTTAACCCATTTTGCCTCAGTTCCTCATCTGTAAAATGAACTGGAGGAGAGGGCAAGCCACTCCATTATCTTTGCCAAGAAAACCCCATATGTGGTCATGTACAGATAGACAAACTGTTCCTTCATTGGCTATTTTGTTGATGGAGGATATGGAACCCTAACTGGGATACTTCCCCAGTTGGCACTCATATTTGTGGGATGGAAACAGGAGAGGGTGGCTGATATCTTGGGTTCTAGGGCTAGCCTTCTAAGCATGAACTCTTATTACTATATAGCTCATAGACTCCCCTCCTCCCTCAAGTATCAGGAGGCAGATAAAATTAACTCTTTTTTTGCTAAATCTTTTTTGGTTTATGTATTTTATATTATTACAATAATCTTCTTGTGAAAGTAGACATAAAACCCCCTCCCCCCCGAAAGATGAGAAACCTAAGAATAGTGAGAAGGAAAAAAAAAATGTACTTCAGTCTGTGTTCAGATTCCAATGGCTCTATCTTTATTAGGAGTTTCCTTCTTTATCATTAGTCCACCAAAATTTGCTTGAATATTTATCCTATACTTGCTGTTACTAGCTATATTTCCTTCCACTCTATTCCTCCCCACTCTCATTTATTCTATTCTCTCTCTCCCCCCTTTCATCCTGTCCCTGTTTAGAAGTGTATTGTATCTGAGTACCCTCTCCCATGATCTTCCCACTCTTCTATCATCTACTCCTCCCTTCCCTCCTCCACCATTCCCCCTTATCCCATCAATTTCCTCTCATTTTTATCTAGGGTAAGATAGACTTCTATACCCTATTAAGTATGTATGGCTCTCTGAGCCATTTCTGATGAGAATGAAGGCTCACTCATTCCTCCTCACCTTCCCCATTCCACTTTATAGCAAAAACTTTTTTCTTGACTCTTATATGAAATGTATTAGCCCCTTCTACCTCTCCTTTCCCTTCCTCCCAGCATTTTCCTTTATCACCTATTGACTCCATCTTTTTTCCTTTATTATACCATTATTTTCAGCTCCTTCCTGTGCCTTGTCTATATATGTTCCCTGTAACTGCTCTCATAAATATGAAAGTTCATATGAGTTATCAGTATCTCCCACTCATGCAAGAATACAGACAGTATCAACATCTTTAAGTTCCTCATAATTAGTCCTTTTCATCCATCCCCTCTATTGTTCACCTGAGTCCCATACTTGGAAATCAAACTTTCTGTTCAGGTCTGGTTGTTTCAATAGGAAAGTATGAAAGTCCCCTGTTTCATTGAAAGTCCATGTTTTCCCTGAAAGAAGATTCAGTTTTGCTGGGTGGCTGATTCTTTGTTATAAAGATATTTTGCCTTCTGGAATATCATATTCCAAACCTTATGAGCCCTTAATGTAGATGCTGCCAGATCCTGTGTAATTCTAACTATAGAGCCATGATAGTTGAATTGTTTGTTGCTGGCAGCTTTTAGTATTTTCTCTTTGACTTGGGAATTTGTTTATAATATTCCTGTATATTTTCCTTTTAGGATATCTTTCAAGAGGTGATCTGTGAATTCCCTAGGATCTCAGAACAATTTTGCTTTATTATTTCTTTAAAAAATGAAGTCTAGCCTCTTTTCCTAGTAGTGGTTTTCAGTAGTCCAATAATTTTTAAATTATTTCTCCTGGATATGTTTTCAACATCAGTTCACATTTTCTTCTAATTTTGTGGGAGGAGGGGTTTTGGTATAGTTTAATTTCTTCCTGTCAGCTTCTGTTAGTTCCATTCTGCATTTGAAAGAGTTATTTTTTTCAGAGACTTTTTTTTATCTCCTTTTACAGTTGGCCAATTCTGCTTTTTAAGGCATTCCTCTCATTTGCCTTTTGTGTTTCTTTTTCCATTTGGCCTAAACTAGTTTTTAACATATTATTTTCTTCAGTAATTTTTGTATTTCTTTAACCAAACTGCTGACTTTGTTTTTATGATTTATCTGTATTGCTCTCATTTCTTCTCCTAATTTTTCCATCTACCACCATTAATTGCTTTTCAAAGTCTTTTTTGAGCTCATTCATAGCCTGAGGCAATTTTCTATTTATCTTGTAGGCTTTTATACAGAATCTTAGACTTGGTCCTCTTCTGAGTACGTATTTTGATACTTCATCATACCAAAGTTATTTTCCATGGTCAGATTCTCTTCTTTGTTTGCTCATCTCATCAGCTTATGACTGATTTGCTGCACATCCAAGGCTTTGGGGGGATTTGGGGACAACCCACAGGGCCCTTAATTCCTCCAAGGTCTTATGAGAAGCTCTGACTGCTCTCTTGCCTGTGTTCTGGTAAGTGGATGACCACAGCCTCTCCCCTCTGCCCTGGAGCTTTGAGGAGGGTCCCTGTTTGACTATGGTGGTGTGGGTTCCCGACTGCAACCTGGATCTGATTGTGGGCAAAGAGCAGAGTCCTGCCCCAGGGAGACCAGGAAGATCTCCAAAGTCTTCCTACAAGCTCCTTACCATCTGTGGGCTGCCCTCTGGAAGTGCTGGGTGGCTTCCCTGATCCCTGTCGCAGGTTCTCACCTCAGGGCTGCTTTGAGGCTAGAGCTCTGTGCTCACTTTGGTGAGGCAGAGTTCTCTCATCACCCCTTCTGGCTGTTCACAGTGATCCCTGGACCAAGAGGCCTGGAAATTGCTCCCTCTGCATTGGACTCAGGCATCCCCAGGGACTCAGGTGCCCCCTTAACTGTACTGCTCTGTGGCTGCCCTTTGGCTTTTTCCAATCCCTGGACCTGGTGAAGCAGACTTTTTCTGTGGAACTTCTAAGTTGTTTTGGACTGGGAAATTGTATCACTCAATCTGTGGGTTCTGCCCCTCTAAATTTTGACTAGTGTCATAATTTGATGGAATTTGGAGTTTTTTGGGGGGGAACAAGTTCCTTAACACCACCATCTTGGCTCTGCCCCTAAAATTAACTGTTAACAAAAAATTTTAATTAGTAAAAAGAGAGCCTCAAATCACTCTCCCATAAGCCTATGGCATATGCTCCCAGAAATTCACACAAAGTATGAAAAGTAAGCTCAGAAAATGAGCTATATTTTCTTTTCAAAGAGGACCTATGGCATCACAGAAACTTTAACTTGTATGTGAATTGGCTTTAAGTGAGGCAGTGTTGTGTATAGTTGTCAGTCTCACTCTCTCTTCTAGGGACCAGTGGCAAGAAAAAAAGATAACACAACTGGTGATGGTATTGGGTGCAATGGATAAACATGGTGTCTTATATTTTTGACCAAGCTCTAAGTGCTCCATAATACCTGCTTCAGTTACCTTTATGACAGTTGAAACAAATTATTTTCACCTACCCATTCACCAGAGAAAGACTTCAGTTGCTTGAGGTAAGCACTCCTTCAACTCACCAGTGGGTTTGGTTATATTTAGTCTATTTTTAGTCCACTTGCTGAGATGGTTTTACTACGGTGTGGCTGCAGCTCATGCTACAGCTGCTTAGGGGTTCAGAGTAGAATAATAAAAAAAAATACACATGTGACAAAGGTAATGCAACTCCAGGTGTAACATGTCCTGGAAATCCTATCATTCTTCACAGAGTCCTTGGGTGGAGCGTCTGTGCTGCATAAGTCATTCTGCTGAATTCCCAGAATCTACTCTTTACTGTAGCTGGCTCATTTCTCTGTTGCCAGTGAAATTGCTTCCTTCTCTCAAGTTGACTGCTATTCTGTACAATTTTTACGTAGCTATTTTGGGTATTTTCTGTATTAGATGCTATAGTTGAAGAAGACAAAAAGAAAAATAAATGCCATCTCTCCATGAATCCTCCCCTTTCCTGCTACAAATATCTCCTGCATAAAAATTGCAGAACCTGAGCTTATCTACTTAAATACCCTTCCCCCAATTTTCTTTGCTCAAACAATAAATTGGTTATATTTTTTCACTCAAAAGATCTCTTTAAGTGTCATAAAGTATCACAAGGACCTCACATCTTCTTTAAATATGTTACCATAGTAATGCTTCATTTTATCTCCTATTACATCAACTTCAAAGGGGAGGAGGGATCAAATCAAACCTTTCATTTTGCAATCTGCTCTTTATGACATTAAATATTTCTCTATCTCTTGTCATAGCTGAGGTCTGGGCAGAGAACCTAACTCTTTGGTCAGCTGTGGGTGAGATATTCCTGGAATACTTAAGAAACTTTCCAATCTTTAATTAAAAAGAAGTTTATTCTATTAAAGATATCCCTTGAATTTCATTTTATGTATTATTTGGGAAATATTTTTGATATATATAGAAAAAAGATAAGAACTGACATTGGGACTGATATTTTCTGTCATATTAGTTATTCTGATAGGTGTAGAGTGGTAACTCAGAGTTGTTTTAATTTGTATTTCTTTTATCAATAGTGATTTAGAGATCTTTTCAATATGAATATAAAGTTTTGATTTCTTTGTCTGAAAATTTCCTGTTAATATCCTTTGATTACTTATGATCTGAGAAATGGGAAATGGTTTATATTCATATAAATTTGACTGTGTTTTCTATATATTTGAGAAATGACCTTCAAGGATTCTTGAAATTTTGGAGAGTAATAATGCTAGTATACAAGATCCTCTAGGTTTCCAAATAATGCTTCAACTTGTCTCATTCTGGAATTTCTCTCAGCTTCTGGACCTCCTCTCCTGGGATCTTAACCACTCTGGAGTTTTCTTGCTAGTAGTATACCTCCATTAGTCTGTCTTCCTCTTGGTGAATTCCTTTGGGGATCTCCATTTCTTGGATTGACTTAAACTGGTCATTCTTCAGCTACTGAATTCCAGACTTCAACATCATTTCCTTTAACGTGAGTACCCACTCAACACTCACCTTGGATGCATTTTTTTAAGTTATCTTTTGTGAGTTGTCATCCCCAGAATATAAGTTCCTTAAGGACAGGGACTATCTTTTTGTTTGGATTTATATAGCCAGTATATAGCCAATAGATTTGTATAGCCAAAAATAGCCAAAAATTTTAGTCAGCATACTGACTGGATCATAGATAAGTACTTAATAAATACTGGCATATGTAAGTATATGCATATGTGTGTATACACATATACATATAAATATATACATGTTGAAACATATAATATACATTTGAATATATATATGCATTTTAATAACTGGCTCAAAATAATCATTTTTCTTAATATTACTATTTTATTTCCTACATTTATTTACATTTACATTATTCAGAAAGTAGAGAACTGATTCAGTGTCAAAGAATAACATGCCACAGAAAATGTAAAAATGATAAGAACTTCTTTATATGGACAGCTTGGGTGATTTCATTGTTGTAAGACATTTTCATTGTGAAAACTACCTGTAATCTATGATTTCATTGTCGTAAGGAATTCTCATTGTGAAAACTATCTTCCCTGTTACTATCTTGAGTGCTCAATAAGGACCTGAGGCAACTAGGATTGTAACTTGCCCAGGTTCAAATAGTTAGAAACTGTCTTAGACTAGAAGTGAACTCATGAAATGAACTCCTGACTTCTTGATTCCAAGTCCATTGCTCTATCCACTGTGCCATGTAGTTGCCCAGCTCCTGATATAATCATTATAGGAGAGCTTTCAGCAAGAAAAAAAATTCCATCTTACAATGTAGATCTGTAACTCTACCATAACTTAGATTCTTTTTTAAATGGTTGTCTAGGGACACACTAGATTAATCACTTGTGCAAAGTCACATGACTAATTTGTGTTAAAAAGATGGATTTGACTATTTTTTTAAATAAAATTGAGTTCATTTCCAAGTGGAGGCACATTCATATAATAGAAAGATCAGCGATCTTGGCATCCAAGAACCTTATTTAAAATTCTTCTTCTGATGCTTATTACTTTGGTGGCCTTGGATAAGAGAGTTAGTCAGACTCTTAAGTGTCTCAGTTTTCTCATCTTTTAAATGAGGTGAACCACATGGAATCTGAGGTCTCTTTGCCAGTCTCCCTTTTTTCCTTTCTTTAGGGATAAGATTAGTGAGGACTGAATAGACATAAATTGTCCATAGCAATACCCAATTCATATAATAAAAGTTACCTTTTTGAGTGCAAACACATCTTTTATATCTCTCTGGGAGAAGGATTTGAGTCCTTTTTTCCCACTACTACCATTACTACTCAAATCCCCATGTAAAATTTCTAAAAAGAATGGAATTTCTTTGAAATGCTAAATGAAGTGCTGACTTTTTGCTTTTTCCTAGACTTCTCTTTCATGTGTACTTATAATCTCATTGCTTTGGTAAGTTTTGGCCAAAGAATTATTTTTGCTAAAACTGAGCAACCAAATTTCAGACTTCTCCCTTTTTAGAATGATAAAATGCTCTGGAAATAAACAGAGCATTGAAATTGGAACAAAAAAACGATACACAGTGACTCATACGTCTTTGCTTCCTATACTGAGTAATTCAAACTTCATTCCTAGTTTCTTTTTTTCCATTAGGATATAAGAGAGTAATAAAGGAACTCTAAAATATGAGCATCAAGATTCATTTATGATCATATTAATTTCCTGTATGCAAGACTAAAAACAATAATTCATGAAGTTAATTTTTGATAGTAACCTTGTATGTGCTCAAATTGATGAGAATGACAGAGAAACAATGCAACCAGATCTGAAAGGTATTAGATATTTGAAAAATATGATTTGACTTAGAAGAATATAAACTCATAATTCTTAACAGTCCCATGAAGCTGGAAATTTAGATAACAGAGTGTGGAATGATGGCTAGGTCTTAGAATCAGGAAGACCTGGATAAGAGTCTAATATCATATACATATTAACTTTGTGATCATTGTGCAGACATTTACATACCCAATGTGACTATTAAGACCCTCAAAACTTACTAATACTTTAAGCACAAATCATTTATTAAAATACTTGGTAACATCAGCAGTTCACTTCACTGAAGAAAGCTTCATTTTCTATGTTTTTTTAAGTTCAATTGACATTTGCTGGTCTATTTGGTTTCAACTCCTTGGTACAAGATTTCCCTCTAAGGTTAAACTCATCACAATATTATTAAATATTATTGTTGCTGTTTAATCACTCAGGCATGTCCAACTGTTCAAGACCCCATGGGTTATACTGTCCATAGGATTTCCCTTCAAAGATACTGGGATGTTTTTTCATTTCCTTCTTCAATGAATAAAGGCAGACAGAAGTGAAGTGACATGCCCAGGGTTACATAGATAATAAATTATTGAAGTTGGATTTGAACTCAGATCGTCTGAGACCAGACCTAGCACTCTGTACCCTGGGCCACAAAGTTGCTTTTCCCTCTCCTCTCCAAAAACTGTATCCTGGGTCTATTACTACTCAGTCATTCAGTGGTATCAATTCTTCATGACTTCATGAAGTCATGATCATAACACATGGTTCATGTAGTTTTTCTTGACAGAGATAGTGAAGTGGTTTGCCATTTTATTTTCCAGTAGGAATAATTAATCTTTCAATCTATATCATTAATATCATTATCATGCTGCTAACTCGTCTTGATTGACACCTCTTGTCTAAGTCTCTTCGACCCTCTAGTAGGAGAACTAGAGTGTAGAATATCAAACTTCCCTCAATACTGTCTAAGCAGGGAAGAACTGAAGTGTTTAAGCTCATTTTACTCTGGATATGCAGCTCTATGTGGTTTCATCTCCATGGAACAAAGATATTCCCTTACTGATTATGCACTCATTTCCTGTCCTTCATCCCCTTTTCCTGTCTTAACTGATACATTAAATACCTATATCTATATCTATCTATCTATCTATCTATCTATCTATCTATCTATCTATCTAAATATATATATATATATATCTACATTTATATATATATATTATATATATATATAATATATATAATATATATATATAACATATGTGTGTACATATAAATGGGATGTTTTCATATCTTTCTATTGACCTGGAGAGGTGGGAAAACGTCTCTATATTCTGAGATCTGGTACTGGCCAGGGTATCAATCTCAGCTTGGAAAATTTGATACAAAAGAGTTGTGTCTGTGTCTATATCATCTGTGAGCTAACTCCCTGCCCTCAAGAAGCTTTTGATAGAGGAAAAGGTCATCAGTTTGTGTTTAAAAAGAAACTATCTGAGAGCTAAAGGTGAATAATTTAGTAACCTAAGTTTTGTAACAAGTCTTGAGAATCTGTGTGTGTTATTAAGAAGGAAAATATAGGGGTGGCTAGGTGGCGTACTAGATAAAGCACCGGCCCTGGAGTCAGGAGTACCTGGGTTCAAATCTGGTCTGACACTTAATAATTACCTAGCTGTGTGGCCTTGGGCAAGCCACTTAACTCCGTTTGCCTTGCAAAAACCTAAACATAAATAAATAAATGTTTGTATTTAAAAAAAAAAAAGATGGAAAATATAATCGGGATAAATTGTATGTCAAGGAATTTGGTGATATTTAATCATATATAATATCTACTGATCTCTTTTGGGGAAGAGATATTTGCTAAATTTTGTAATCTGCTTTGTTTTGATGTTAAATTGATATATATTGTCAACAATCTCACAAGGTCTTTTGTGGAAAAGAAAGTTTGTAATCTTTGTCTCATCTATCATCATGTTTATGGAAGGGAATATATTTGTATCAGTTGTGTGATATTCTTTTGTAACTTCAAAGAAATACTAAGTGTTTGGTTCTTTTGTGAACATGTAAGCTATTTGAATGTGACTGTTTTGAAGGGGTGGTCTAATGATTTTTTAACTTTTATTATTATTATTTTTTTAATTTTTTTGTACAAATGACTTTTTTAAATTACTAAAATATTCTTGTTTAAGAGTAAACATAATACCCCTCCCCAAAATATATAGACCCTCATTAGCAATAAAGTAAAGCATAGAAGAAAAAAATAAAAATAAAATTTTAAAAAATGTGCTCCAGTCTGTGTTCCAACACCACCAGCTCTGTCATGAGTGGATCACATTTTTTATAAGTCCATCACAAAAACTACTTCCATAATTTTCTACCATTGCCATTGCTAATTTCAACTCCCTCCATTCATACCTCCCCACTACCATATACTTTATTTTCTCTCTCCTTTCATTCTGTCCCTCTTCTTAAATGTTCTGTAGGTTAGCTGAGTGGCACAGCAGACTGGCCCTGGGGCCAAGAGGCCCCGAGCCCACATACCATCCATAAAACCCAGCAACCACCTGGCCCTGTGGTCATGGACAGGCCATCCAATCCCAGCCCACTGCAAGAAGTAAAAAAAATAAATGTGTTATATCTGACCACTTTCCCCCATGGTTCACCCTCTCCTCCATCACTCACCTCATCCCTCCCCTTCCCCTTGTCCCTCTTCTCTCTTTTTTACTCTAGATGTCTATAACCCATTGATTGTATTTATATGCTGTTTCCTCTCTGAGCAATCTCTGATGAGAGTGAAGGTTCCCTCATTCTTCCTCACCTTCCCTCTTCCATATCATTGCAATAGCTCATTGCAAAAAAATCTTATTATATGAAATATCTTAGCTTATTCCACCTCTCCTTTCTCTTACTCCCATTACATTTCCCTTTTAGCCATTGACTTCATTTTTACAGTATATTATATCTTCAAATTCAGCTCTCTCCTGTGCTTCATCTAGAAAAGCTCCTTCTACCTGCTCTATTAAATGAGAAGTTTTATATGAATATTATCAGTATTGTTTTTCTATGCAGGAATATTCATCATCATTAAGTCCCTTATATTTTACCCTTCTCTTCCACTCTCTGTGCTTTACCTGAGTTCTATATTTGAATATCAAACTTTCTGTTCAGCTCTGGTTGTTTCAACAGGAACAATTGAAATTCCCCTGATTCATTGAAAGTCCATCTTTTCCACTGGAAGAGGATGTTCAGTTTTGCTGGGTAGTTGATTCTTGGTTTCATTCTGAGCTCTTTTGCCTTCCAGAATATTATATTGCAAGCCCTATGAGCCCTTAATGTAGTTGCTACTAAGTCCTCTGTAATCCTGACTGCAGTTCCATGATTTTAAACTGTGTCCTTCTGGCTGCTTGTAATATTTTCTCTTTGACTTGGAAGTTCTGGAACTTGGCTATAATATTCCTGGGGTTGTTTTTGATCTCTTTCCAGGGGAGATCTGTGAATTCTCTCAATTTCTATTTTGCCTTCTGCTTCTAGGATATCTGGGCAATTTTCCTGTAGGAATTCTTTAAAAATGAGGTCAAGACTCTTTTCTTGATCATAACTTTCAGATATCCCAATAATTTTTAAATTATCTTTCCTGAATCTGTTTTCCACATCAATTATTTTTTCAATGAGATGTTTAACATTTTCTTCTAATTTTTCATTCTTTTGGTGTTGAAGTATTGTATCTTGACTTCTTGTAAAGTCAACAGCTTCCTTTAGCTCCATTCTACATCTGAAGGATTTGTTTTCCTCAGAGAGCTTTCTAATCTATTTTTTTCCATCTGGCCAGTTCTGCTTTTTAAAGCATTCTTCTCCTCAATACCTTTTTTTAACTATTTTATCCATTTGACTTATGCTGGTTTTTAGTATGTTATTTTCTTCAGCATCTTTTTGGATCTCTTTGACTAAGCTGCTGACTTCTTTTTCATGTTTTTTCCTGCATTTCTCTCATTTCTTTTCCCAATTTTTCTTCTATCTCCCTTTCTTGCTTTTCAAAATATTTTTTGAGTTCTATCATGGCCTGAGCCCAATTTCCATTTTTCTTGGAGTGTTTAGATGCAGAAGCTTGTACTTCCCCATCTTCAGGTTGAATATTTTGATCATTCTTGGGATCATAGACAATGTATTTCTTCTTTTTTCCTCTGTTTATTAATTTTCCCAGCCTGTGTCTGATTTTTGGGGGTGCTTCCTGAGCTTTTGAGTATTATTGGGACACCCCTTCACAAGAATCTCAGTGGGTGAAGCTCTGTCTTTCCTCCTGGTCTTTGAACGACCACAAGAGAGCTCTTTTGCCATGGGGCGGAGGTGGGAGGGGCTGCTATTCTATGGGAGGCCTAGACTGCTATCATGACCTGCATGTGGTAAGGGCCCCAGAGTCCTGTTCCAGGTACAGAAGACAAATTTCAGAAGTCTCTCTCTAATCCCTTACCTTTGGTAGGCTGAGCACTTAAGGCTCAGTTGCCTGGGGGCTCCTGCTTACTGGCTCCACCTGCTTCCATTTCCTGGATCTGGGTTGCTGTGGCCATGCTCCCTGCTGAGTGCCTTGAGGGCTGAGCTTCATGCACTCATTCCAGCAGAACCCCCTCTCCCCGCCCAGCCCATGCTGATCTTCCACTTTGTGCCTGGTGCTCCCTGGGGTGTAAGTGAGGAAATTGCCCCTGTGGCCTGAGTCACAGCTCCCAGGTGCCCTGGGGCTGTTGCCAGGAGGCTGAAGTTCCTTCACTCTGGTGGGCCACCCCTCTAACCCTGTGGATCAGGGCCTTTCCATTATTTTCCAGGTTACCTTGGTCTGGAGAATTGTCTCACTGGATCCCTCTGTGAGTTCTGTCTCTCAAAAATTTAGTGAGAGTCGTAATTTTTTAATTTTTGAAATATTATGGGGAGAACACCAAGGAGAGGCTCTTCTGTCGCCATCTTGGCTCCACCCAAGACAAAATGGTGATGTAATGGTTTTAAAGAATTCTGAAAGCAATTTGTATTCTGAAGATGACTAGTAGTTAAAAATTCATAGAAATGTCTAGCTATAGATGTGAACTGGGACTAAACTGTGGTTATTTGCTTTGAGGGAAAAGCACATATATAACATGAGGAAGATAAAATAATGATGATAATTTGAGATTTTCCCTGTGGCTATCTCTAGCAAATTGTTATGTGAGAAATATGGAGATGATGGGCAACCTTCTAGCCAGAAGGAGATGTTTAGTTCTTTTAAACCTAATTAATAACTAAATGGGTTCATTGAAAAAAGTTGATTTTATAAGTATATATGAATTAGAATTTTTGTTTTTACATTTCAAAATCTGTTTATTGTATTTCATTTACAGCACTGTCCTTAGCTACATGAGCAACAATTGAATTGTGTTTTTTTTTCTCTGACACACTCTTGTTTCTCCTTGTCCTCAAGCCACCTGAAGCTCTGGTTATAAGTAATTGCTATGTTACAACATATTGATCTGCCTGACATTGGGTATAATAAAATAGAAAGACAATATGCCAATGAAGTCATTTAGTCCTATGGGATTTGATTCTAAGTTGGAATAAGTGACCTTTGAAAGAATGGCCCTAGCCTCAACTGGGTTAGGATTCTTCTAAAAGTTCCCTCACCTGGCCCATTAAAAAATATTGTCTGTATAAGGGAACACATATTGGTGTCCCTCTCTACTCTGTAATAGCAAACTTCCATGATCATTCCAAGTGCATCATAATTAAGTATGAAAGTGAGCCAGTGGATCAGGATAATGCCTATTGACATATTTAACTGCTTTAAAGAGAGATCCATTCTTCAAATGGAATTTTTATTTATTCTAACCATGGTGAAAGCCATAGAAAATTACTTTATGGACATGTGCAGTTTTAAAATGCTTTTTCAGTACATTTGTTTATATTATTTGAGCTTTTGTTTGCAACTTTTATGGTATCCATCAATGAATCTATTATATTGGAACTCTTCTTCTTATAAAAAGATATTTTGGTACTAGCTTAGGATCATAAAATATAATTCCTCCCCCTTATAGACCTTCTAAATTTTTCCTAATAATTTGACCTCTGTTAAATCGCTTTCTCTGTTACAATATCTCTGGTTTCTGCTTACTCAATTTTTTTCCCTTGAGTTTTTGTTTCTCTTAGCTGTATAGCTCCAAGACCAGACCTCTGCAGATGCCAGGCAGCTGTGCCAGCCAATCATTCCCTGGACCCTGCCTCAATGAAGCCCTCTGTGTAATATATTCATCTCCAAATGGACTCTGAAAGGCCCAGAACATTCTGGTCCTAAAATGATTGAGAAGGAATGATGCAGGGGAAGATGAAGAGAATTTGAATGTAACAGAAAGAATTTGGGTGGAGATGTAACTTGACTCTAGATATGTAAATTAACTTTAAGTAGAAGATTATGATTCTAATAGAAATAATTGTAATCTTGGGTGGGTACCCCTCCCCATTCTTAAAGTACCATTGTTTAATGTAAAATTTGTATCCTGATCTACTTGGGCTCTACCTAATTCTGGGTCCAGTATAGGGGAAGGGAGTTCACCTTTTGCCCTCTGTATGAGAGACAAGACATAATAACTTGAGCTGGACTCCGGTTCAGGGCCAGCTCAGGCTTCTCTAAACATGGCATAGCCAAAGATGCTTAGCTGTTCTTTTATCTCTCTCTCTCTTTCTCTCTCTCTCTTACTCTCTCTCTCTCTCTCTCTCTCTCTCTCTCTCTTGCCCTTCCTAGGTCTTGTAACTTTTTAAATAAATTTTTGTTTTATTTCCACCCATGATTTCCCAGTCTGAATAATGATTCCTCATAGGCAGAATTGAACCTAAGTAGCCAGCAGCTGCAATAGTGTTATGGATTTGGAGATTAAAAACTTCATAGATAGTCTAACATTTCCATTTTACAACTGGAAAAAAATAAATACAGGAAGAGGAAATGATTTTCCCAAGAGTGTACAGATATGAAGTGACAGATCCAGGATTAGAATTCAGATTCTTTAATGCCAAATCAAAAGTTTTTCTTGTACCATTTTAGGCAGCTTCTCTTTCTCCACATATTCTCTTCTCACTTAGGAGGGAACATTTTTCTACTTTTATGATTTATTCACTTTGTTTATTATAGAAGTAGTATAGAGTTCTGATGGTCTATGAATCTAAAAATATTTCATTTAATTTTCCCTCTGACTTTTTCAGTTGTGTTAATCCAGGATAAATCACTTAACCTTTCTCTTCCTCAGGCAACTTTCTGGAATAATTGTCTACCTAAGTCATAGACTCATATTCTGGAGAAGTTATAGACCATTGAGTGCATAAAAAAAAAAAGAGAAAAGAGAGAGACAGGGAAGATAGAGGGGAAAAAAGACAGTTAAGATAGAGACATAGAGAGGTAGAAATAAATAGACAACAATTTAGAGACACACAAAGACACAAAAAGAGAGATAAGAGAGAGTGGCAGAGAGACAGAAACAGATGGAGATGGGATTGGGGAAATAGAGACAGTTAAAAATATTGACTTCTGATATATTAGGAATGATGGAATATGAGCATACTTGAACATGTGAATTTCCATCAATTCTTCCGATACTCTCTGAAGGTTAGCAATTTCTGATTCTTTCAGTCCCCCCAAAAAGGGAGAAGAGTTGGAAGGATTTCAAAAGCGAGGAGGCTTTCAATTCCCTTTGTTGTGTGAAAGTTTGGAAGTATGCCTTGACCATAAGTCAGGCAGTGCATAGGTAGGTAGACAATTCTCTATAAGTCTTTAGGGATTACTGAGAATGAGTTAAGAGGAGAAAGAGGGTGAATGTAGTCTACAGAGCTCATACTTAACCTATACTGGAGTCCCTCTTCAAAGGAATCATTTCTTGCTCCTGATTCCTATTCATTCAAGGAAGGGGTATGATGGTGGAGCTATGAGCAATTCTTAACTACTGCACCTTCTCTGTCACATGTTTAGTGAATTACCATCCCCATCTCTTAATCTCTTTAATTCAGAACAAAATTATAGGAAATTTTACACCTTTCTCAAATTGAGCCAGGTACAAGTGACAGTAGCAGAAAGAGAGGGGCAAGCTCTGCCCCCAGGTGAAGAGATAGAAATCTAGATATCAGAAGACTAGATCTGGGGTAGGGATGGGAAATGTGGGGAACTTTCCCAAGTATTCAATAAGATGGATAGTTTCCTTTATTTACTAATTATTCTTTCTATTTAGATGCTAATTATTCTTGATATACAGTTGCTTTATCACATCTAGCTTCTAAGAAATCAAGTTGGGGTAGGAAGTTGGTAGGAAGTGATAGTGGTTAAACTAACTCATCAAAATATTATTCTGGTTCTCTAAAACTTTACAAATCATCTAAGCTCAGCTCTACAAGATTACAAAAAAAAAAAGGAAACTGAGATCCCAGATAAGGGATGTGCTTTGCTGAAAATCACAGAAGAAAGTTTGATCAACTATTATGAAAACTGAAGAGGCTTTGTTGAAGTGGAGTCAAAGAGGGAGGAAAAACAAAACAAAACTGGAAAAAATAACAGTACAAATTTGATGAACACTTGATAAAAAGTATCTCTTATGGGGCGGCTGGGCGGCATTGTGGATAAAGCACCGGCCTTGGAATCAGGAGTACCTGGGTTCAAATCTGGTCTCAGACACTTACTAATTACCTAGCTGTGTGACCTTGGGCACACTTAATCCCATTTGCCTTGAAAAAACCTAAAAAAAAGTATCTCTTATGTATCTCTTTCCCTCAATCCTAATTCATCATGCCAAAAATTACTAATTTGAAATAGGTTTAACAAAATATGCATGTAAAATGCTAACCAGACTGTTCCCTGCTGAGGGGAGGGAGGTGGGAAGAGAGGGTAGAGGGAAATTTTGTAACTTGAAGATATACATGTACGAGTAAATGAAAATAAATAAATAAAATTTAAAGTTAAAAAAAAAGGAGTCCATGAAGATCCAATCTCACATCTTGATGTTATAACTAGAAACAAATTAGGAATTACTTTTTTAACCCCCCCCCCATTTTATAAAGAGAAAATAGATGCTTTCAGAATAGGCAATAGAATCATGGTCATTCTTCAGGGTGAAAAGAATGGATATACAGTGAAATAGAGGACTTTCAGGCATTCTATTTTTGTCCTTAATGAATTCATTTTTATTTGAGTTGGTCTTAAAGTCAATGTATAGGAAAAGTCCCTCCCCTTCCCTAAGTACTGGCATCAATCTTCATTGACATTCAAGTTGGGAGCAGGGAGATATTTTAGGGGGTCATCCATTAGGACTGACAAAAAGTAATAAGTATTAAGGTGGAAGATACTCAAAGGTTTTTTTTTTTAAGAATTACATTAATTTACATGTAAAGCAATACTAGTAAAACCCCCTCCTTCCTCTTCACTTCTGTATTTTCTGTTAAGTAATTCCTTTACTCATTTGCAGATCAATAGTCTTCATAGAGGCAAGTGATTCTATAATGATGAACTATACAATTATTTAGTAGTCTTCAATTGTGTTTGTTCTGGGAAGAGGCCTCAGCTGCAATGGAGGCTTGGAATCAGAGTTCCTCAGACCAGAGGAGCCCTGGGATGGTGTCCACAGCTCTCCTGCACCGGAACTCTCCCCCAGCCCTTTTGACAAGTTCCAAAGGGTCAGTACCAACACCAGTGCCTCTGCTCCCTAGTAGACCTAAGCTCCCAAGGTCTAGCCCCACCGCTGATCCAGCAGGTCCTGCACTCACTCAATGGGGTATAGACATCTGGAGTAAGAAGGAGTGGGGGGACAGGGGGAAGGGGGGGATGTGAGTGATGGAGGAGAGGATGGACCATGGGGGGGCAAGTGGTCAGATATAACACATTTTCTTTTTTACTTCTTGCAAGGGGCTGGGATAGCCTGTCTGGGACCATAGGGCCAGGTGGACGCTGGGCCTAAGGGATGGTATGGCGGCTCGGGGCCTCTTATCTGGCTGATCTGTGGCTGATCTGCCATTTGTGCCATACTTACCAATGGCTGTGGAATATAAATCCTGAGGTAGATTTTCTTTCTCCTGGCTTTTCTTTCTGGGTTTTGTGGGTTGGATTTCTGTTAAGAGGTTTATTTCATATCATAGATGGGAAAGATCAAGAGACTTTAGAACTGTGCCTTTCTTCTCTCTGCCATCTTGGCTGGAAGTTGCCTCCAACATATCTAGTCTGCTCATCACTTTTACCTTCCATTTTATAAATCCCGAGTCAAGTGCTAAAAAAAAAAGACAATAAAAGAAAAACAAAGCGATGCCAATCTCATCTCTTATTTTGGAAAATTATCACACCCTTTTGACAAAACAAAGACAAAACAAAACAAAAAAAAACCAAGCAGTCCATTTATAAACATTTGCATGGGCAGTGGAAGGCCCAGATTCATCGTACTCCTGCTTGCTGATCCACATCTGCTGGAAGGCAAAAAGAACCACAACAATTGAGTCCAATGAGGACAGAGTATTTGCACTTAGTTGGGACAATGATCTTGATTTTCATTGTGGGGACTAGGGTTATAATCTCATTTTGTATCCTGTCAGCAATGTCTGGGGGATGTGATACCATCAGACAATTTGATATTAGCATACAGATCCTCCTGGTTGTCAACATCATACTTAATGATGGAGTTGAGGATAGTTTCATGGATTCCACAGAATTCTATACCTAAAAACGGTGGTTGGAAGAGAGTTTCTGGATATCGAAGACTCTCATTGCCAGTTGTGATAACCTGCCCATCACAGAGCTCATAACTCTTTTCCTGAGTTGCAGAAGTTGCCTCATGCTACTCAAAGTCTAGGATGATATAGCACAGTTTTACCTTGATGTCATGCATAATTTTCCTCTAAGCTATGGTAGTGAAACTGTACTGTCTCTTGGTCAGGATCTTCATGAGGTCATCTGTCAGATTATAGCCTGTTAGGTCAGCTTGAGGATGGCATGATGAATGGTATAACCTTTATAGATGGGCAATGGGTCACACCATTACCAGAGTCTTTCACAATAGCAGTGGTACAACCAGAAGTATTCAGGGACAGGATAGCCTGGATAGCAACATATATGGTTGGGATGTTGAAAGTCTCAAACTTAATCTGTTATCTTTTCTCTGTTGACTTTGGGGGTACAGGGGAGCTTCTGTGAACAGTACAGGGTGTTCTACAGGGACCACACAAAGCTCATTGTAGAAAATATGTCAGATCTTCTCCATATCATCTCACTTGATAACAATACCATATTCAGTGGGGTAGCTCAGAGTCAGAATACCTCTTTTTCTCTGGGCTTCATCCTTCACACAGTCGTTTTTAATGGTAAAAAAATTCTGGGGTACTATTAGATTGAGTAATACAATATAATGAAAATGAGAAATGTTAAAGGGAATGTGGGAAAATGAGACATTAATATACTGTTGGTGGAATTGTGAACAGATTCAACCATTATGTAGAGTAATTTGGAACTATGCCCAAAGGACTATAAAAGTATGCATACCCTTTGACCTAGCAATAACACTACTAAGTCTATATCC
The DNA here is from genome assembly GCF_037893015.1 of Macrotis lagotis. Lineage (NCBI taxonomy): Eukaryota > Metazoa > Chordata > Mammalia > Peramelemorphia > Peramelidae > Macrotis > Macrotis lagotis. Next base: position 473,713,398 of record NC_133658.1, on the reverse strand, counting down.
AAAAAGAGATAAAAAAAAGCATAAAGGAAAAGTATCTATATGTACACAAATTTTTAAGACATGTTTTTGGAGGTAAAGAATTGAATAATGAGAGAATTTCTATCAATTAAGAAACAGTTATACAAATTGTGGTATGTGATTATGAAAGAATGCCATTGTGCTAGAAGATGCAGAAGTTCTCAGAAAAACCTGATCTTACAAAAGCTGATACAAGTGAAATGTATTGTACAAAATAACAGCAATAGTGTAAGATTATCAGATATGAATGATTTAACAAATCTCAACATTTTTCCTTTCCCAGAATCCTTTAGTCTTTATAGAAAATTAGCTATAAAAATTTTATAAAAACTATCTCATGTTATCCTCTCAACAATCCTAGGAGGAAGCTGTTATTTATCCCATTTTATAGATAAGGAACTGAGGATGAGATTAAGTTAGTGATGGACCTAGATCCACATCTACTAAGTATGTGAATTCACATCTAAACATAGATATTCCTAATTCTAGGACCAGCACTCTTTTCACAAGGCCAAAAGATCCTAGAGTCCATAAACTACCCCTTTCTAAATGTAATGAGTGACCCTTCACAAATTCAATCTGTTCTTCCTGCCTTAAAGTTGGCACTGGAGTTGTTTGAGTAGAGGGTGACATGATCAAACCTATGCTTTAGAAAAATTACTTTGACAGCTGAGTAGAGGATGGCTTAGAAGTGAGAAGAGACTTGGGTCAGGGGGACCAACCAGTAAGTAATTGCAATAATTCTAGCATAAAGTGATGAGAGTTTCTTCAGTATTAGAAGAGAGAAGGAAGTATATACAGATCTTATAAAGGTAAAATAGATAGATATAGATGTGGGGTGTAAGGATGACAAAGTAAGGATTCTAATATGAAACTATGTTAGGAGCCTGAGGGAAATGATAAGATGGTGGTACCTTTATCAGTAACGGAGAAGGATGGAAGACTATGGATGTGTTTCTTCTGTGTCTTGAGTTTAATAATCAGTGAATTTCCCAATGTGAGATCATCCAATAAGCAGTTGGAGGTGCAAAACTGTAGGTCAACAGAGATTTCAGGGCTGGATAAATACATCTGAGAAATATTTACATAAAAATGATAGCTGAATCCATGGGAACTGATGTTATCACCAGTTGAAATTGTATGGAGAAATAAAGGGGTCCAAGACAGAGTCTGATGACCCCCCATAGTTCAAGTATGCCTTCTATAATATCTCCAACAAGAAGTCATCATGCTTTGCTCAAAAATCTCTAGTTAGGAAAGGTCCATCATCTCTCACAGCATCATATTCTTTCTGGGGATAGTTAAAAATGTTAAAAGTCTTTTTTCTTTCTCTCTTTAAACCTCCATCTGCCTTTGTATCACATTTATCCTTTGCTCTTAATTTTGCCTTCTGAATCCTTTTTCAGATATTTGGATACAGACATCATTTTCTTCTTTATCCACCCAATTGTTTATTTTTAAGCAGCCTAAATACTTGACACATTTCACCATCCTTGTTCTTCATATTCTCACACTGAATCTTAATTAATACACCTAGAACTAGAAAGGGAGCTAATTTTGTCCAACCCCCTAATTTTACAAAAGACAAAATTAAGACTGAGAGATATTATCTATCTATCTATCTATGTAATATGCTTACCAAAGCTACCTGAACTGTTGTATAGTCAAAAAAGGATTAATTTATAGATGTGGGGCTTGGGTCTGAATTCCAGAATTTCCAAATCATACTTGAATAAAATCATTAAGCTTTTCTAAGTCTTAATTTTCTCATCTGTAGAATGGCAATAATAACACTTAACACACTTAACTTCAAGAGTTATCAAAATAACTCCAGATACAAAGCCTAAATCAAATGTTAGTTGTTGTTGGATTGAAGCCTAGGATGACAGAAAAATCTTTGTTCTTTGAACTCTCTTTTTAAATGTAATTTTAGTTGTTTTTAATAAAGTTTCTCTTGAAAAGTACTTCTTAATGTAATAGACTAATAAGATAAAAGGAAAATATCTCAGAATTATTCATGAGTTAGTGTGTCTTCTGTTACCAGAGTGTAGTCATTAGTGTGACCTAAAGTTCTGAACTAGGGACAAAATGTTGGGGAACACTGGAAGAGAAGAAAGCTTCAATTGCAAGGCTCTGTGGTTAACATCAGATACTTTTTTCTCTCTTCTTTATTACTGGGGCTTTCTAATACTAATTCTCAGCCTGGAAGACTAAAATAATAGCAATGCCACCTCTGTGTTTATAACATCTAGTTTTCTAAAAGGAAAATGAAGTAAATTATGGCATATTATCAGAGAACTTAAATACTTGTTCAGAAGCCATGTTTCAGCATTTCAGAACACCTGGGTTTTTAGGATCATTTAGCAAAACTTTTGTTGAAAACATTTTGAGTTGAAGATGTCCATCAATTCTGACAAGTTGTCATTCTTTCATCAAACCAAATGGGTACATTTCCCTTGAAGCTAGTTTAGCATGAGAAGAATGACTTTTCACTTCTCAAGGAATATAACAGAGTTAAATTCATCTACCAAAATAAAGGGGGAGCAATATTTTTTATTATAGTGTATTCTTTTGGGAAGAACTTTTCCTCCCTTCTTATGCCCAGGGGTATATCTGAAACCTGTATCATATTTGAGCAAAGATGCTATGATGAAATCAAAAGTCATACCCTGCTGTGAAACATTCTAATGGAAGTTTTGCAGGACTGGGGAACTATTGAAAGGATATTATTTATTTAAGCAAGCAAAGCATTATCTTTGCATGGAAATGTTGTGAAGTGCAAACCATATAACCAAATGCATATGGAAGCTCCCTGGTGAAGTTTAATGTTAGCACAGGGAAACTATTTTGGCTCATATTTCTCAAAGTAATTTGAAGCTGAAGTCTCTACTGACATGCTAACTTCAGAATGCTTTTAATGATTATTGAAATTCTTCATGGAGTAGTCACTAGACTAAATCTTCAATTGTTAGGGACTATTGTGAGAAACTTTCAAGTTTATACATCCAAACATTTCTGATAAAGAAATACATGACCCTAAGAAGAAGAAAACTGGAAATGGGAACATAGCATTTCAAAGGCAACTTCTAGACCTCAATTTCCTCATCTGCAAAATGAGTAAGTAGGTTTTTAGGTTTCTTTCAGAACAAAATCTCTGGTCTTATGCTCTTGAATTATTCTTTTTTTTTAGGTTTTTTTTTTTTTTTTTTTGCAAGGCAATGGGGTTAAGTGGCTTGCCCAAGGCCACACAGCTAGGTACTTATTAAGTGTCCAAGGACAGATTTGAACTCAGGTACTCCTGACTCCAGGGCCAGTGCTCTATCTACTGTGCCACCTAGCTGCTCCTTGAATTACTCTTAAATAAGAAATTAATTAAAATTTGAAACAAGATGGAACAAATATCAGAAGTTGCAATAGTACAACTGCCCAAACATTATATTTAATAATTGTGGTCATGATCTTGAGCAAGTTATTTAACCTCCCTGAGAATCAAATTACTCAACTGCAAAAAAGGAGGGTTTGGACCGATCTATGCTCCCTCAGTCTTTCTCTCTCTCTCTCTCTCTCTCTCTCTCTCTCTCTCTCTCTCTCTTGCTCTTGCTCTTGCTCTCGCTCTCACTCTCTCTCTGATCTTTTCTTTCATATTTTCTCTTTTTTTTTTTTTGGATGGAATTTTTTCAAACCAAAGTGCTCAAAACAATTTGATACTGGTAAGAAATAGAGTGGCCAATCAGTGAAATTGATAAGATATATAATACACATACTAGTATTTGACACAGTAACTCTAGCATTTGATATACCCAAATAGCCAAGACTTTGTGATAAGAACTCACTATTTGATGAAAATTGCTGGAAAATATTGACAGAAATTAGGTATAGCCCAATATGGCATACCATATATTAAGGTAATGTTAAAATAAATACATAATTTAGATGGAAATGTTTGTATCATGAGTGAATTATGGAAACTTTTACCTGTCATAATTATGGATAAAAGATAAATTTACGAATAAGCATAGATAAAGAACATTATACAAGGTAAATGGAACTTTTGATTACATTGCATTAAAAATGTATTGAACTACAATAGCAACAGAAACAATAGAAAACCCAAGGCAGTCAAGATTAGAAAGAAACCAGGGTAAAAAATAAATTATAGCAATTCCCTCTAATAATGATATCATTTCCCAAATACATGGAGAGTTAAATCAAATTTCCAACAAGAAGTCATTTTTCATTTAATAAATGCTTAAAGGACATGAAGAAGTAGTTTTCAGGAACATATCTAGAGCCTATCTATAGTCATATAAAAATTCTCTAAGTCACTATTGGTTAGAGAAATTCAAATTAAAACAACTCTGAGGTACCATTTGATATCTATCAGTTTGGTGAATATGACAAAAAAAGAAAACTACAAGTGTTGGAGGGGATGTATAAAAGTAAGGACACTAATTCATTGTTGGTGGAGTTGGGGAGTGATCTAACTATTCTGGAGAACAATTTGGAACTATGTCCAAAGGCCTATAAAACTATTCATACCCTTTGACCCATCAATTTCATTACTGTCTTTTCCCCAAAGATATCAAAGGAAACGGAAAAGGACCTAGATGCACAAAAATATTTATAGTAGCTTTTTTAATGGTGGAAAAGAATTGGAAATTGAGGGGTTATTCATCAAGATGGGAATGACTGAATAAGTTGCAGTTTAAAAGAAGCAGACTGTTTGCAATCTGGAAAAAATTTACAGGAAGCTATACAAAGTAAAATGAGTAGAACCAGGAGAACATTGTACATAGTAATAGAAATATTGTACAATGATCCAAAGAAAGAGCTAATGAAGTCTGAATGTAGAATGAAAGATACTTACAATTTTCTTTATTTTTCTTTCATTTTTTTATTCATGATTTTTTCTTTTGCACTGAATAAGGTGCTTTTATTGATGGGACATAGCATAGGACCCTAGATTTCTCCACCCTCTTACAGTGTTCTTTGGGGAAAGGTTGTAAATGGGGCATGGCATCACTAGCATAGGAATAAAGGTTAGAAATGAACTCCCCAGTGAAGGAATTCATTTTTTGACTGGGAACAGTCCATGACTTTCCTCTTTATTCCTTGATCATGCAGTCTACATTCTTATTGTCATAACAGAAAATGAGCTTGACCAAATGGTTATTGAGGGAAATAACAGAGCCAGCATCAAAAGTAGAAGAGTAGCTGTTTCTACTATAGTTTGCAGTGTAGCTCAAGATGCCCTTCAAATTTCTCTCTGATGGTTGCTTCACCAATTTATTGATATCATCATATTTGGCAACTTTCTTCAGGTGGTATGTCACATCCACAACTGATACATTAGGAATAGGTACAAGGAAGGCCTTGCCTAAAAATTTCTCATTTAACTCAGATATGACCTTGCCTAAAGCCTTGGCAGCACAAGTGGAAATAAGGATGAGCTTGTGGGGAGTAATGTACCCATCATGCCACAGCCTGCTAGAGGAATCATCTACTGCTTTCTGGGTAGCAGTTATGCCATTGACTGTAGTCATGAGTCCTTTCACAATGCCAAAATTGTCATGAATGACTGACCAAAATGATCAAGCAGTTGGTAGTTCAGGAGGCATTACTGACAATCTTCAGGAAATAATCATGTTTCTTATGATTCAATTCCATCATGAATATTTGGGGCATTAGCAGAAAGGACAGAGATCATGATCCATTTGTCTCCACCCTTTAAGTGAGCCACAGTCTTTTCCATGGTGTTAAAGATATCAGTGGACTCTATGACATACTTGACTCCAGCATCTCTCCATTTGATATTGGCAGTATTCTTTTCCTGATAGATGGTAATGATTTATTCATTTGTCAACAGCTTTCCATTCTTGCTTTGAATAGTGCCTTTGATCTTACCATGGATGGAATGATATTGAAACACAAGAACCAGGTAGCTGAGGTCAATGAAGGGGTCATTGATAACCACAATGTCTATTCTCCATGAGCTGAATGCAACTGGGGTCAGCAGGGGCCAAATATGGCAAAATCCATTGACTCTGACCTTCATCATCTTGTTTCAGGAATGCAATTGAATCAACAGATCCTGACAGCAAAATTGTGAGATAAGCTGAGAGCTTTCTTTGTCAATATAGCAGCATGGAAATATATATTTGCATGAATACACAATTATAATATATTTTAAATTATTTCTATTCTCAAAAATGGAGGAGAGAAATTTAGAGCTCAGAATTTTAAAATAGCAAATATTAAAAAAAATTTAAAATAAAGCAGAAATATCTAACCAAATTAAATATATTGGGAAGGATATAAATACATGGGACTTTTGAGCATAAAATTGTTTTATTATGAATTTCAAGAATAATTATGACTATCTCTTTATTAAATCCAAAGGGAAAACTTTTTAAAACCCTTTGACAAAAGAAAGACTTTAAAATATATTTTTTAATTTTTTTCACAGATAAGGCAAACTGTGAACAATTTTACACACAAAACAATAACTAGGCAGGAAACTATATTAATATGTAAGACATTCAATCTGGTAAAACATGTTGAACAATTTTCAAGGAAAAATATGGCTAAAATAATCAAGATCACTAACAAATTATCAGAAAATAAAAATCAGTGTTCCCTCAACCAGTTAGATCAATACCATTTGCATTGTTGCTCTTGAGGTCTTCTTAAACAGAGGTATCAAAAACATATAGATGAGGTTCAAAAAATTCCCAAGAGTAGTTTGAACCAAATTTAATTTGAAGACATTTCATGAATTAAATAACAGTACAACAAAGCACACATAATATCAATATGTAGGTTAAAGGTCTAGTAGTTGTATATACAATTATAGTTAAATTTTTAATAAGCAGTGGATTTGGTTTTATATAACAATTTTCAAGAAAATTCATCTGTTCATACTTTAAAGTTTATTTAATCCATAACTGGGACCAAGGTAGGATTATATAGCTTGGGAAAAATTTTTATTGAAAATGAAGAAACACTTGGAGAAAGGCTAAATAAATAGATTGACTACTGTTATTGTTACCTTATTCTGTTCTTTTGAGTTCAAATAACAATGCTAGAACAGCAATTATTTTTATTATTAATTACTACTATTACTCTTATTCTTGTCTTCTCAGTCGACTAGCTTTTTTATAAGTTAAACTAAAAATGATTCAAGGACAATTAACTACGCTAGTATCTGATGTTCTTTGAGTTATTGTTAACAGTCAATAAAATAACTATTTTTTTGTAGTTGATCAAAATTATAAGGATATCAATTCATTATCTATAGGCTTTCTGCAAACATTCTTAATATGATTTCCCATAGTGAACAAAACAAAAAGCATGTGTTTTATATCTACCTGTACCTTCAAAGGTTTAAGATTCTGATCTCTTCTTAGAAGTATCTACATTTTTAGAGTTTTTTGTTACATGTAGCTTGGAGACTACAAATATCATAAGGATCTGTTTTTCAAAAACAAATATGCTGGGTAGACCTTGGGCAGCAGTTCAATGCCTTCAATCACCATCACTGTTTGTCATACATTCAGGATTTTACCCTAATTGAATCCAGATGACATTTTCAAACCATAGCTTAGTGTGTGTATTATGTATGCATATGTATGTAATATGGGTGTATATTTAGTAGAATCAGATAATTTGATGTTATCCATGTTACATGAAGAAGCAACTATATCACTCAGTGAATTAAACCGTGGATTTGGAATTAGGTAGACCTGACTTTAAAACTGGGCCTCAGATCTTACTAGCTGGGTGACTGAGCAAGTCTCTTAACCTCTGTTTTCCTTAATCCATTGGAGAAGGAAATTGCAAATCGCTCCAATATCTTTGCCTATATGAGGTCACAATGAATTTGTTGCAACTGGTTTGATATGACTTGCTCATTAACTTGGATGTCATACTGAGTTCTGATATAGTTGATGATACTAAGAATTATAAGAGACTCAAATTATCTTCCTAAATTTCACATTTAATTCCATTTGTTCTCAATATTTTCGTTCTGGTTCAATTTTCTAATGAATGAATAGTTTTCCAAGTGAACATCAGACAATCTTTCATCTTATCTACACTGGGACATATGTAATACAAATAAATTTCAAAAATAATGCATTAATGAGGAACTCTGTCGAACTCTTTGCAATGTTCAATCAAATTAATATGAATATTATGACATTCTGGTGGCTTGTTAAATTGCAGAATTAATTTTTCAGTGTTTTTTATAACTGGGGCATTTTGACACTTTTTTCCCCCACAGAACTTTTTATTTTAAGTTATTATAGTTTTTTTAATAGTAATACATGCCAAGAATGCTTTGTGTAAAGTAAATAAATTATTGAACTATATTTGAAAGTTTCTCTGGTGTTATCTTTGGGTTCTGATAAGAAAGGTGATATCAGACTCACATCAGAGAGGAAGTTGGTCAAGTGAAACTGGGAAGAAAATAATTACTAATTATGTGTCTTATCTAACCCAGTCATTGTCCACTTTTTCAGAGAAACTAGAGTTCCAGTCACTTCCCTTGATGTTATTATTCTGGCATTCATTATGCTTAATGGAATACTCTGTTTCTCATTTAATTCAATTTATCTTTTCATTGTGTTGTTTTTGTGCAAGATATTGAGACCCTACATTTCCCACTTATTTCTTTAAGGATGTCACTTTCTCTCTCCATCTCTCTATCCTTCTGTCTGTAACAGATTATCTCTGTCTCTGTCTCTTTTTGCACCTCCAATTTAGTTTTCCCCAAGACACTAAAATGACATTTTTTATTGATTCTGAATTTTTTTTCTTCTTTTTTGATATTCTTTGACTATAATGTCCTCAATTTTTTGACTTTTGCTTTCATTGTCTGATTAAGGGAATATAGAATTTTTAGCATATTTTTGTTTTCTGGATTCTATTTCAGATGATTCTTTTATGTTGACTTTAACTGGAGACTATAATTATTCATTTGGTAAAGAGTAGGACTTAGTTATTGATCTAATCTTCCCAACCCTTTTTTAGGTCTTTAATATATTCTTTTGTGTGACTTTTTGAGTCTGATGGCATCCACTCTTATGATTTTTTACTGTGACAATGTTTGTCACAGGTAGTGTAAGAATATATTCCTTTATAGTAGCTGCAGAAAATTCTAGTTTTTTTCAAATTATTCCTTCATGAGATAGTTGTTTTCTAGTTGGATTTGTACTGTCACGCCTAAAAAAGATTTTCAATTCTACTCTAATTATGCATCTCTATTCTTCAAGACTATTGGGGTTGCAGTATTGTTTTTAGTTTACATCCATTTTCTCAAATGAGGTTTGAGCAGATTTTTAGTGAATATTTTCAATGATCTCAATTTTTTTCATTATCGTTTTCAGATTTTAGTATCTCCTTGCTTTCAGTTCTTGTCTAATCTGATCTTACTAATGACATTGCTTCTTAAGTTTAGTCTAATCAATTGCTAAGTGACTTGGAGCTGCAGGGACAATTGAGAAAAATCAACATAAAGGTCTTACCATCAATTGATAATAAAATTGTTTCTAAGTTAACTGTAATGTGGTATCCTGTATCATTAATGAATTCCTATCTTCATGAGTACTAAGCATTGTCCTTATTAGAGGGAAGTGCTTATGTCCTGAATGTGGAATATTGTGGAATATTAGTTTCTGATTTGTTCCAGTAAATCTTTTCTCCTAGTCATACCAGATCTTGATATATCATCCTCTCTACCCTCCTTAGTTTCCAGCTGAAAAATCATGCAGGTTTTGAGCAGATTGGCAAATGGTTTTTGGACCAATTCTATCTGAACTTCATTCAATTTTTATTATTGTGTTGTTGTTGTTGTTGTTATTATTATTATTATGAACAATAGGAGAATAAATATTATTATGGACAATAGACAATCAAAATGATTATGCAAGTATATATATATATATATGAATAATATATATAATTTCATTCCTGAGAATAAAGAGATTAATAATTGATAACTATAACACACACAAAAAGTTAGAAAATGTAACATCTGCTCAAGATCACTAAATATTAAGAGGTCAACTAACCTATTTATGGCACCAAATGTTTCATTAGGTCAATAAATAATATCACATATAGATATTGATAGTGCATGTGTTTCCTTTGCAATAATGTCTACATATCCTTTTGTTTCCTTTACACTAATTTGTTTTTTGAGAAACAGTATTAATAGCATCACATCCCCTCTAAAGACATGGATTAGCAACTAATATGTAACTTTTTTGATTAAAGAGGTGTCTATGGTACTGAGTAGCCAAGGAACTTATCAAGGACCTCACAGAGTAAATGTTGAGTCAGAAACTTGATCCAAGTCTTTCTGACTTTGTCTTCTAAAAAGAACTATAATCATAAAATCAAAGAACTTGAAGTAGAAGGTACATCAGAGATCACCTTGTCCGTACCCCTTATATAATAGATGGGAAAACAAATTCTATGAGATTAAGCTATTAACTAAGTCAAGAGACAGAATTTGAACTCATATCCTCTGACTCAAATATATTATTGTGCCATATAGTCTCCTTAATAATAATGATCAATTCATATTTATATGACACTGTTTAATAGCATTCATCATATACCACATAATTTGAACCTCATGATTTATGAGATTTATTGTTGCTCAGTTCTTCCAGTTATGTTCTACTATTTATAACCCTTCCCCCACCCCAAAAATTTATTGGAAATTAAAATAACCTAATTTTAAAGAATGGATGGATCTAAGAACGTGTCATAGAAATAATCAATCATTTCATCCAAGAAAATGACAACAATGAGACATAATACAAAAATTTATGGAATGCAGTCAAAGCAATTTTTAGAGTAAATTTTCTCTCTAAATGCTTATATGAATAAAAGAGAAAGATGAGATAGTTAAAGATCCCCATTTAAATAATAAATTAGAAATTCAGAAAATCAAAGGAGAGATTAATAAAACTGAAAGCAAAAAAAATCACTGATCTAATAAATGAAATTAAATGTGAGTTTTGGTGGCTAGGTGGTGTAGTGGATAAAGCACCGGCCTTGCAGTCAGGAATACCTGGGTTCAAATCTGGTCTCAGACACTTAATAATTACCTAGCTGTGTGGCCTTGGGCAAGCCACTTAACCCCATTTGCCTTGCAAAAACCTAAAAAAATGTGAGTTTTATGAAACTTGGTTAATATGATTTTAAAAAAGAAAGAATGCCAAATTACCAGTATCAAAAATCAAAAGTGTGAGCTCACTACCTATGAGGAGGGAATTAAAGAGCTAAATTGTAGCTATTTTGCCCAACTGAACACAAATAAATGTGACAACTTGAGGGAGGATAATTTTTTCCAAAAATATAAACTACCCAGATTAATAAATATACTTAAATAACCCCATTTCAGAAAAAAGAAATTGAAGAAGACATCAATAAACCCCTTAAGAAAAAAAAGTCTCCAGGTTCAGATGGATTTATAACTGAATTCTACCAAACATTTAAGGAATGATTAATTTAAATTACATCTAAACTATTTAAAAATAGAAGAATTTCTGCCAAATTCCTTTTATGACACCAATATGGTGCTGATACCTAAACCAAGAAAAGTCAAAAACAAATAAAATTATAGACCAATCTCCTTAATGAACACTGATAAAAATCTTATATAAAGTTTTAGCAGAGATTACAAATAACTTGTATAATACAGCACGATCAGGTAGGATTTATATCATGTAGGCAGGGATGGTTCAATATTAGGAAATTAACATAATTGAGCATATCAATAGCAAAACCAACAGAGATCATATGATTATTTCAATAGATGCTGAAAAAATCATTGATAAAATACAACATCCATTCCTTTAAAAAAAACTATAGAGTAATGGAATTTTCTTTAAAAATATTGAGCAATATCTATGTAGAACCATCAGCAAACATTATATGTAATGGGAATAAATGAAGAGCATGTCCAGTAAGATCTGGGGTGAAAGGAGGGAACCCATTAAAACCATTACTATTCAATATAGTAATAGAAATGTTAGCTTTAACAATAAGAGAAGAATAAGAAATTGAAGGAATTAGAATTTGACAATGAGGAAGCAAAACTTTCATTCTTTGCAGGCAATATGCTGATATACTTAGAGAACCCTGGAAAATCAATTGGACACCTACTTGAAACAATTAACAATCTTAGAAAAATAGTAGGACATAAAAAACACACATAAATCTTAAGCATTTCTATATATGAACAACAAAGTCCAAGGACAAGAGATAAAAAGAGAAATTCCATTTACAGTGACTACAGACAACATAAAATATTTGCAAATCTATTTCCCAAAACAAACCTAGAATTTGTATGAACACAATTACAAAATAATTTTTACACAAATAAAGTTGTACCTAAACAATTGGAAAAAAATCAATTTCTTATGGTTAGCCCAAGTTAATAAACTAAAAATGACAATTCTATCCAAATTAGATTGCTTATTCAGTGGCATATCAATTAAACTACAAAAAAATACTATTTTACAGAACTAGAAAAAAATAGTAACAAAATTCATCTGGAGAAACAAAAGGTCAAGGATATCAAAGCAATTGATGGGGGAAAAAAAGCAAAAGAAGGTGATCTAGCTATACCAGATCTAAAAACTATATTATAAAGAAGCAGTCATCAAAGCTGCTTTGTACTGGTTAAGAAATAAGAGTAATGGATTAGTGGATTAGAATATGTACAAAAGAAACAGTAGTAAATGACTATAGTAATTTATTGTTTGAGAAACCCAATCATCAGCTTCTGAGATAAGAACTCACTATTCCACAAAAACTGCTGGGAAAATTGGAAAATAGTATAACAAAAACTAGGCATAGATCCACATCTCACACCCTATAACAAACAAAAGGTAAAAATGGGTACAAGATTTTGACATAAAGGGCAATAGTCCAATTAAAAAACAACAAATATTCTACCTGTCAGATCTAAAGAGAGAGGAGACATTTATGACCAAACAAGAAATATAAAAAATTATAAATTGCAAAAAAGATAATTTTGATTATATTAAATTAAAAATATTTTGCAGTAATAAAACAATGCAGCCAAGATTAGAAGGAAAACCAAAAGCTGGGAAATAATTTTCACAGCTAGTAGTATTGCAAAAGGTCTCATTTCTAAAATTTATAGAGAACTGAATAAAATTTGTAAGATTACAAGTAATTCTTCAACTGATAAATAGTCAAAGGATATGAACAAGTGGTTTTCAGATGAAGATAATAAAGCTATATATAATCATATGGAAAAACTGCTCCAAATCATTTTTATTAGAGGAATGCAAGTTTAACAACTATGAGTTACCATTTCACAACTATCACATTAGCTAATATAAAAAAAGGGCAAATGATCAATGTGGGAGAGATTATGCTAAACTTGGGGAATTAGTGCATTTTTCGTGGAGTTGTGAACTAATCTAACCATTCTGGATTGCAATATGGCACTATGCCCAAGGAGCAATAAAACTAATCATAGCCTTTGACCTAGTAATACCAATACTAGTCCAAAACCAAAAAAAAAATCATAAAAAGTGAGGAAAGTTCCACATATCCCAAAATATTCTTAGCAGCTCTTTCTGAAGTGGCAAAGAATTGGAAATTGAGGGGATGTCCATCAACTGAGAAATGACTGAATAAATTATGGCATTTGAATATTATAGAGTTCTATTGTTCTATAGGAAATCATGAATGGTTGAACTTTAGAGAATCACGGAAACAATTACATGAGCTAATGCTGAGTGATGGGAGTAGAATCAAAAGAATATTATAAATATTAACAACATTGTGAAATGACCTACTATGATGGATGCAGTTTAGAGATCTAGTACAATTTTGCGAGACCTGTTATGGACAATACCATCTACATCCAGAGAAAAAACAAAAACAAAAAACAAAAAACACAGAATCTGAATGGATATTATGTCACTTTTTAGAAACTTCTTTTATGTTTTTCCTTCCTATCCCATGATTTTCTCTCAATTATTTTAGTACAAATTTCTCATACTCAAAATGACTAATATGTAAACATGTAAAACTTGTCCCTATGCAACTTTTACTGACTTTTTAAGGAAGGAAAAATAAAACAAAGTATCAATTAAACAAGAAATAAAAAGGAAATGTAGTCATTAGTAATTTTTAGAACATGAATTACTTCTGAAGTACCATAAATAGAAATATAAAATTTAAAATTTAAAAAGAGAGGAACAGCTAGGTGGCACAATGAATAAAGCAGCAGCTCTGGACTCAGGAGGACAAGAGTTCAAATCTCAGACTCTTAATAATAACTGTGTGACCTTGGTAAAGTCACTTAACCACGTTGCCTTGCAGAAAAAGAAAAAGAAACTTGAAAGAGAAATCAAAATCCATTTCATCTAAAACAGAATTTCCTTTAATCCTCCTGACAAAAAGATCGTAGGCAATTTTTTAACATAAATGAAATGTAACTTGAATCCCTACTAATTATCTTTAAATTTTAATCTGAGTCAAAATCAGGAAAATCATGTGCATATAATGGCTACATCAGATGATGGTCAAACAAAAACAACTATATGTAGAATTGCTTATGAGACAGACTTTACTGGAGAAATATATACACCAGATGATATTGGTTAGAAAACCTCAGAAATTCTCTACTTAATATAAAACAGTACTTTTAAAAAACAGACTTAGAAAAGGCTTAGTGTGGGGGGGGAGCATTTTCATTATAGTTTATGGAAGCAGGAGGAATAGGTGGAGAATCTGGGTTATTTGACATATTTATTTAATATTGCTGGGAGTAGGATGGCAAAGGAGTCATCAAACTCTTGAGGTTTTGTTTGACTACTTACTTTACTTCTTCAGCTGCAAAGTGCTATCACATGTCAAAACATTTAATATTAATCTTGTAGGTAACATAGGTATGTAGTTATGTTATCCTGAAAATATATCATCCCAATTTTAAAAATCTTTTCCCTAAAAGACATGATGATAAGTGAGATAATTATAAGAAATCTTAATGTGATATTTAATTTATTTCAATATTATAATGAATCCCCAACTTGGGATGCATTTATTTTAGACAAAACATATTACCCTCACTTATTCAGTTATGATATCATCTCTATACTATGCTCAACTCTCATTAGTCATACAGTTCTATATGAATGACTCCAGGAATTGCATGCTTATATTCCCATTTGCACATGTGCTACTTTATGAAGATATGAAGTTCACTGCTCCAAAATCATAAACAAAAATATCACTAATTATATTTGTATCACATATTCCATTATTTTAGAATTAGGAATAAAACAGCGACTATGATCTTAGAGAATTTTTATAAAGTGACTTAAACACATTCAAAGGATTAAGAAAAAAGAAATCTTTTAACATTTTTAGAATTAGAGTGAACTGGGAGCAAACTTCTGGCAAACCTCTACTTTGGGTAGATTAGAAATGCGTTTAGGTTTCACACTTATACACACATCTGTTGTTAGATTGTGGAAGCTGATAAGAAAAGGAGATACTCCAAAAGAACAAGAACTTGTCAGTTTCGATTGTGAAAGGCCAATTCTGTGTAGCTTGGTATTTTACTTTCAAACTTTACCAACCATCCAAATCTTTCAGGAAAAGATATCACCAGAAGTAAAAATAACATTTTCTAGCTATACTTCTTAAAAAATGAATCAAAATGTTCTTTGTAAATTCTAAAACAAATTAAACCCAAGAAAGTTTTCTTGGCAATGTTTCAAAAAAATAGTATTGATTAGGAAAATGGAAATAATAAACTATTTAAAAAATACAATAAATTATTTGGCATTGCATTTGATATTCATTAAAAACATGAGTCCATTGTCATATCTCACCTTATGCACAGGATTGCATTTCCAAGCAGTTGTAGATGTTTTTTCTAAATTAAATCTGTATTGTCCATCGATTTCGAGTGTACCTGAGGACCACTGTTTCCAGTGACAGAATGTAGCTGCTAAGCGTCATCATGGGAACTGTTACTTTCACTACTGAAACCACTGATGTTTAGCAATTCCAGTGGTACCTCCAATCGCAAGTGGAATTTTGATGGTGGTTCTTGGGGTTAGGCCACAGCAGCCCTTTTGGTGGTAGTGTGAAAGGAATGCATAATTTCCCTGACCCACTAAACAAAGAAGGCCCAGGGAAGTCCAAATATCATGAGAGGGAAGCTGAGTCACCCAAGTACAATCAGCCAGTGGTTATCCAAAGTCCCTGTTCCCATGATCTATGAGGAGTTTGAATATCAAGTAGTCTATAATTCCCCATGAGAATTTTTTTTCCTCACCAGTAGGAATCAGAATCAGTTTTTCATTCTAGACTTCTGGTTCCTATTCCAGGTTGTTGAACTTAGATTTAAGACCCTGTAAAAATCTAGTAGATGAGCACTGTCCAGTCACTTGGGGCTCCAATAATTTGCCCAAATCCACATTGGTATCCAGAAGATCTGTTTATATCATTGTTTTTATTTTGTTTTTGCAAGGCATTGGGGCTAAGTGACTTGTCGAAGGTTGTTGGGAAACATTGTGAATTATTATTATCATCACCTGGTTCCTTTGAGCATCAGAAGGTTGTTTGGCTAACTACCATGGGAGTGGGAGTGGATTAGAGACTGGAAAGGTATTTAGGCAATGTTGCTTTGGTGAATAAATGGAGCACTTGGAGCACTAGGAGATCTTGATGGAGTACTTGTCTCCTTTGTAATTCCTTGTCTCCAGCCCTTCCAACGCTTGCCTGGGGAGATTGAGGGAGTCCAGAATTGGCATTCAACATGTGAGTCCAGGAAGTGGGACTCTATATAATGATGTCCAAACAGGGACAAACTATGCGTATTATCTGAGTAAAGTCCAGAAGAAGGACATAGCAGATACAGCAAGAGAACCAGGGCAACATCCCAGAGTGGAGGACTCTGGAGAAAGTAACAAGTTGATTTCTTACTTAGGGCCCTGATTTTAAACAAAGAGGAACCAGCAAAAGTGAGAAAATAATTAAGTAGTTAACATTGTGGAGTCAGAGGGAAGTGTCTCTGAGGCAGTGCCCTAGGGGTTGAAGCTTCTTGCTCTGCAGGAGTCTGTACCAGTGTCAAGAACAGGATGAAGAGGATCTGCTTGCTGTTCCTTTTGGCAGTGGCTGCTTGCCTGACCACACTGCATACTCAGAGTGTGACTAGGCCCCTGGACCTAAGACCTGTTAAAGAGACCTTTCTTCGCTGATGTAGACCCTGATGCAGACCTTGATACAGACCTTGATGCTGGACAAAGGAATTTCAAAGCAATTTCACTCTCCATAATGGTGTTGACTACTGTTTACAAAATGTAACACCTCCAAATTGTACTGTCAACATTTCAAGTAATTTCAAAGGCTTTCTCTCATTTGATGTTCCCACCCTCTGCAGAGGGAGGGGGAGGGAGAAGGAAAATTTTTCTTTTTTGGAACTTTGAAACTCAAACCCATGTCTCAAAAAAAATGCCTTCCTCCTGGTTTGGGAAGGAGGGGAGGTTGGACATTGATTATGTTTTTCAATAGGCTATTGATTGGGAAGTTTCATAGTTCGATTAGTTAACAAAAACGGGGAAGAAGATTGTCTTTCAAATGAAGTCTGTGCCTATGGCTAATATTTTGGTGTGTTATGTGTGTATACTTGCATATTTAATCATAAATAGGACATTTTACATCTCTCTACTGATATGGAGAGTTGGGAGAATGTTTCTATATTCTGAGATTTTGGTGCCAGCCAGGGTATCCAACAATCTCACTTTGATAAGT